>NC_043705.1:46040253-46169248 GCF_006229205.1 Suricata suricatta
TTCACTCAACAGTTAAAAATAAGTCTAACTAAGAGATAAATAATAAAGATAATACTCTTTATTTAAATATATTTATTTACAATATATGTAGTAAATATATTCATAATATTTCATTCAAAAAGTATTTAGAATACTTCTCTTAAAGCAGAAAGAGTATTTTCCAAGTGATTAAGCATATGGATATCAAGAAAGCTATTATATGTGGGTTAATACAAACAAATAACATTCTTATCCAAAACACAAAGAATTAAACTTAACTATTTTTAGGAAGAAAAAAAAGGATTCATACCTGAGCATTTGAATCAGTGAGTGTCTCAGTTCCAACAAGTGATAATTTTTTCTGACACTTGATTTAAAAAGTAAATAAAACAAAACAAGTAAAAACAAGTTACACACGATAACCTTTTATATATAATAAACAGTTCCCTTTCCCTCTTTTATACCAGTCAATTTAATATTATACAAATATCTGAATTAAGAAAAGAGTTTAAGTTCCTGACTTAAAAAAAAAAAAGAAAAAGATTATTTATTTATTGGAGAAAGAGTACATACACGAGTCAGAGACAGCACAGAGAGAGACAGAAAGAAAGAGAGAATCCCAAGCAGGCTCCACACTCAGCATGGAGGCCTACACAGGGCTCAATGTCATGATCAATTGTGGTATCATGACCTGAGCTGATATCAAGAGTCAGAGGTTTAACCAAATGAGTCACCCAGGCACCCCAAGTTCCTCACTTTCTAAGCAAGAGGATCATGAAGGCACCCAAACAGGTCCCAAGGTCAATATATCAAAAGTAAAAGGGAATATTAGATTCCATACAGAATGAAATAATGAGCATAAGAAATAAGGACAAAAAAAATACAAACATATAGCTAGGGTAAACAATAAGCTAGATAATGAAAAAATAGGAAATAAGAGAATAAGGAAAGCACCATAGGGAAAAAAACCAATGAAAAAGGTAAGAAGATGGTTAAGATCATAAGAAAATCAAGCCTTCAGGAGACATCATTTTTATTCCATGCAAAAAAATCCTACAACTATTAACAGTGATTATGTGATTGAAAATATGGGTAATTTAAATTTTACTTCTGTGCTTATTTCTAGTTGCAGTATCTTTTTACAAAAAATTTTTTATTATTTTTAAATTTAAATTTCTATACTGAAAAATTATCAAAAATACAAAAAGAAATTATTTACATTATCTTGAAAATACACTAATCATACAGAGTACCAAGGATTTACATTAAAAAAGAATTTTAAAAAAGAGAAAAGGGTACAAAAAACAAATAATAACCTGCTTTAATCTACAGTCATACTGCAAAGAATGGAATAAGAAAAGTCTGCAGCCTGTTTCACACATTATGCTATTTTAAGTAAGAAAAACTTTTTTTAAAGTTGTTCTTTTTTAATTTGTTTTTAATTTATTTTTGATACAAAGAGAGAGAGCATTAGCAGTGGAGGGGCAGAGGGAGAGAAGGAGACAAAGAATCAGAAGCAGGCTCCAGGCTCTGAGCTGTCAGCACAGAGCCCGAAGTCGGGCTTGAACCCACAAACTGTGAGATCACGACCTGCGCTGAAGTCAGCCGCTTAATTGACTGAGCCACCCAGGAGCCCCTAAGTAGAAAAATCTTTTACCAACACACAGTAGAGTATCAAAGTGATTCTATCTCACTAATTCAACATTTCATAGATAATATTTTCTATATTAATTCATATTTTCACTCAAACCCCATAATTATGTGCCGTCACCACTTCTCTATTCTCTATCTTAGGAAGTAACCTAACCAATCTCCTAGTGGCCCAAACCAGAAACCTGAAAGTATTCATAATTTCCCTTCATTTCACAACAATTAAGTTCCAAGTCCTTTTGGCCCTACCTTCTTAGTAGCTCCTAAATCCTTCTTCTATTTGCAGTGACAGGATTTGGCCCTACAGTACTTATCAGGTTTAGTAAGTACCTGAGGCTCCTAAATGCTTCTTCTACCTGCAGTCTCAGTCTTTTATATCCCATTTTCTTCAAAACAACCAAGCAATTTTCCCATACTGCATCTCATGTTACTTCATGTTTATAATCCTTTAACGGCTCCCCTTAGCATAAACTCCACAAATTCCTTCATGTTCTTGCTCCTAATTACATTTCAAGCCTTACTCCACAGGCCCATCTTCTCCCAATTTAGAAAGTCATAATATTCTACCTAGAGTTCTCTAAAATCTTCCAACCTTACATATTTTGTTCATTCTGCTTTGTATACTTCTCCTACTTTCAGAAGCTAATTCCTATTTATCCTTTAGAAATGAATTCAATTATTATTGCCTTTAGCAAGCTATCCTTGGCCCTTTCTATCTAGGTTTAACTTGTAAATAGTCTTTGCATTTCTACCACAATACTCTTAACATAACTATTTCCTTTACTACACGACAATCTCCTTGAGGGCAGGGATTGCCATAATTTTTTCTCTTTCTATAGCTCACCTGGCATAAAGTTTCTTGAATAAATGCTTATAGGTCTAAAAGGTACATAAATTTTTATTGTATAATATAACAGCTTTCAGGAACAAACCTAATTATTGAAATGGAAAGAAATCTTATAGTAATTAATATATACATCACTTTGACCTCTTGGTACTTACTTCTTCCATGTCTTTCCACATTTCTTCACATTCCTTAATAAGTTCTTCTTCAGGATTTGTAACATCTTTCATATCTGTACTACTATCTGGATCTAGATCTTGCTGATTCAGTGACATGTGCCTTGTGTTTTTCTTAGCTTTATAAGAAAAACTGAAGTAAAAATATGTATACATTTAACAGTATTGTTGAACACCTATCACCTGCCAGAACAAAATGGGCAAAAATCCTTCCCTACCACGGAACTTATGTTCTAGTTAAGAAAAAAATACAATAAACCAGTTATAAATTTATATGTGGAAATATTATATATATATTATGTATTTATTATGTATTACATGTATCAATTTATAAGTAGAAATAATTTTATGTAGGAAAGAAAGAGAAGAAAATAGTGGGTGCTTGGGTAGGAGTAATATAATTTTACACAATGTGGTCATTTAAGGTCATTAAGAAGTTGACAACTGAGCAAAAAACATGAAGGAGATAAAAAAGTGAGACATGGGGATATTTAGAGGAAGAGGCTCCAGGCAGCAAACTGCAAGTGCAAAGGCCCTGGGCAAGGAATATGATTGCCATGTTCCTACACCAATAAGGCAACCAATGGGACTGGAACAAGGTAAGGCAGAGAACACAAGATAAGGTCAGAGAGATTTAGGGATTAGATAATGTGGTCTTTGTAGGCTATTTTAAGGCTTCGACTGAGATGATAAACAGAGGGTTTTCAATGGAAAAATGACATAATTTGAATTATATTTTAACAGTACAACTCTGGTTAACAACAGCCAATAAGGAAAGAAACAGGAAAGTCAGTTAGAAAGCTAATGCAATGATCCAAGCAACTTTTTATTATTAAAACAGTTTAGGTAAGCAAATGGAAAGATGGAGCTGCCAGTTGGTTACTGAGATGGGGAAGACAGTGGAAGAAACAGATTCAGCTAGATATGGAAAAGTGATGAATAAAAATTCAATTTTGTACTTGCTAAATATAAGGTGTCTATTAGTGTAAATGCTGATTAAGCAACTGGATGTACATGTGTGGAGTCCAAGGTAAAGTTTTGAGCTAGAATTTGAGTCATCACCATATAAGATATGTAAAGCCATAAGACTACGTGAGATCACAAAAGCCAAGAGCATACAGACAGAAATGAGAAGAGTTCCAGACTTGGAAAGAATAAGCAAGAACCACTGAAAGTGTCTGAGAAGGAGAGCCCAATAAGGTAGTAAGAAAATTAAAAGTATGATAACCTGAAACACAAATTCAGAAAGTATTAAAGAGAGGCGCCTGGGTAGCTCCGTCAGTTAAACATCTTACTTTGGCTCAGCCATGATTTCACTGTTTGTGAGTTCAAGCCCCACGTCGGGCTCTGTGCTGACAGCTCAGAGCCTGGAGCCTGCTTCAGATTCTGTGTCTCCCTCTCTCTCTGCCCTTCCCCTGCTTGCTCCCTGTCTGTCTCCCTCTCAAGAATGAATAAACATTAAAAAAAAAAAGGTTTTTTTTAAAGGAAAGTATTAGAGAAAGGAGTATCAAATATCAGAGACAGGTCAAGTAAGATAAAAACAGAAAACTGACAATTTACTTAGCAACATGGATAGAGGACTGCATTTTCCAAAAAGAGTCACAGCCATATTCCAACTTATTGCTCCCTGTCCAGAGGCAGAGCCTATTTATCCTCCTCATGAACCTGAGGTATGACTTATTGACTGCCTTTATGAATAGAATACAACGTAAATAACATTAAGACTAAGTCATAAAAGGCAATAGCACTCACACCTCTGTCTCAGAACAGTCACCCTTACAAACCAGTGATCATGCTGTGAAGAAGTCTCAACTGGCACAAATGTTTGTTTGTTTTTTAATGTTTTTGAGAGCAAGTGAGCACCTATGAGTGGGGAAGGGGTTGAGAGAAAAAGAGAAAGGGGAGTGGGGGAAGAAAAGGATCTGAAGCAACCTTCCCACTAACAGCAGAGAGTCCAGTGTGGAGCTCGAATTCACAAACTGGGAGATGAGGACCTAAGCTAAAGTCAGATGCTTCACCAACTGAGCCATCCAGGTGCCCCAAATTGGCACAAATGAAGACACTAATGGTAAAGCCCACAGAAAGGAAGTGAGTTTCCCAGCCAAAAGCTAGCATCAACCATTAGACATGCACATGAACATTCTGATGATTCAGTCCTCAGACTTTGAGTCTTCTACACAAGGGCATAGACTAGACATTGCAAAGCAATTGACAAGTTGTCCTGATATATCCTGTCTGAATTCTTGATGCAAAGAACTGCTGAACATAATAAACCTCTAAGTCTTAGGATAATTTGTCATAATTTCAGGGAAGTAAATACACAACACCGGTAGCCTTTATAAGAGAGTTTCAGTATAATGGTGGGGGGTAAAAGCATGAATGGAGTATATTAGAACATGGTTATATGTTTTCTTCTATGGTTTAGCAGTACAGATACAAAGACAGAGAGAAAAACATGACAGTCATTGAGGTATGATCACAGGAATGAGTAACTTCAAGAAGATGGAGAATATGATCACTAGAGGAAAAGAGGTCAAGAAAAAAGGGAGACCAAAAATAAAAAGGGGAATCATACATGGATATTAAAATCACCATGAAGTAAGACAGTTGTGCTGCAGAGGGTGTGAGCCAGAAGCTAAAAATCTTCAAAAAAAAGAAGGAATATGATGTAATCTTGCTAGATGACCACTGCAAGGAGGCAGGGTAGGTAGCAGAGCCTGATGGCATGAAATGCAAAGTTGGGACAATTTTAAGGAAGTAGACAGACCAAAAAAGAATACTAAAGATGTCTACCCCATAACACTAAAGGCAAACCAGAATAGCCTACTGCCCCAAAACATTTTTATTCATATGGAACTTAAGTTTTATATTGCTTAATCGAAGTCTCATCAAGATTTTAATCAAAGTCTCATCATGAAAGATTTTAAAGAAACTTGAGGAGATACGCCATGTTCAGAAATCAAAGGACTGAATACTGTAAAGGTGTTAATTCTTCCTAAGTTGATCTAATGAATCTTAATCAAATGTCTAAAAGTATTTGGGACACATGTGTGGCTCAGAAGGTTAAGTGTCTAACTTGACTTTGGCTCAGGTCATAATCTCATGGTTGTGAGCTCGAGCCCTACATTGGGATCTGTGCTGAGAGCTTGGAGTCTGCTTGGGATTCTCTCTCTCCTTCTCTCTGTCTCTCTGTCTCTCTCTCAAGATAAATAAATAACTTTAAAAAAAATTCTACAGGTTTTTGTTTTTGTGGCGCTTGAAAAGTGAATTCTAATCGTTATATGGAAGGGCAAAGGGCCAAAAAACAGTCAAGACCCTCATGAAGAAGCTGAGAAAACTTGCCTTACCACACGTTAAACTTACTATAAAACTTTAGTAATTTTTATAGTGTGGTATTAGCACATGGATCGGCAAACTTAAAAATGGAAAACAAATACAAAAAAGTCTTTCTAGACTCACACATTTATAGACCTATGATATATAACGCAAGTGACAATGTAAATTAAGGGGATATAAGAACAATCCAAATAGGAGCATATTTTATATACTATATTGCTTTTCTTCCAGGTATAATGTGGTCCTGCATAGAATTTCCTCATTCTTTTTAACTAACTGCAGAGTATTTAGGGGAGATTAAGCCTAGATATACACCTCAATCTTTACTTGATCCTTGCATCCCAATCCAGAAACAGAAACAATAAAACAGAACATAAAGAAAACATGGAGACTTTTTTTTTTTGCTTGGATTGGGAAAGCATTTCTATAAAACTAAGCAAAATATCTACAGAATTTTTAAAGATTCTGCATGTACAAAGATATCATTAAAAAAATTAAAAAATAATCTAACACCTCCTTACTAAGACCTAACACTGTATTTTCTCTCACTGCATTGAGTAATAAACCCAAGTTGCTCAATATTCTATTTCCAAAAAAAAGCCAAAATGTAAAGAAAATATCTGTAATATATATTGTACTCGAGACCTAATTTTCTTAATGTATAATGAATGCCTACAAACAAGAAAAAAAATCCAATAACCAACCATATAAAAAAATACTAAATGAAAGAGTGATCACCATGAAAGTCAGGATATCAGTGTTTTTGGAGGAAGTGAGAAAGAAGGCAGGGAAAAAACTGTGATTAGGACGGTCCAATGAGAAACTTTTGAGGTGATTATCAAAGTTTTATTTCTCAATCTGTATGGTGATAAAGATGTTTACCTTATAATAACTTATAGAATTTAATTTATTTTTATATTTTTTGTATCTTTTGCAATAAAAAGCTAAATAACAAAACAATCCAAGAGAAATGGTCAGAAGACAAAAATGGGGAATTTAAAACAATGAGATATATCCTTTAAATATAGAAAAGGGATTTTTTTAAATGTTTTTAAATGTTTACTTAATTTTGAGAGAGAGAGAGAGAGAGAGAGAGAGGCAGAGCGTGAACAGGGGAGGGGCAGAGAAAGAAGAGACACAAAATTCAAAGCAGGCTCCAGGCTCTGAGTTGTCAGCACAGAGCCTAATGTGGGGCTCGAACTCACAAGACTGCAAAGTCATGACCTGAGCCAAAGTTGGTCTCCTAACCGACTGAGCCACCAAGGAGCCCCAGAAAAATGAATTTTTAACCTTACTCATAAGTCATAAAAATGAAAATTAAGCAAGAGTTACTTTTTATCCAGACTAGCAATAATGAAAAATTTAATGAGAAACAATAATGAGAAAAACATAGAACAAGACGCATACACTGTTCACGAGTGGCATGAACTCTTCATAAACTAATCACTTTGTAAGATAATAAGCAATAGCCATCAAATTTTAAAAGCATTTAACTTCTGACCCAGAAGTTCTATTCCTAGGAGTAATCCTACAGATAGATTTATTTGCTTTAGTCTACATAGGTATGCTTTCTACAGCATTACTCAGAAAAACGCTGTATGAACTCTACAATCAGACTGTCTAGGTTTAAATCCTGGCTTCAATACTTACAGGATGTATGACCTTGGGCAAGTCACTTAAACTGCCTGTGCCTCAGTTTCCTCACCTGTAAAATGAAGATAATATTACCCCATAAAGTTGTTATGAAAATTAAATGAGTTAATATATATAAAGTTCTTAGAACTGTGGTTAACATATGGTTTTATCATTATTAGCTAATAACATTACTACTATCAATCTTAAGTCAACTAGTAAACGACTAAATAACTTATACCATGAACAGAAATGTTTGCACTAAACATCTTCCTTGCTATACATAAATGATATAGTTAAGTTCACAAAAACAAAATCATTAACAATTTTAGAATATATTCAAAGTCAAACATGATATAAATATGTTTTAAATATACCTTAACTTAGAAATTAAGTGCAAATTGATCTTTCCCCACTTTGTAGAATACTAATCCGTAAAGTACATTATGAGTATGCAAAAGAAATGTGAAATTGTGTGTGTACATGTGTGTGGACAGATGTTCAACAAACTAGCTGAAATGGCAGCTCATGTAGCATTAGAATACAAATAAATAAAAACATGTAGGGGTTAAACTTTATCTTATTCCCACATTTTGTATACTTAAATGTACCTTTCTGGAAAGATAGCAGGTCAACCTTTTGAGGATTTCAGTTTAGTATTCCACTTCTCGGTCATTTATTGAAGAACAATACTGCTATATTTAGGGATACTATGCTAGACAAACATAAAAGGGGTAATATTGAATTAAAGAGACTCATTCAATTATTGGAAAAAGGCAAATATACATGAAGTAAACTAATAGAAAATATCTATATAATTCTAAGCTGTATTCATTTATCTGACAATTATGTGCTTAATTTGTGCCATTTGTCAGATGCAGTGGCTATAGGTACATAGATGACAAAGTCTCTGTCTACATGGAGTCTGTACTAAGGGGAGAAAATATAAACAAATGGTCAACTAAATACCTGATATAATTTCAAATAGATAAGTGTTATGATGTGGTAATTTATACAACACAGACTGCATATGCTTTCAGGATTTAGGATAGACAAGATCAGAGAAATCTACCTGGAAGAACAAAAGACAGTGCTTGGCACACAGTACTAGCTCTTTACCATTATCATGATTATCAATCATTACTCTCATGATTCCTGTCATGGGCTCTAACAGATGAAAAGCTGTAAAAGCCAAGAATAGATTCCCTGTGGAGCTCCTTTTGAGGTATTAAAAACTGAAGACTGCAAGGCAAGGATGAGCATGACAAACTTGTGACACACAAAAGAAAGTCTGATTAGAGCAGAAGGCAGAGTCGAAATGAGTCTTGCTAGGAAGGATGGGTCAAATAATGGGTGCCTTTAAAATAAAAAAATAAATAAAATGCTTTTAAAAGTGCTTACTATGAGCAGTTCCTTCCCTGTATCTGATGGCCACATCAAACCAAAAGTAATTTATCTGGTTTAAAATAAGCAAGTAGGAGGCTTTTGAGTAGCCTTTTGAAAACCCTGTTTTAGAGCTGCCTGGGTGGCCAGTCACTTAAGCATCCAACTCTTGGTTTCAGCTTAGGTCATGATCTTGTGGTTCATGAGTTCAAGCCCCGCATCGGACTTTGTACTGACAGCATGGTGCCTGCTTGAGATTGATTCAGTCTTCCTCTCTCTCTGCCCCTTCCCTGCTTTTTCTCTCAAAAATAAATAAATAGACTTTAAAAAAAAAAGCAAGCAAGCAAGCAGTAGGGAGGTCATTTTGACAAGTTGTATTTAAAGGGCAAGTTGTATTTAATTTCTCTGTAAACATAGAATTTGATATAATAGAACAAAGAGCCCAGAAAAAACCCACAGATATACGGTCAATTAACAACAAAGGAGCCAAGAACATAGAATGGGGAAAGAACAGTTTCTTCAATAAATGGTGCTGGAAAAACTGGATAGCCACATGCAAAAAGGACCACTATCTTACATCTTACACAAATATTAACTCAGAATGGATTAGAGACTTGAATGGAAGACCTGAAACCATAAAACTCCTAAAAGAAAATGAAGGCAGTAACCTCCTTAGGGATATTTTCTGGGGGGATTTGACACCAAAACCAAAGGCAACAACAACAAAAAATAAACAAATATGAATTCAACAAACTAAAAAGTTTCTGCATAGCAAAGGGAACCATGAATAAAATGAAATTGGAATGGGAGAAAATATTTGAAAATCATACATCTGATAAAGGGTTAGTATTCAAAATATATTAGAACTCATACAACTTAATAGAAAAAAATCAATTAAATAATAGACAGAAGATCTAAGCCAACATTTTTCCAAAGAAGAAAGATGGCCAACAGGTACATGTAAAGATGCTCAGCATCATCATCAGGTAAATGCAAATCAAAACCACAATTTCACCTCACACCTGTTAGAATGGCTATTTTCAAAAACACAAGAAATAATAAATGTTGAGAGGATGTAGAGAAAAGGGCACCCTTACGCATTATTGATGGTAATGTAAATGGGTGCAGCCACTACAGAAAATATTTTAAAAATAGAACTACAATATGATCCGGTAATTCCTCTTCTGGGTATTTATCTGAAGAAAGCGAAAACACTAAATCAAAGATATATGCACCCGAATCCCTGTGTTCACTGCAGCATTATTTTACAATAGCAAATATATGGAAACAACCTAAGCATTCATAGACAAATGAATGCTTAAAGGAAATGTGACATGTAGAAACACACACACACACACACACACACACACACAGAACAGAGAAATATTACCCAGCCATAAAAAAGAATGAAAATTTACCATTTGCAATAACAAGGGTGGACCTCAGGGGCATTATGCTAGATCAAATAAGTCAGAGTAAAACAATTATATAATTTCACTTATATGTGGACCGCTGAGGGAGGGAGGGAGGGAGGGAGGGAAGGAAGGAAGGAAGGAAGGAAGGAAGGAAGGAAGGAAGGAAGGAAGGAAGAGAGAGAAAGAGAGAAAGAAAGAAAGAAAGAGAGAAAGAAAGAAAGAAAAAGAAAAGAGAAAGGAAGGAAGACGAGAGGAGAGGAGAGGAGAGGAGAGACGACCAAGTTGAGAGACAAAGAGAACAGATTGGTAGTTGCCAGAGGTAGAGTGGGGCGAGGGCAAAATGGGTCAAGGGAGCCAGCCCGAAGGTGCAAACTTCCAGATATAAAACAAACAAGTCATGGGGATATAAAGTACAGCATAGTGACTATAGTTAATAATACTGTGTCAAATATTTTAAAATTCTTAAGACAGTATATCTTAAAAGCTCTCATCACAGGGGAAAAAATTGTCACAGTGACAGATGTTAACGAGATTTTCTATGGTGATCATTTTGAAATACTTTACATACAAATATCCAATCATTTACGTTGTCCACTTGAAACTAATACAGCTGACCCTTGAACAACACAAGTATTGAACTGCTCAATACTTAAACAAGGATTTTTTTCCCCAGTAAATACACATAGAGAACTGAAAATGTATTTCTCTTATGATTTTAATAACGATTTGTTTTCTCTAGCTTTATTGTAAGAATACAGTATAAAATACATATAAATATAAAATATATGTTAATAGACTGTTTATGTAATGGGTAAGGCTTTGGATGAACAATAGGCTGTTAGCAAATCTTTTGGGAGGATCATAAGCTATAGGCTGATTTTCCAATGCAAGGGGCAGAGGGATATGTACCCCTTAACCACTCTGTTCTCCCCTTGTTCAAAGGTGAACTATACAATGTTGTATATGAATTATACCTCAATTTTAAAAGAAGGGGGAAAAGACAGTAAATGTTGTGGTTTTTACCACAATAATATTTCTTTCCTCCTTTTCTTATTTGTTTGTTTGTTTATCTAAAGAAGACAGCTGTCGAGAAGGCCGCTAAGACATGAAAGCACAGACCAGGACGATGGCAGAACCGGGAATGGCCCGGCTGGTTCGTTCGTTCTCTTTTTTACTTTCTCCCGCTCCCTCTTTCTCTCTCTCCCTCGAAAACAATAAGAAGCGCTCATCACCCTTTCGCGTGTGGGAGAATCGAGGGGCTCAGGGAAGACCGTTTAGAGCACCTGAAGAGAGGCCCGCAAGTTAACCAGGTCCCTCAGTTACCGGCCCCTCGGTCATTTCCTCCTAACCCACCGGGTGCTAGAGCGGCAAAAGAGCGGGTCACAGGGCCTGGCGGGACGTCCGGTATCCAGTTCCCGTGAGGTAAAGGTCCCACCATCGGGGCTGAGTTCTATACCCTGGGAGCCTTCCAAGTTTCAACCGTTACGGCGCTCTCTCTTACCCACCTCTTCACCACACTGCCACGGACTGCAGGTCACCTCAACCCGGTTTAGACCGGACTTCCAGGCCCGGGACTCGAGCGCGCGCTGCTTGCTGATTGGATCTGCGCCTACCCACGCCAGCCAATCCCGAACCTCGCTCGGCCGCTGACGTACAGGTCGCGCCGCTTTGCAGATTGGTAGCGGAGCTGTGCGTGTCGCGCCCTGTCTGACAACTCGGGTAATATGGCGTCGGAAGGTGGGAGCGATTCACAGCTGAGAAGAAGAAGGCGACGGGACACGGAGGAGCCGGAAAAAACAGAACTCAGCGAAAAAGAGCTGACAGTGGTTGTGGCTGTGGCCCAAGAGAACGAAGAGGAAAATGAAGAGCGCTGGGTTGGGCCTTTACCTGTAGAGGCGACTTTGGCCAAGAAGAGGAAAGGTAGCTACAGTGATAGACACAGGGCGAGTTGAAATCAGCGTCCGCAGACTGGGAAATTTCAAACCAGATCTAAGAATCAGATGATGTGTGATTGCGGGGATTTTTGCCCTCAGAACAGGGGATCACGTTCTGTTTTCTGATCATTCTCTACTTGCACGTTCTCTCAAAATAATACTTTGGGCTCAGTACAGCGACTTTTTGCTAATATCTCACAATGTTAGTCACATGTGTTAAAATAACGTTTTCAAATAGATTCTAAAGCTAACTTGCGCCACTACTTGGTATGTGCTTAAGCGCCTCTCACTTAATCCCTAGAGCAGGCACATTAGGTTAGAATGTTTGTCTCCAGTTTAGCAAACGTCAAAGTCCAGTTCTCTTGAAGGCTTTTATTTCAGGGGTGCAGTTAGACTAGCCTGTTGGGGCACGCGGGGAGCAGGGGCGAGACGGCGGTTCCTATTTTGAATCGTAAAAAGCAGGTAAAGATAACTTTAATCCTATCTCTTCCAGTAATGAGTTTCTGACCTAGGAGAGTTACAGAAGTTTCCTGGATCACAAATTTTTCATCCAAAACCCGCGTCTGTGGTTTTCAAACCACACGCAGGAGATAACCAAGGCCTGAAGTATTTTCCAACTTTCGTGGAATAGTGACCAAGCTTTATCAAATAAAAAGGGTAGGAAAGGAGGTTAAGTTTTTATTTTCAAAAGTTCTATAAAATGTCTTTCTTGGTGTAAAGCCATTAAAACATGATTTTTCTGTAAGGTCAGATTTTAATCACTCTCTCTGCTTCAAACTCTTCAGTGATTCCTCATTTTAAAAACAAAGGCCTGGGGTGCCTAGGTGCCTCAGTCGGTTAAGTGTCCGGCTTCTGCTCAGGTCATGATCTTGGGGTTCGTGGGTTCGAGCCCCACATCGAGCTCTGCTGACAGCTAGCTCAGAGCCTGGAGCCTGTCTTCGAATTCTGTATCTCCCTCTCTCTCTGACCCTCCCCTGCTCACACTGTCTCTCTCTGTCTCTCATAAATAAAAATAAAATAACCAAAATCCAAACTCCCTGTCATCCATACAAGGTCCTTCACGATATGATCTCTCCTTACCTCACCAGCACATTTCCATTGCTTCTGTTTCCCAACTCTGTCTTCCTTAAGCTGTACTCCAGCCATATTAAAACACTTGAGAATGCGATATGCTCTTTTTCTTCTTTGGTTGCCTGCCAGGATATTATGGTGTATACCTGAAATAATTTCCCACACTCCTTTTCATGTGGCTAACTGTTGCCCAACTTTAGCAGTCATCTCCAACTAACACCTCCTCTGGGAAACCTGTCATTTCTCCAGTGTGGACTGAGTTTCTAAAGAACATTGATCATAACTCCAAAGTAATTAACACCTGAGTGTACAGGTAGCTTTCAAATTTTATGCTTCCAAATTTTGAAGAAGTTGCTTTTTTGAACATTGTACATTGATACCCTTAAAGTGTTATCTTTTTTACAGTTAGGTCTTTCTATTAAATGTTTCCGTAGCAACTAACTCATTTCACTTGCTACATTTTATAATTGTATATTCGTTCTGTGATTGATTAATGTTTCTCACCACTGCTAAGACCGCAAGCTTATAAGAGCAAAGGTCATGCCTGCTTTGCTCATTCTTTGCACATAGCAACTGTTCAATAAGTATTTATTGAATGAATATTACAAAGTTAATGCTCCTGTAGTTGTAGTAGAATATGTTTGCATATCCTTTTTATGGAAACATAAAAAATATCAAACTGCTGATACTAGTATTAAGAGACAAAGATCTTGCAAACTTAATACAATTCAAAGACAGCAATAATTAGGTATGAAAATGTTTATAATTAAGTAGATGCTTACTGTATTTAAGCCAGTCAATAGTGTATTCAGTTTGAAGGAAAAAAATGAAATTTATAATTTTTTTAATGTTTATTTATTTTAGAGAGAGAGAGAGCAGGGGAGGGGCAGAGATACATGGAGACACAGAATCTGAAGCAGGCTCCAGGCTCTGAGCTGTCAGTAGAGTGCTTGACTCCAGGCTTGAATGCACGCACTGTGAGATCATGACCTGAGCCGAAGTCAGATGCTTAATTGACTGAGTCACTCAGGCAACCCCCCCTCAATTTTCTTTTAATAAAAAGACAGGAGTGTGATGTGTATTTAGCTTTCTAGAAAAAGAGCCTTTACCTTTAACATGTTTTTGGACACTGATTTTTGTATGCATTTTCAGAAAGACATTATAAATTATTATATGACATTACCTGTAATTAACCAAATGGTTTCTCAAAGACAGGAACTGTATGTGCCCCTTCTTTATGTCCATGTGCCTTGTAAACTGTTTTGTTTTCAGTAAATACCTGCTCAAGTAAACAAACTGCAAATGGAATGTGTATCAGGACTAATTAGGTGCATAAAAGAAGTCCCAAAGTAAACAATCTTGGTATGGAGGCTTCAAAGGGACCTAGGCTCTTTGCAGCTTTCTGCCCTAACATCACTAGGATATGGTCCTCATCTTTATTTTGAGTGGTTATTAGAATCATCGCTCTTATCCCAATAGAATTGAGAAAAAGGCAATAATGGAATACTTTTTGAAGGAGACTTCCTGATTGTCACACAACACTTCTATTTCATTGACACATGGTCACACCTAATATGTGAGAAGGTGAGAAAGGTCCTCTTAGAGCTATCAGTTTACACATATAAAAATGGTGGTTCTATAGTAAAAATGAAGGGAAAGGAGTTCATTGGGCACAGCTTTGACTCTGCTATACAAAATTATGAAAAACTAGGAAACATTATGTTTAATGTAGCAATTTTTTGGAGAGAGAGCAAGAACATGTTTGCTCTCATAGGGAGAAAGAGAATCCCAGGCAGTGTCCATGCTTATTGTGGAGCTGGATGTGGGGCTCTATCCCACAACTGAGATCATGACCTGAGGTAAAATCAAGAGTAGGTCACTTACCCGACTGAGCTACCCGGGCACCCCAAAATTCTTGTATTTTAATGGAACCTTAATATTAAGCCAGAATCATTCAGTTAAGTTGTTAGGGCAGTTAAGCATCTACACAATATCAGAGAACCTGTCATGACTAACTAAATAATGGTGTTATTCACTGCTATGGAATAGATAACAGACTGGGTGGTTTTTTTTTTTTTTTCATTACATGTGAATTAAGAGAAATTTAAGAAGATCTAGAAGAAAATAGGAAATAGAATTTTTTTTTTTTTGAGAGAGAAAGGAAGGGGCAGAGAAAGACAGAATCCCAGGAGGGGCAGAGGGAGAGAGAGAAGTGGAGCTCACCCAAAGTGGGTCTCGTGTTTACTGGAATTGGGACTCATGTTCACCCAAAGTGGGACATAAACTCACCTGAAGTAGGCTTGTGTTTACCGGAAGCAGGGCTTGAGCTCACCCAATATGGGACTCACACTCACAAACCATGAGGTCGTGACCGGAGAAAAAGTCAGAAGCTTAAAGACTGAGCCACCCAGCTGCCCAGTAGAAAATAGAATTTAGAAAACTCTTACAGAAAATACAAAATAGTATATACTTTCAGTTAGAAGTAATTTTTTCTTTACTTTTTCTTCCTCAGTTCTAGAGTTTGAAAGAGTGTATCTTGAAAATCTCCCCAGTGCATCTATGTATGAGCGCAGTTACATGCATAGAGATGTTATCACCCATGTGGTATGCACCAAGTAAGTCTCACACTTTTTTTTTTTGAAAACTTTATAAAAATGCTTCTGTTTTGATGAGGATTTGTAAAAGTGCCTTTAGGATACCATGGATTTCTGTTTAATGCCACAAGTTCTGTCATAGTTTAAATTAACTGAAGTCCTACATATTCTTTCCTATTTCTTACAAGGAATGCATTCAAGGTAATATGTGTAAGGTACCTGAATACATGACATATACTAGGTTTCAGTAAATAGTTTCTTTTTTTATATACCTTAAAGGGGAGACCATTCTATACAAAATCTTACTAATACATAACCTGACACTTTGAATACGATACAAAACAAATGTACATTGGTTATCAGTTTTTGAAATTGAGTATGTTTTCCACGTGGAAAGACTGCCTACAGGGTGATTTTACCATTAAAGGGCTGTCAGGTATACTGAAATTCCTGGTGAAATTTCCTTTCTTTTTTTAAATGTCAAGACCTAACACAATTCTGATTCCAGATCTTGGGGTTAAAGTTCGTGTCACAGCAACTATTATGATACCCAGAAAAAACTACAAATTTGTCATGTTCTATCTGCCTTCATGTGGTTATCTTCATAAAGGAAAATAAAAAAAATATTTTGAAAGAGCCAAAGATTCTCAGTGAATGATTACTTTGTGGTGCTAAATAATTCATAGATGTGCTTTACAAATTAACTTTTACAATTTTATATATGCAGGACAGACTTTATTATTACTGCCAGTCATGATGGACATGTTAAGTTCTGGAAAAAAATAGAAGAGGGAATTGAATTTGTTAAACATTTTCGTAGTCACCTGGGTAAGAATTTCACTATGTGTTTGCATGTGTGTGTGCATGTGTCTTTAATTGTATTCGTTAAAGTTTCTTTTAAGATATTTTTTTCCTTTGAATCATGCCTTTTTGTTTCATTGGTATTTACTAGAATGTTTTGATTTATTTAAATAGGAGTTATTGAGAGTATTGCAGTTAGCTCTGAGGGAGCATTGTTCTGTTCTGTGGGTGATGATAAAGCAATGAAGGTGTTTGATGTAGTGAACTTTGACATGATCAATATGCTGAAGCTTGGGTGAGTCTTTTTTAAGTATATATATTTTTAACTTAGTGAAATGGTTTTTAAACTATCACCATTTTCATATATTTCTAAACAAAAAATATTGCCATTCCATTAAAAGTATGCCTTTGAATTTTGCTTAGGAAAAATAAATAGGAATCCTTGTTATGATGCTCTTTGGACGCTTCTGCTATGGGTTTTTTTTCTTTTGTTAATCACTGCAGAAAATTTTTTTAATTTTTTTATGTTTATTTATTTTGATACAGAGAGAAATAGAGCATGAGTATGGGAGGGGCAGAGAGAGGGAGACACAGAATCCGAAGCAGGCTCCAGGCTCTGAGCTGTCAGCACAGAGCCTGACGTGGGGCTTGAACCCACAAACCATGAGATCATGGCCTAGCTGAAGTCAGATGCTTAACCGACTAAGCCACCCAGGCACCCCTCACTGCAGAAATTTTTAAATAGTATTATAACAAGGATTCATTATATCCATTTAGCATTACTTAATAAATTAATGAGGATCTATCATGTCTAATTTACTGGTCCTTAGAACTAACTTCCTTGCTTTGCTTATTTCAGTAATATGTATTGTCTCTTTAAGGCTTATGTACATTTTGGAATTAAGGTGATTTGTTGGTAACTTTAAGGTGTAAAGTATATTGGTATCCACACCATCTGGTTAGACTGCACAGAAATGAGATGAATACTTTGTTTTAAGCATGTCTTTCTTAAGATACCATACTGAATTTATATACATCTAATGAATGTCAGCTTGAAGATCTAGCATTGTCATAAACAGTCTTGGGGCTTGCCTTAGCTCAGAATGCCATTACAGGCTGAGTGGCTTAACCACTGGAAATTTATTCTCAGAGCTCTGGAGGCTGGAAAGGGCAAGATCAGGATTCCAGCAGGGTTTGGTTTGTGGTGAGGGCTCTCTTTGGGGACAAGATGTAAGGAGGAATGGTGTCTCCCTCTTTCTCTTCTGTGGGATTAAGGCCCCACATTTATGACATCATTCAACATTAATTACCTTCTAATTATCTCCAGATCAATCATCTTGGGTAACTGCAACATATGAACGGTGAGGGGATGAGAACAATAGTTCATTACAAAGCAGGACTTCTTTTGGAATTTCCTTCAAAACCAGTTGATGAGCCACTAAAGGAAATCAGTCTCATAATTTATGGTTAGAACTTATTTTTTACTACAAATAGAAATATCTATTGGTTATCTGTCTTATTCCCCTGCTTTAATTACCTACACTTTAGGTGTTTTTACAAATTAGATCTATTCATAAATGTTGAACCTCTGCCACCTTTGAGGATATAATTTAAGTTTTGGTAGAAATTCTAAAAGAAGAGTCCCGGAAAAGTTTTGAGCATCAACACCAATAACTATGTAACTTCTTTAACTGCTTCAAAGGAGCCAACACTCATTTGAGTGTGGAAGTTTGATGTTTTGATTAAATCTGTCTCAGTTGTTTTTTACTTTATCAGGTAGCATGTTCAAACTCTATAGTTTTAAGATTAAGTCACAAATAATGAGAATGTGATATCAAAATCTTTTTCTTTTGAGCATAGTCATAACTAAAATATTTTAATTTTAAACATTTCAGGAATGGGTTTATCAAGTATACTGTTAGATACTAACCTATTGAAAAATAAGTTAAAAATAGACTGAGACATAGAGATCCAAAAGGCAATGTCCCGGAATATTTTAAGGCCCTGGTGTGATGAGGTTTTCTTTTCTATCCAAGAGAAGTAAATGATCCTTTGTGGTCTGATAAATCCTCAGAAGTTATTACCATTATTATATTAATACGGTCAGAAAGAGAAAAATTAGTAACTTTTCTTAGTTGTTCCTTCCCACTTTCTATCTCTTTGCTACTTTAGAACAGGGAATCCAAAACTAACTAAACCATTGGCCAGGACATCTTTTTGGTGGTGAGAGTGGATAAGGATGCTCACTTGTTGTACTGACTTCTTTTTTCCCTCACTATTATAGCTATTTTCCTGGACAGTGTGAGTGGATCTATTGCCCAGGGGATGCCATATCTTCAGTTGCTGCTTCTGAGAAGAGCACAGGAAAAATTTTCATTTATGATGGTCGAGGAGATAACCAGCCACTTCATATTTTTGACAAACTCCATACATCTCCTCTTACTCAGATACGGCTGAATGCAGTTTACAAAGCAATAGTGTCTTCTGATAAATCTGGAATGATTGAATACTGGACTGGGCCTCCTCATGAATATAAGTTCCCCAAAAATGTGAACTGGGAATATAAAACCGACACAGATTTATATGAATTTGCCAAGTGCAAGGCTTATCCAACCAGCATATGTTTTTCACCTGATGGGAAGAAAATAGCTACCATTGGTTCTGATAGAAAAGTTAGAATTTTCAGATTTTTAACTGGAAAACTCATGAGAGTCTTTGATGAATCACTAAGTGTAAGTACAATATCAATTTAAGGAGAATTTCCTTTTCTGAGTGTCTATATTTTGTGCTGTTTCTTAAAAGGTATTTTTTTGGATATAGATATTTACATTGATGGTTATTTTCTCTAAGCACATATTGATCTGTCTTGCTGTCTTGCCGTGTTCTTTGTCATGCAATATCTTCACATCACATCCTTCACAAGATGGAGCCAATTATCCTTCTTTTATGTGGCTTTTTCTTTTTCTTTTTTTTTTTTTTTTTTTGGTAAGCTCATCCTCTTAAGCTCTTTAAAACTTACTCTGAGTCCCCTTTTACTATGTCTACTCCTGCCTATTCTTAGACTACTTTCAAATTGATTTCTCCACCTTACTATTATAAACAGACATGATGCTCTCCTTTTTGTTTTGTTTTGCTGTCTTTATGAATTGTACTAATATCCATCTACTTGCATAGTCCACAAACCTATGTCATCCTGAACTTCTTAATTCTTTTTCCTTACCCCTCTGTTTAATTCATCATAAGTCCTGTCGATTTTACTTTCTAAATATACTTAAAATCTATCCATTTCCTTTCAGCATAGCTGTCACTACCTTAGCTCATGATCTTTTGCCTATACTATCTCATGGTCTACTGCCTATATTTGGGATTCCTTATAATAGGTTATCCACACTGCATCCAGAGCAGTTCTTTTAAATGTTTATTCAATTTTGTGAGATAGAGGGAGACAGAGCACAAGCGGGGGTGGGGCAGAGAGAGAGAGAGAGAGAGAGAGACAGACCCAGAATCTGAAGCAGGGTCCAGGCTCTTGAGTTGTCAGCACAGAGCCCAACATGGGGCTCGAACTCATGAACTGTGAGATCATGACTTGAGCCGAGATCAGACACTTAAATGGCTGAGCCACACAGGTGCCCCCAGAGCAATTTTTTTAAGCGCATATCTGATCATTTCATTCTTTGAACCTTTTAGTGACTTCTTATTTTGAGAATAAAAACCAAAATCACAGCCTGCCTTGTGGCCTTTGCCTACCACTCTAGGCTACTGTCCCTCACTTTTCTATCTTCCTCTTAACACTAGCCATTTATTCCTTATTTCAGTTTTTTGAACATGTCTCCTACCACAGGGCCTTTCCTTATGCTATTCCTGTTGCCTGGCATCACCCCCTCCTCCATTCTTTCCATTACCTGTTGAACTTAACCTTCAAATCTCATTTAAAGGGTCATTTCCTGTGGGAATTCACTGTTCATCTAATCTAGGACAGCTTTTTTTTTTATGTGACTCAATATTACTGTTTATTTTCTCTTAGAGCATTTGGCATGATGTTACTTTTGATTTCTACATATCAACCCCTAGTAGACTAAAATCTATGTGATCTATGGTCCCTTACTTGTTTTGGCTCATGTTTGTATACCCAGCACTAAGAATAATATGTGATACATAATTACTGCTAACAAGAATTTGTTGAAGTATGTCATTGTAGAATAAGACTTTCTATCCATGCAAAGTTAACTTTTTGTGCGTGTGTGTGGCAATTGGGTCTGATCGCCTATTTCCCTCAAATGTTCTCTAACTGCTAATGGTATGTCGAATCCTCTGAGAGTCTGTGGGTTGAACCTTTGCAGCAGTACTGTTTATTGTATAATAGTGTCAGTTCTACACTATTGACCAGTAACCAGTTTGCATTAGATTCCTTTCATTTAGGTCTTAAATTCTGTTGTTTTTGTTAGTGATGCTCTTGTTTGGTAGCAAGTGTCTTTAAGTTGGGTGGATTATCTGCCTGAAGTAGTATGAATCTAGACAAATGTGAAGATCTATTTGTTAGTCAGATCATCCTCCTGACTCATTTTCTTCTTGGAAGAGAATGGCTTTCAACTGTACTTTTAAGAATAGGAGAAAACTGTCTTTGTGATGTTTTCTTCATTAATGGTGGCTGGTAACTAGATATTAGTTCAACTTAAATATAACTTAAAGACCTTTTATGGACTTGCAGCTCAGCAAAAGAAATACTTAAAAACACATTAATATCCAGAGACTGGATATTAACTTCTTAACAGAAATAATGTTTCTTCATTGTTGACTTCAAATGTTGAAGAGGGCTGAAATAAGAAGAGGTCAGTAGTGAAGCTTATGACAGAAGTTGAGATTCAGAATGAGAGAGGTTGTGATAATCCATAGTAATTGAGATGTGATCTTATCTGAAAATTGTGTTAAATACCTGAGAAAAGAAAAAAAACAAACTACAGAGCACTCATAAAAATATTCATCTACCCTAAATTCACATTACCTAATGATAATCTGTGTTGTGTTCTCTATAAGAATAACAAAATATCTTCTAAAATATCATGAAATTGTTACACATTTGTGAAATAATAGGAGTTCATTGATTCAACAGAAATTGAGTGCTTGTTATGTCAGGTCCATGATCTTTTTACAGGGACCTTATACTCTATAGTTACAGTGTCCAATATAGTAGCCACCGACAACATGTAGCTAGTGAGCACTTGATATGTGGCTATACCATACTGAGGCAGGCTGAAAGTATAAAATACACACAGGATTTCAAAGACTAAATATAAAAAATAGAATATAATTTATCACAATTTTTTTAAGATTTTATTTTTAAGTAATCTCTGTACCATTATGAGGCTTGAACTTTACCACCCTGAGATCAAGAGACATATGCTCCACTGACTGAGCCAGCCAGGTGCTTCTATCTCAATTTTGAAATATTGCATAAATTTTAAATGATTATATTTTGAACATAGGGAGTTGTATAACACTTTATTAAGACTAATATCACCTGTTTCTTTTTACTTTGTTTTAGCTACTTGATAATTTAAAATTACATACTTGGTTTGCATTATATTTCTATTGGAAAGTATTAGTTTGTGATTTTTATTAATTAATTAATTTATTTATTTATTTATTTTTGAGAAGGAGACAGCACAAGTTGGGGAGGGGCAGAGGAAGAGGGAGAGAGAGAGAGTCTTAAGCAGACCCAACACCCAGCATGGATTCCTACTCAGAGCCAGATGTGGAGCTCAGTCTCCTATGAGATCATAACCTGAGCTGAAATCAAGAGTCAGATGCTTAACCAACTGAGCCACTCAGCTGCCTCTAGTCTGTGGCTTATAAAAGGCAGCAGATATATTGTTTCTGTACAGAAGACAGCAGTTATATTTTTTCTTTTTTTTATTAAGAAGCAGCTACTGTACCTGCTATTTTTTTATGATTGATCTCACTGTCTTTTTATTACCTGCTTATGGTATATAGAATCCTCTCTAAGGTAACCTATAAAAACACAAAGTTTCACTGGCTCTTAATGTGTACTGTACTTATATTTTAAATTCTCATTCCCTTTATCATGTAGCTTTTTTGTTTGCTTCCTAGATGTTTACTGAACTGCAGCAGATGAGGCAACAGCTGCCCGACATGGAATTTGGCCGACGAATGGCTGTCGAACGTGAGTTGGAGAAGGTGGATGCAGTAAGATTAATTAACATAGTCTTTGATGAAACTGGACACTTTGTACTATATGGAACAATGCTGGGCATTAAAGTTATAAATGTAGAAACAAACCGGTAAGCTTTAATAAGATTTTTTTTAAGTGCATTCATTTATGGGGGACCATTTCCTCCTTCAGGGAAACAATGGGAGTCTTGTTTGTTCCAAGACAAGTGGAATGGTCCCAAATGTCTAAACTTAACCAAATGTTTTGACTGGATTTTTTGTGGTCTTTTGGTTGTTTATAATCTTATGTAAAAAGGTTCCACTCATGTTTGTAAAAGAAATGGAAAAAAGATATGCATAGTTTCAAGGTTTGGGGTTTTTTTTTAACAAGTTTCAATCTCTCTTTTGCTTATTGATTTAAATTAGCCTGGTTCATGTTAAATGTTGCCAAATATTTTAACCACAGAATTCAGCATTACATCCTGCTAGACATAAAATCAGAAGTTAAAATGCATGAAACCACAATAAGCCTTTTGTGCAAACAGTCCATTTGGTTTTAGTACAAAATAGCTACAATCAGATACTAACACTGAATGTAAATGAAAAGAACTTAAAGTATATTTTAAAGAGAAAAAAATCTAGGGCTGTACATTCTCACATATAAACAAAGTTTTATTTTAGTTCTTCCTAGTATAGAATCTTTGAAGGCTTGCAAAATGATTAAGATAATAGGGATAGGTTAAAATTATGAATGAATGATTGTATTTTTTTTAACCTGAAAATTCCAGCCAATTTAAAATAAGTTTTTGGATGAGGGGGGTAGGGAAACACTTTTTTAAAAACTTTTAGTAATTATTTTATACAAAGGTAAAGGATAGTTGATTCCTAGCTTTAATTTATAAAACGTTTATAATTGGAGTTAATTCTGATAATTTTATTGTATAAAACATTGTATTTTCCAGGTGTGTGCGCATCTTAGGCAAGCAAGAAAATATTAGAGTGATGCAGTTGGCTTTGTTCCAGGGAATAGCCAAAAAACATCGTGCTGCAACTACTATAGAAATGAAAGCTTCTGAAAATCCTGTTCTTCAGAATATTCAAGCTGACCCAACAATAGTTTGTACATCTTTCAAAAAGAATAGATTTTACATGGTATGCGGAAATACTAGGAAATAAGCCTTAATTCTTCCAATTTAGTTGGAGGTTTATTTTTTTTGGCTTGTGCTTTCAACTGAAGAGAATGTTGGCAATAATAGCATACTTTCTAAACAACCAGAATACCATCTTATAACATTAATATTGCATAATTTTTAGCTAGGACTCAATTTTGTACTGTTTTCCCTCCTGTTTTGAAAATTTTTCAACCTGGCTTCTACAACAACTTCTTAATTTATCTTCGCTGAACTTGCACACTTGCTTCTCTAAGCACATTTCTTTTTTTTACCTTTTAACTCTTTTGTAATGGTACTACCTCAAAAGTGTATATTCCTGACGATATTTATTTCTAGAGAACTACAAGTATACATGTTAACTAAGACTGGGCTCAGAAACAAACTGTGTAAGCTATCTTGGAGTAGCAGTGTCCTAACTGTTGAGCCAGGCAGCAAAGTCTGAAGTGGAGAGACCTCTACCATACCATTCTGTCCTTCACACTGTAGTCAGAGACTATCTGAGTCCAAAATTTGGATATTTCTCTGCTTAAGATCCCTTAATGGCTCCCCAACTATCTATATTAGCTGGTTCTTCTTTCTTTCTTAATTTTAATTCATTTGCTACACTGTACTGAACTTGATCCTGTTTGCAATAGCTGAGTGTTCTTTTTTACCTCAATGCGTTTGCACAGGCTGTTCCTTCTGCCAATCACATACCTGTCCCCAATTCCTACTAATATCACATCTCAGCTTTGGAAGCCTTCTCTTGACATCAAGTATGAGTTAGGTATGCCTGGTTGTGCTCTTTTTGTTACAGTTTTTGGAATAGTTTACTTCCTTCTTTTTTTGCAATCTCTGATTCTGTCATCTCCTCCTTAGGCTAATATAAAATCCTCAAATATAGGGCATTACATTTTCTTCACTATTCACAGGTTTGGTAAAGTGTGTGGCTCATTCTAGTATACTGATTCTTTTCATCTGATATAGTGTAAGTAGCTGTGATGCTATTCAGGTTACCAGCATTTGATTAAAGTAAGAAATAGTAGTTTATCCCAACCAAGCTTTTAGCTGAAAATGGGTACATTCTTTTAAGATGAAAATTTTATTTAGAAACTTTCAAAGTCATTGCTAAAAAAATAACATTAACAAATGTTAATTTGTTAAAAAAGGAATTTCTTATTTTTACCTGTAATTTAACTGTTTTGAAGGTAAAAGTTAATTCTTCATATACACTAAAAATATATGCTAATTTTCTATCCACTTTATCAAAAAACTGTAAGAAGTTACTTTTTCTTTCCCTAAAGTTTACTTTCATGTATTAGCAGGCAGAGGCATAAAGCTACCTCAAATAAAAGTGCATCTTGTTCAATGTGTACCCAAAAAGAAATTAAATCCCATTTGAAAACATATATCTTCATTGTATGGATTGTTTTCATGTTAGACAAGTGTAAAAATAATTTAACTGTATTTCACATCCTGTGATAGGAAGTGATTGCTGCAATAAGGATTTATACTAATGTGAATTCTTTCTTTCCTCAAATATAGGTAGAAATGAAATTTTCTTGTTGATAAATTTTAAACAAATGAAAAATTTAATTCATTCACTCTTTTACTTTTCCTCTGAGTTTACCAAACGAGAACCAGAAGATACAAAAAGTGCAGATTCTGACAGAGATGTTTTTAATGAGAAACCTTCTAAAGAAGAAGTCATGGCAGCTACTCAAGCTGAAGGACCTAAACGCGTTTCAGATAGTGCCATTATCCACACAAGCATGGGAGACATTCACATCAAACTCTTTCCTGTTGAGTATGTACTGTCTTCTGTCTAAAGTAAACACCAACGTAAATGTGTTTATTTGAAGAAACTGTGCAACTTAAAATTGTATTTCAACTTGAGGAATTTTATTTTTATTTATTTTTTTAATTATTTTTAACATTTTTATCCATTTTTTGAGAGACAGAGACAGACCATGAGCAGGGGAGGGACAGAGAGATAGAGAGACACAGAATCTGAAGCAGGCTCCAGGCTCTCAGCTGTCAGCACAGAGCCCCATATGCAGTTCAAACCCACAAACTGTGAGATCGTGACCTAAGCCCAAGTCAGCCACTTAACCACAGCCACCCAAGTGCCCCTTAACTTGAGGAATTTTAAAGAACTGAAGTGTTTGATAGAGTATCTATCTATAGCCTTCTGGTAATTGTTCCTCTAGAAAATGGGGAAATTTTATATATACACACAAATATAAACACAGGTTTATGATTATGCATATAAAACTATTGAAGTGCTGAATATAAAGTATAAAGTAACATTCAAATGTATATTACCATTATCTGTTCATTCCAATTAGATTTTATGGCTCACTTGTTATTACTGGCTTTACCTTCAAAGCAAATCCTTAAGGGGAGGATAATTCCTTTTCCTCCATACATTTCCTAGCCCTCCACTACTTCTTTAGTTCCAGTGCTTTCTGTAGGTTTTTAAAATTCCAACAAGGGGCATCTGAGTGTTCAACTCTTGATTTATACTCAGGTCATGATCCCAGAGTTGTGCTCTGGGATCAAGCTCCATTTTGGGCTCCACACTGAACATTGAGCCTCCTTAAGATTCTCTGTCTCTTCCTCTCCCTTTCTCCCCTGCTTGTGCTCTCTCTCAAATATAAATAAATAAATAAATAAATAATCAATCTAACAAAAAACATGCTAAAAAAAGCAGCAAGGAATTCTGGACAGTTTAAAAGTTGCAAGATGAATGTGCAACACCAAATACAATGGTGTATCTTTGGCTATTCTTGATCCCAAAAGTGACATCTTTGGGACCTTGGTGACTCAGTTACTTGAGCATACAACTCTTGATTTCGGCTCAGGTCGTGATTTCAAGGTTATGGGGTTGAGCCCCATGTCGGGCTCCTCACTGAATGTGGATCCTGCTTGGGATTCTCTCTCTCTCTGCCCCTCTCCCCTCTCTGTCTCTAAAATAATGAAAACTAAAAACAAAGAGTGACATCTTTTACAATCTTTTTTACTTAAAAGTACTTCTTTATTTTGTATTTGAGTGTTTTAAATGTACCTTGAACAAAGCACTAGGCAGTTCTAGGTACCTGCACCATCTAATTTTAAGGGCTCAGAACCTAAGCAACTATAAAGCCTGTTCTCTGATGTACTTGGTGCAATATTCTCTCATATTGCCCTTCCATTCCAAGCTCTAAGAGTTATTACATGTTAATGTACTTAATAAATCATCACATGAGATTAGTTAACATTTAGAAAGCTTCATACTTTGAGTGTGTGATTATCATTTAAAGTTGATTAGATTTAGGAGATAACCATTTCAGAGAGTAGGTCCTTGGCCAGGAACTGTCAGTGTACCATAACATTGTTTTTATAAGAAAATTACCTTTCCCAGGAACTGAACCTACTATTTGAAGTTAATATACATATCTTAAGGTGCTGTAGCTTTATTTTTTAAACTGCTAAATGGCTTTGAAATTTAAATACTGTCAAACTCAAATATAAGCATTCATGATCTAAAGATAATATATTAAACAATATTAATATATTGTGGCTTATATAATCTTTCAACTCTTTCTTCTCCTGAAATTAGAAGAGGTTATGGAAAGACTGTCCTGAAACATTCAGAAGGTATTGCAAGCATCATTAGGAAGCAGAACTTCAAAGAAAACTGTCTTAAGATGCCCTGAGTGGATTTCATATTTTTAACTTATATTTTACTAGGTGCCCTAAAACAGTGGAAAACTTCTGTGTTCATAGCAGAAACGGTTATTATAATGGACATACATTTCACCGTATAATTAAGGTAAGTTATACAAAATCTATATGACCTCAGGAATAGTGTGTTTTTGCATAACCAGAGGTTTAAACATAAGGAATTTTCCTGTATCACAATTATCAGGTTATTAGAAAGGAATAGGAAAAATGCACTATAAGCGAAAAAGAAGAATGGATAGTCATGAATATTAGATCTGGAATCTAATGCAGGAACAGTAACAGGGTACCTTTTTAGAAACACTGTATCAATATTTGTCAGCAGCTAAATCCAAGGGTCAGATATAATAGAGTAAAGGGCCATGCTGAGATAAAACCAATAGCTAAGGTTACTCATACCTAGTGATTAGATAAGGTCTAGAGCTAGAAAATAAGATTTTAAATAATAGAAAAGATATCATGCTACTTAATCTTTGAGAACCACCATTAATACCTGAAGAACAGAAAGAACTCAGCCCAGGATTTTGTTGAGCATTGTTTCCTAAAATGGATGGGGCAGTTATGTAGTTCTTGGTTACTGACCGGTCCAGAAATGGCAGGAGAAATGACAGGAGGAATAATCAGATTTCGGGGGGAGGTTCTGAAAAGAATTAGTAAAATGACTTGCCAGGCAATCCAGAGTGTTTAGGGAAAGGGAAGAGGGAAGAGTAGGTCAATTACATAAAATCTTATACACTCTACAGATCAAAAACTTATTTCCAATATTAATTGGTTTTAATTACATTATTGGGAAAGACAGTACTTGTTTCAATAACTGAAATAAGGTTGTTTTTAAGCAATGGGAATACATCATCTAAAGTAAAGTATAATTACTAAGGTTTTAATAAAATCACTTGATAGAGTGACTATTAAGAAAAGTTAAGGGGCGCCTGGTTGGCTCAGTCAGTTAAAAGCATCCAACTCTTGATTTTAGCTCAGGTCATGAGCTCACAGTTCATGGGTTGGAGCCCCGCATCAGCCTCTGTGCCAACGGGTGTGAAGCCTGTTTAGGATCTCCCTCTCCCTTTCTCCCTGCCCATCCCCCACTGGTGCATTCTCTCTCAAAATAAACTTTAAAAAAGAAAAGGTTAAGATTTTACTGAACATAAAACACATGGTGTGAAGCCTGTTTATGATCTCCCTCTCTCCCTTTCTCTCTGCCCATCCCCCACTGGCACATTCTCTCTCAAATAAATAAACTTGAAAAAAGAAAAAGTTAAGATTTTACTGAACATAAAACACACTTAAGCATTAAAAGATTACAAAACATACATATAGAAAAGGACACTGTAATATTTTTTTTTTTTTTATGTATACTTCTTAAGGGCTTCATGATTCAAACAGGAGATCCAACAGGTACTGGTATGGGAGGAGAAAGCATATGGGGAGGAGAATTTGAAGATGAATTTCATTCAACATTACGACATGACAGACCATATACACTCAGCATGGCCAATGCTGGATCAAATACTAATGGATCCCAGTTTTTTATAACAGTAGTACCAACGGTAAGTAGAACAGTGTTGTCTGTAAGCCACCGAATCATAGACTATGATCTAAGAATGAATTCAGTGAGAGAGCTGCATTATTCTCTACCATTATTTATTCCTGCCATGATATAAAAAATGAAATGATTCAGATGAGAAAATGTAACATTACCCAGCAAATCAGATTTTACTTTGTAAAACAATAATTCTGAAACTCAGGACTCGAGTTTAAGTCACCTTTGCCAATACTAATTGTACAATAGAAAACAAATTATTTCACTTCTGGGCCTGTTTCCTTTAGAATGTAGGGAGTAGAGTATATTAATTCTCAACTTTAAGAAATTTTTTCTATGTTTTAGTATCTTTGATATCAGAATGCAACCCATAAATGCAACATTGTATATCTGATGAAATACAGTATAAGAATATTGAACTCTGTTGCTGTGCAGTTACACAAAGTTATAAAAATTATTATACTTTATTTTTTGGAATTAAGTACCATGCAAGGAAGAAAAAATTTACTACCTATCAGGCACAAAGTAAATTCACAATACTTCTAGTATCACTATACAGTTTTTAAAAACAGACGCGTATACAAAGAGTGAGACATGATTAACTTGCCAAATGTCAGGTAAATAGCAGAGCAAACGTTTGAGTTCCCATCTCTGTTACCAAAGTACATGCTACTTAAACAATTCCAAACTGTCTCTTTTGTAGGTCTCATTCCTACAGAGAACTTTTAAAGCCTTAGACAGAATTCTTTAAGCCATGCAAAGAAACTTACCTTTAGCAAACATCTTTCAGCTCCCTTTGGTCTGAAAGATGGAGCTATCTAATTAAACATTATACTATGCTGCTGTATTTTTTCAGCTAAACACTGGAAATAACTCTTAAAAGCTACTAGATGAATTTAACTGTATGTCTTTGTATTAAATTAAAAATGGGGGCGCCTGGGTGGCTCAGTCGGTTAAGCCTCTGGCTTCGGCTCAGGTCAGATCTCACGTTTGTGGGTTCGAGCCCCGCGTCAGGCTCTGTGCTGACAGCTAGCTCGGAGCCTGAAGCCTGCTTCAGATTCTGTGTCTCCTTCTCTCTCTGCCCCTCCCCCTCTCATGCTCTGTCTCTCTCTGTATCAAAAATAAATAAAATATTTTAAAAAATAAATAAATTAAAAATGAAGCATAAATTTAAATTATAATTTGCTCAGCCACAGGGTGCGATTTAAGAAATCAGGGTTTACCAAAATTTTCCATTTCTCCTCCAATGCAGCCTTGGCTTGATAATAAGCACACAGTGTTTGGACGAGTGACTAAAGGAATGGAAGTTGTACAGAGGATCTCCAATGTCAAAGTCAATCCCAAAACAGATAAGCCCTATGAGGATGTCAGCATCATAAATATTACTGTCAAGTAAAATAAGGTTTGTTTTATTGTATGTGTAAATAAAAATAAACATATATTAAACACAGGGTTATTTTACATTGGAAGCTCTTAGGATTTGCTGAACATCCAAATCATGTTTCATGATGCCATATTATGTTTTTCTATTTTTCATTAAAGGACCTTTTTTAAAACCCTGCCTTTCATTTTTCTTACAATATTTCTTATCCTAGGAGGTGATAAACTGAACTGGACTAAATTTGGGTACCAGAATCTGATAGTAATATACCAGTTCCTTTATTTTCTTAGGTGTTTGTTTCATGCCAAATAGTTTTACCTTTTAATCACTATTAAAAAATAGTAAGTAGTGGTAAGTAAAACTTCAGTAAATAGGAATTTATAGTTTATTAAAGATTTAGAAGTAACTTATCCTGTAGTTACAATGTAAGTCACATTTAAATGAGTATTATGGCTAGTGTTTAAGAATCCGAATAAATGAATTTGTAGTCCTTGGTTTTATATACAAGTTCACATACTATTTACATATTATTTTCCTAATGTAGTTAAATTCCAATTTTCTGTCCTGAAGTTAATAGTATCTTTTCTTACATTACCAAATACACCATCAAGAAAGTATGTATTAAGTAAAACTTTTAATAGCTAATAATGGAGCAATTAGTAGAAATTCAAGCAATAAAACATTGTTTAAGTTCAAAAAGTTATTGATTTCATGATATCCTTACCTTCCTGACTTCATAACTGTTTTGTTTTGTTTTTTAACATTTATTTATTTGTTGAGAGCAGACAGAACGGAGTCTGAAGAGGCATAGAGTTGTAGATTCTGAATCAGGCTTCAGGCTCTGAGCTTAAAGCAGAGCCCAACGCAGGGCTCGAACACCTGAACTGCAAGATCATGACCTGAGCCTAAGTAGGATGCTTAGCCAACTGAGCCACCCAGGCGTCCCCTGACTTCTTACCTGTTAAGAACCACTGCTTCTAGGGGCCCCTGTGTGGTTCAGTCGATTAAGCATCTGACTTCTGCTCAGGTCATGATCTCTCTTAAGTTTGAGCTCTGCATCAGGCTCTGTGCTGATAGCTCAGAGCCTGCGGCCTGCTTCAGATTCTGTGTCTCCCCTCTCTTTCTCTCTCTCTCTCAAAAATAAACAAGTAAAAATAAAAGGAGGAAGGGGAGGGAACACTGCTTTAAGTTTCTAGAGAGACTCTTCAGAAAGTTAAAGAAGGAACACCTCAACAGACCTATTTAGGAAATTCATATTCTTTTTTTATTATTTTGAGAGAAAGAGAGAGCAAAAGCAGGGGAGGGGCAGGGAGAGTGGGAGAGAGAATCTCAGGCAGGTTCTTCGCTGTCAGCACAGAGCCTGATGCAGGGCTGCATACCATGAAACTTGAGATCATGACCTGAACTGAAATTAACAGTTGGATGTTTAACTGACTGAGCCACCCAGGAGACCCGGGAATTCACATTCCTATATTTAAATCTAAACTTACACTTTTCCTTCTATTTATAAGCAGGATTACTTCCTTTATCCATTTTGTACTACAAACTTGTGAGATGGAAAAATGTGCCAAGTTGTGCTACTTTATGTCCTCCTTTTATAAAGTAGAACTTAGACATGAAAGGACTTTTCATTAAGACATTTATGTTTTCTTGCTATTTTCGGTGTCTAGATATCTCCCTAGCAATTTACTCATTGCTGAAAACTTACTCCTAAATTTTTGATAATACTGCCACCAAGTGGTGGTGATACCCCAGTCCCCCAGAAATAGTTATTTTGCTGTTAAGTGCAAATCATATTTGATTAGTATATCCATTCCATGTCACAAGTTTAACATACTCAGTAGACCTAAAAACATATTTTCTAGAAGTCTTTTTTAAAGCATATTTTAAATTATTAGCAGGATACCATCTGATACTTATTCATCCTCTTCATCACTTTTTAGGGAAAATAAAACAGTCTTCCCTCTTACCACTTTGCAAATTGAAAGGTACCTCAATGCTACATAAAATGTCTTTTAGCAAATTAGTTCATAGGCTACAGCTAAGTTTTCGCAGCCATCTTCTAAAATAGTTATTTAAAAGTTAAAAAGCATGGGGCGCCTGGGTGGCTCAGTCGGTTGAGCATCTGGCTTAGGCTCGGGTTGTGAACTCATGGTTCGTGGGTTCGAGCCCCACATCAGGCTCTGTGCTGACAGTTTATTCAGAGCCTGGAGCCTGCTTCAGATTCTGTGTCTCCCTCTCTCTCTGACCCTCCCCTGCTTGCACTGTCTCTCTCTGTCTCTCAAAGTAAATAAAAAACATAAAATTAAAAAAATAAATAAAAAATAAAATTTAAAAAGCATGAGTTAAGTGTAACTTACCTTGCAACTACAGAATAAGTTATTTCTAAATCTTTAATAAACTACAACTCAGATTTGACATGCAAGTCAATCCCTACTCCATTTTGTTTTCTTTTTCTTAACCACAGCACAAATGACTTTTTTAATTGGTTACTAGCTATACTATACTACTAGATAGAGGGTACATAAAACAGAGTTTTTGGAATAATGATAGGACTTCTTTAGAATGATTTTAACATTTTATTGCTGCCTATATGTAATGCAAATAATGGCTTCTGGTGATAATAAAGCATTCCCAAATTATACACAAGGGCTACACACATGTAAAACCTGCTTTACATAAACCATACAATAATATTTAGGCTTACGACAGAAATTCAGAGCTAGGAGGCAAATCTGAACAGACTGTACTTAAAACATCTCTCTCATTAAATTTGACATTGCCCAGAGGGAACTAGCACAGTCTGAACTAATGATCAGTGAAAGAATAACCACAAATAGTAGTAAGAGCCTGAGAAAAATATTTCTTAAAAAAAAAAACCACACACACACAAACACTATTATGTACATTATAATCCGGTCTAAGCACAATTTTTACATTGTGTTTAATAATATGCTAAGAATGTGAATTACAAAGTTTAGTAAAATTGGTGAAATAAATTTAATAATTTACAAGAAGAAAAACATGTTTACATGTTAGTGTTAGACTTTTTTTCAATTACCTAGTAGAGAAAACAGTTCAAGGGTTCACAGGCAAATGTTAACACATTTTTAAAATTTTTCACAGTTATTGTAATCAAATATTAAATAATTTAACTCATAAGTATTACTTATATGCACAAATTACACTTGTAACAGCATAACTTTTACTTGAAAAATAAAGGATGAAATATTTACTTATTTATACACTGCCCATAATACTGAAGGACTTTTTTTTTTTAATGCTTTGTTTTCTAAAAGTTATACTATTTATTTTCAATACACAAAAGTACATTTGAAGAGACTGAACCAAAACAGTGCCACCTAAGACTCACATCTCCTAGCAGTTCAACTAATAAGACAGGATTCAACTTCATCTATAAGGATAAAAAATATTTAATAAAAAATAAAACAAAATCCAATCTAGTGATGTTTAAATATAAATCATACTACCATAATAAGTGAGTATCCTTAAAAAATGAAAAACAATAAAACACAATTTTAAAACTTTTACAACACTGCATAATAAATGTGATATAAACTTTCTGAACATTTCTTACCCTTCCTTAGACACACTGTTTCTCAACTTTTCAAGGCCTTATCATGAAGAGCCTTGATAACATTTTATTGTCAAGATAAATGCACTTATTTTGGGAAAGCATTTAACCTAACTGATTCTCCACTGCTTAAATGCCTTCTCTAAAGATAAATGTAGTTTTCTACTTAGACCTCTGTCTTTTACTTAAAGCCAACCCTGGTTCTATGTGTAACTTAGTACATTTTACCTATAAACATTCCCACTAAGGATGCAATATTATTTTTAAAAGGAATTCTACTAACTATTTTAAACAAGTTGAAAAATAGAAGGACCAATTTAGAGCTGTGACCTCGGAAATAATGTAACCAGGTTCAACCCCGGAAATGGGTCTTTCGTAAGTGAAGATTAGCTACAACATAAATGACTTTCACAGTTTTATTATTGTTCTTCAGTTTAATACTAATTGACAGTCATACCTAGTTAGATAGTATTTCATCTGACTCAGTGGGTTTTTTACAAAAGAGCTTAGGAGAAATTTTTAATAAAACACTATAAAATACTAATTTTTTGGAGCTTATAGTTCTTAGCATAAAAGGTGTTCTGTTTTATTGAACATAAAAGTTAAATAATCCTATTACCCAAAGATGCAGTTTGGATTCTATTTAATTAAGTCATTGGTGTTACGCTATTAAACACTGCCAAAACCCAGTCACAAGGCAAGTTAAAGAAGCAGCCGTGCTTCACTTGCTTCACAAAGTTTGCATTAGGCACTCAGCTGGCTATTCTTTTTTCACTGAAAGAATAAACTTTCACTTACCCTTTCTCTGTGACTACTTCTTTGCCAAAACAGGGATCACATATAATGTAAACAACTAAAATAACAAATGTATGTTTAAAAAAAATGTATATTCAAGAAGTCCCTATTTAATGCAATTTAATTTGCTCAATCAAATGTTTAAATTTTACTAGAGTAGTTTTTTTCCAAACCATAATGTACTGAATTCCCCAACCAAGATACATTTTAAATATATACCCTAAATCAACTATCTTTGAGGTGTAGAATTTCTTATATTATGTGCAAAATAACTCTTAACCACAAAAGTTTAAATAACTGCTCCATTTAAAATCAAGCAACATCCAGTACTCCAGCAGCCACAAGCTGTCGTGAGAGCCAATCCAACCCTTCATATAGTCCCATACCACTTCGGGCATCACAGCCCTGAATATACCAGCTACGGCCACAGCACAATTTATGCAGACTAAGAAGTTCGGTGATTTCTTCTACTGACAGAGCTCCAGCAACATCCTGAAAGATATACACATTATCAAAAATTTTTTTTATAATCAGCCCATCAAAATTCTCATTTTTCCAATTATTACTATTTATATAGAATTCCATTGGTGCCATTCTAACAGAAGCCTAAAGTTAAAACCTAGATTCACCTTTCAGTAATTATTCAGTGATTAATAAATAGAGAGAAAAGTTTTGATGAAGATCACTTATAATATAGTCTGTAAGAATAGCCTTATAGTGAAATCAGTTAAGGCCATACAGCCTGAATGAAAGCTACTACCTGCATCGTAAAGTATCAACTTAAAAGAAAAAGATTAACAAATGTGTATCACAAAAATGGCTTATACACAGAATTTATACAATGAACAATTATTAAACTCCCACTCCAAAAACTCAATACCCCTACTTCCCAAAAGCAACCACATTATAATCTCTTACATATTTTTCCAGATAATGTCTATGCACATTCATGCAAATAAACACAAACAGAAACATACTTTAGTTTTTTTGTGTGTTACTTAATACTTATCTTGAGGATAGGTATCTTTCCATTATCTGGACAAGCAGACTTTCTACATTTTTTAACATCTGAATTGCATTCCATGGTGTAGATGCAACTTAATTTTCTTAACCATTACTAAATATTTAGATTGAAGTCCTATGTATTTACATGCTATTACAAACACATATGTGTACATTTGTAATGTATTTTTACATACATCCATTTGCAACATTATCTGTAAAATATCTGTCTGTAGAATACATTAGAAGAGATAGAATTACAAGGTAAAAGGGTATATGCATCTAAAATTTTGACAGGTGTGGTACTGCCAAAATGCCCTCCAAGAAAATGTCTACATTTAATAACCACAGCAACAGTATATGTGAGTCTGAAGATTATCAAACATTTTTATCATTAACAAGTAAATGGAAAATGGTATTTCACATCGCCTTACTTGTATGGGTTTTTTTTTTTTAATGTTTACTTACTTTTGAGAGAGAGCAAGAGAGCACAGGGGAGGGGCAAAGAGAGAGAGGGAGAAACAGAATACTAACCAGGCTCCAGGCTCTGAGCTGTCAACCCACGTGGGGCTTGAAATGAGCCAAGGTCAGATGCTTAACAAACTGAGCCACGCAGGCACCTCTACATGCTTTTAATAATAAGTAAAATGTATCTGCTCTTAATAGTTTGCCTTTTACTTTTTATTAAGAGGAAAATCCTTTATTCTTTATCCTACCCTTTGCCCTTCTATTGTACTTGAAAGCATTCTCATCCTCTTACAAGCATAGGTCAAGATCTAGGAATCTGCAGCTTCTCCCTGTCCTTCACCTTTCCCCATTCACTCACCAAATTCTAACAAATCTACCTTCATAAAGTCTCTTCAGTCTGCTTCCACCCTTCTAGTCCTTTAACTGCAGATCTTGTTAACTCTCACTTGACTTACAGCAGTAATTTACTGCATCTGTGTGTCTCCAGTCCCTTGCCTCTGGCTGATTCTATATCCTACCAGAAAACAATCCTAAAACACAGATATGAGTACAAAAACATTTTGTTGGTTTTCCTCTGTCATAGATAAAACCTAAATTTCTAGTCCAGATCTCATCTGTTACTCTCTTTCTTCATCTTCTACCTGCCCCTCTCACATACATCTGCTTATGCTCCCTAAAAATATTTATGCTTTTCTTTTCTCTGCCTGCAATGTTCTTTCTTTCACACACTGAGAGTCCTATCCATAATTTCCACTCTTGTCATAATTTCAGCTCAGAACCTACTTTTTACAAATCTTTTAAAGATGCCACCTTTAAAACTACTCAAATTTTTCATAACATGTTAATATTACCGAAGTTACTTACCAGTTTTCTATGTATTAAAATCTCATATATTCACTTACATGTTTACATCCAAATATAGGAGTTTCTCTTTTTTTTTTTAATTTATTTCTTTATTTTGAAAGAGAGAGAGAGAGAGAGAGAGAGAGAGAGAGCAGGGGAGGGACACAGAGAAAGAGAGAGAGAGAATCGCAAGCAGGCCCTGCACTGTCAGTGCAGAGTGGGGCTTAATCCTGTGAGATCATGACCTGAGCCGAGATCAAGAGTCAGACATTTAACTGACTGAGCCATTCAGGTGTCCCTGGGAGTTTCTGGGAACCATCAGCTACCCTTTTTAGATACTCTAAGGTACCAAGTATAGCATTTTTCATAGGCTTTATTGAAAATACTCAGCAGAAACTTCATAAACATCCACTGAATTATCTGTTTTGAAATCTTTCCAGTTATCTTAGGACATAGAATGCACAGAACAACTAAAGTAAGTATTCTGAAATACAAACATGTTACCTGTTTGTTAGCAAAAATCAGGAGCAAAGCATCTCGGAGTTCTTTTTCTGTTAACAATTTTGCAAGTTCACTGTGTGCTTCACTAACTCTGTCTCTATGACTGCTGTCAACAACAAACACAACAGCTATCCAAATAAAAAAAATCCAATTAATCATTTGCTAACTTTCAGTAAATAAGCCAAATATTTTAATGCTTTTGTTATTACATTACAGTTATCTATGATGGTTATCTATGGTAGTCTACTATCTACTATGCTTTTCAGAAAAGCTGCTCTCTTGTAACAGCACCTAGCAATACTTAAGAGTATGGCTTCACATAGTTCACCTAACTTTTCAGCTCTCTTCATTTCCCCTTCTGTAACAGGATTTACCACACTTGTTCTATCAAACACAAATTGTTGATGAAAATATACATCTCACGATCTCCCTAATGATGCTACTTCTTTTTAAGTTTTTATTTTGATCACCTGATGCTCATCACAATACGTGCACTCCTTAATCCTCTCACCTATTTTACCTATCCCCCCATCCACATCCCCTCTAGAGACCATCAGTTTGTTCTCTATAGTTAAGAGTCTGTTTCTTGGTTTTTCCCTCTTCCCCCCCTTAGCTCATTTGTTTCTTAAATTCCAAATGAGTGAAATCATAGTATTTTTCTCTGAATTCTTTCACTTAGCATTACACTCTCTAGCTCCACCCATGTCATTGCAAATGGCAAGATTTCATTCTTTTTCTATAAGTATATTCTATTACACACACGCGCACGTGCACGCGTGTGCCGCGTCTTCTTTATCCATTAATCAATCAGTGGATACTTGGACTGTTTCCATAATTTGGCTGCTATAAATATCAGGGTTCATGTATCCCTGTGAATTAGTGTTTCTATACTCTTTGGGTAAATACCTAGTAGTGTGATTGCTGGATCACACAGTAGTTCTATTTATAACTTTTTGAGGAAACCATTCTGTTTTCCAGAGTGGCTGCACCAGTTTGCATTCCCATCAGCAGTGCAAGAAGGTTCCATTTTTCTCCACATCCTTGCCAACACCAATTTCTTGTGTTGTTGATTTTAGCCATTCTGACAGATGTGAGGTGATATCTTATTGTAGTTTTGATCTGCATTCCCCTAATTATAAGTGATGATGACCATCTTTTCATGTTTCTGTTAGCCATCTATATGTCTTCTGTGAAGAAATGTCTGTTCATGTCTTCTGTGCATTTTTTAGTTGGATTATTTGGTTTTTGGGTGTTGAGTTGTAGAAGTTCTTTATATATTTTGGAAACAAACCCTTATCAGATACGTCATTTGCAAATATCTTCTTCCATTCTATAGGCTGCCTTTTTTGTTAATTTTTCCTTTGTTGTACAGGAGCTTTTTATATTGATTTAGTCCTTATAGTTTATTTTTCCATTTGTTTCCCTTGCCCCAGGGGACCTATATAGAACAAAATTGCTAAGGCCAGCATCAGAGAAAGTATAATCTGTATTCTTTGCTAGGATTTTTATATTTGTAGGTCTCACATTTAAGTCTTTAATCCATTTTGAATTTACTTTGATGTATAGTTTAAGAAAGTGGTCTAGTTTCATTCTTTTGCAGTCGCTGTCCAGTTTTCCCAATTAAAGAGATTATCTTTTTCCATTGGATATTCTTTCTTGCTTTGTCAAATATTAGTGGACCATAATAGTGTGGGTTCATTTTGGGGTTCTCTCTTCTGTTCTACTGATGTATTTGTCTATTTTTCTGCCAGTACCATACTTTTTTTGATTATTAAAGCTTTGTAATATAACTTAAGAGTCCAGAATTGTGATGCCTCCATATTTGCTTTTTTCAAGATTGCTTTGGTTATTTGGGGTCTGCTGAGGTCCCATACAAATTTTAGGACTGTTTGTTCCAGCTCTGTGAAAATGCTGATGGCATTTTGATAGGTATTGCATTAAATGTGTAAACTGCTTTGGGCAGTATGGACATTTAACAATATGTTTTCTTCCAATCCATGAGCATGGGATGTTTCCATTTCTTTGTGTCATCTTCTATTTCTTTCATCAGTGTTTCATAGTTTTCAAAGTACAAGTCTTTCATCTGTTAAGTTAGGTTTACTCCTAAGTATCTTATTTTGGGTGCATTTATAAGTGGAATTATTAATTTCTCTTTCTACAACTTCATTATTGGTATGCAGAGATACAAAAGATTTCTGTACATTGATTTTGTATCCTACAACTTTGCTGACTTCATTTACCAGTTTTTTGGTGGAGTCTTTTGGGTTTTGTATATATAGTATCATGGCATCAGCAAATAGTGAAAGTTTTATTTCTTCTTTACTGACTTAGATGCCTTTTATTTCCCTTTTTGTCTGATTACTGTGGCTAGGCCTTCCAGTACTATGTTGAATAAAAGTGGGGAAAATGGACAGCTTTGTCTTGTTCCTGACCTTAGAGAAAGGTTCTCAGTTTTTCCCCAGTGAAGAGGATGTTAGCTGTGGGACTCTCATACATGGCCTTTATTATGTTGAGGTATGTTCCCCCTAAACATACTTTGTTGAGGGTTTTTATCATAAATAGATGTACTTTGTTAAGCGCTTTTTTGCATCTAGTAAAATGATCATATGTTTCTTATCCTTTCTGTTTTTGATGTGATATATCATGTTGACTGACTTGTAAATATTAAACCACACTTGCAACCCAGGAATAAATCCCACTTAATCGTGGTGAATGATTCTTTTAATGTACTGTTCGATTCGGTTTGCTAGTATTTTGTGCAGGATTTATTGCATCTGTATTCAGAGATATTGGCTTGATATTTTAAAAAGGTATATAAGATAAAAAAAATATTTCTCTTTTTGAGTGGGATCCATTTAGTTTTGGTATCAGGGTAATGCTGGCCTCAAAGAATGAATATGGAAGTTTCCATCCTTTTTGATTTTTGGAATAGTTTGAGAAGATTAGGTACTAGCCTGTCTTTAAATGTTTGGTAGAATTTGCCTGTGAAGCTATCTATCTGGTCCTGGACTTCTGCTTGCTTTTTGATTACTGATACAATTCCTTTGCTGGTATTCAGTGTGTTCAAATTTTCTATTTCATCTTCATTGAGTTTGGGGAGTTTATGTTTCTAGGAATTTACCCATTTCTAGCTTGTCCAACTTGTTGACATATGGTTTTCCATTATATTCTCTTAAGATTGTGTTTTTGTGGTGTTTGTATTTCTTTTCTTGCATTTTTAAAATGTTTTTTATTTATTTTTGTGAGACACAGAGAGACAGCACAAGCAGGGGAGGGTCAGAGAGAGAGGGAGACACAGAATCCAAAGCAGGCTCCAGGCTCTGAGCTAGCTGGCAGCACAGAGCCTGATGTGGGGCTTGAACTCATGAACTGTGAGATCATGACCTGAGCTGAAGCCAGATGCTTAACAAACTGTGCCACCCAGGCTCCCCTCTTTTCTCTCACTTGTGGTTTTATTTATTTGGGTCCTCTCTCTATTTTTCTTGGTTAGTCTGGCTAGGATTTATCAACTTTGTTGACTTTCAAAGAACCAGTTCCTGGCTTCACTGATGTATTATATTGTTTTGTTCTTTTAATTTCTAAATCATTTATTTATTCTCTAATTTTATTATTGCCTAACTTCTACTAGTTTGGGGCTTTGTTCTTTTCTAGCTCCTTTAGGTGTACGATTAGGTTATTTGAGATTTTTCTTGTTTCTTGAGGTAGACCTGTACTGCTATGAACTTCCCTCTTAGAACCACTTTTCTGCATCCCAAAGGTTTTGAACCACTGTGTTTTCATTTTCATTAGCTTCCATTTCCAGGTTGACCCATTCATTGTTTAGCAGCATGTTATTTAACCTCTATGTATTTGTAATCTTTCCAGATTGTTTCTTGTGGATGGCTTCTAGTTTTACAGCAATGTGATCAAAATAGATGCATAGCAAAACCTCAATCTTTTTCAATTTGTTGAGACTTGTTTTATGGACTATGATACTACTTGTTCTTTGATTTCCATTTTCTTTTCCAAAAAATAATCTAAAAAAATCACCATCTTTATCTCTCCAAAGTATTCTCTCTAGGTGACTACTAGCACAGCACTTTCTACATATACTGTACTCAAAATATATAGCAGAAACTTCACAATTATCTACTGAATTGATTCTCTTTTGAAATCCTTCCAGCTACCTTACAGTAGCTAAGCATCCTATCAATCATTTCTCATGTTTAAAATCCCATTTTTTCCCTATTAATCAATAGCTTATACTAAACTCCATATCAAAAATCCCCAGGTAAAAATATTACTCAGTTTCTCTCCTAGATGGAAAGAAGAATGACATATGAAATAGGTGGCATGAACAAAAGCTTCATGTTGGGTGTAGGCAAAAGCATAGAATGGGGCCCAAATATCAATAAATGGCAGGTGCAATATGTGGTAAAGCACCTATTGGCCAAAGCAAACCACTGCAGGTTCTTCCGCAGACAACTTATTGTTGATGGAAATAAAGGAGCAGAGCTACTGAGATTACAATGAGATAAACGTTTTACTGAACTGAAGGAACAGCAGAACCATACACCAAGAATTCTACCCTGTATCATAATATTTCCAGTGATCACACTCAATTAACACTAATAATCTACTTTAACTGTTAAGAACAGCAAGAGTAAAGTACTCTTAACTGCCAAGACATAAATTATGTTTTTTCATGAAATAAACCAAAGCACACATCCCAGTCTTTCCATCTCCACTTTTTAAATAAAATAAACTTCACTAGTTAAAGCAATTCCATTAAAAGCTGGCATCCTAAAATGCTAAAAAATTAAGATCCCATTTTTCACTCTTACCTTGGGTATTGAGGTAATAATGTTTCCACAATGGTCTTAATTTGTGTTTTCCACCTACATCCCAAATAGTGAACTTCAGATTTTTGTATTCTACAGTTTCCACATTAAAACCTGTTTTTAAAAAAAAAAAAAAAAGTTACTTTAATACTGAACTTATATTTTAACGAGTAACACGTCAAACACAGGCAGCCCACTGTTTATCACTGTGGTATACAAATTATCTTCATACTGCAGTATCTACTGCTGCCCTACCAACTCCATTCCTAATAAATCTGTATGAGGAATATATACCTTTAACAGCTGTTAGCTGTCTAAACCTCCACCAGGATCCTAAGATCCTTCCTGGAACTCAAATAACAGAGCACTCTGTACTCTCTCACCCTGACACTCACCAATCCTTTAATCCTTCCAACTATCCCAATGATATTTTGTTCTTTCCTTTTTTTATGTTTATTTATTTACTTTGAGAGAAATAGAGGAGAGAAAGAGAGAGAGAAAGAGAGGAAGGGAGGGAATGAGCAGGAGAGGGACAGAGAAAGAGTAAGACAGAGAACCCCCATAGGCTCCATGCTATCAGCAAGGAGCCTGACAGAACTCAATGTCACAAACGATGAGATGGTGACCTGTGCTCAAAATAGAGTCTGACACTTAACTAACTGAAGCACCCAGGCGCCCTTATTCCTTCTAAATATCTCACCATCCACAGTTCAATCACACAGCCACTGAATCTTACATTTTTCTGTCTGACGTGGTAGTGTCTTATAGCCCATAAAGAGCCTATCTCCATGCCATATTGGCATAAAATAAAACCCTCAATAACTCAGCTGTAAGCTAGAGTTTGTCTATAAAATGTTCATTAAAGTAAAAAGCAATACTCATACTTACCAATTGTTGGAATAGGCTGCATGAATTCATCCTGTTTCAACTTAAACAAAATAGTAGTTTTTCCAGCACCATCTAATCCTAATGTAACAACTCGAATTTCCATTTTTGGTCCAATGTGAACTCTATTGTCCTATAATTTTTAAAAATTTAAATCTTATTTTGATATGGAGTTAAAAAGTATTAACACTTATACTTTTATTTATAATACCTTTGTTAATTATTTCATCTATCATTCTTCTGAGAAGAACCTGTATTATTATATTTTTGCATTATTTTGTATTATTATAATTTTGGTCCACAGATCTAATTCTTTATAGAACTGAATTAATGTACACAAAAACAAAAAACTATAAGACTGTGTTAACAGGTATACAATGCACAAATATGTCTCCCATCCAAGTACTAACCAGGCCTGACCCTGCTTAGCTTCCGAGATCAGACGAGATCGGGCACGTTCAGGGTGGTATGGCCATAGACAATGTACAAATATGTAATTTCTGACATCAGTAACAGAGTACAGGGGGCTGGCACTATAAAACAATAGTTTTTATATGCAAATGAAGTTAAAATGTTATCACTATGCAAATGAAGTTAAAATGTTATCACTGTCAAACAGAATATTATAACAAGATGTTCTTAGTAATAGCAATGGTAAACACACACAAAAAAATCCATAAAATATACATAAACGGAAATGAGAGGGAAAATGAAACCATGACACTAAAAATTCAGTGAGACAGAAAGCAGCAGTAAGAGGAAAGGAATTACAAAAAAGCTATAAGATATAAACAAAAAAAGAATAGGAAGGCAATAATAAGTCATTACCTATTAATAATAACTTTAAATGAATTAAAAAAGGCATAGTTTGACTAAATGGATAAAAAAACATGATCCAACTATATGCTATCTACAAGAGACTCACTTCATTTCTAAGAACACAAGAAGGCTGAAAGTGAAAGAAACAGATATTCCATGTAAATCATACTCAAAAGAGAGCAGAGATGGCTATCCCAGTATCAGACAAAATAGATTTTAAATCAGAAACTGTTAGTAAGAGACAAATGGTCATTGTATACTAATAAAAGGATACATTTACAAATAACAATTATGAAAACTTGGATTTTAAATGTATGAATAGGGGCTCCAGGATGGATCAGTCAATTAAGCATCCAACTATGGATTTTGGCTCAGGTTATGATCTCAGTTTGTGAGACAGAGACATAAAGTCAAGCTCTGCGCTGACAATGTGGAGCCTGCTTGGGATTCTCCCTCTCCCTCTCTGCCCTCCCCCTGGTCATGCTCTCTCTTTCTCAAAATAAATAAAAAAGAACAAGATTAGGTTAAAAAAAGAACAGTACCTAAAAAGAGAACGCAAAATGAAATACATGAACCTTTTAAATTAGGGGGAATTCACTTTAAAAAAGACCAAAACACAACAATCAAAAGCTAAGTATAGGCCGTATCTGGTTGGATTGTTTCCAGAAACAAAAAAAAATTTAACTATCTGAGAAATTTCAAAAACTGGATAATGGTTAATAGTAGAGACTATTAATTATTTTAGGTTTTATAACAATATTTTGCTTATATTTTTGAAAAGTCCTTACCTTTTAGAAATACACACAAAAATATGTCATAGATGAAATATGTTGAGATTTATTTCAAAACAACCTGGGAGACTGCAGATAGAAAGGGAATTGGGGGAAAAGGATGGATGAAATAAAAAGTTTATAATTGGGATTAAAGATGGCAGAGTAGTACAGGGATCCTGAGCTTGTCTTGTTCCTGAAACACAGCTAGATCAGCATCAAACCATTTTGAACACTTAGAAAATTGATGTGACGATTAACACAACAATCTGCATCCTTTGAGCCAGAGAACTTAGCATACATGGAGCAGAGAAGTGAACTGGTGGAGAGAAAAGCCATGAAGCCCTAGGGGATAGGGATCCACTTTCAAGGAGGGAGGACAGAGAAAGAGAAAGGCGGACAGTAGAGAAATAGTGAAAATACTCACAGGGAATGGGCAATCTGTTCCCCAAAACCACTGACAAGGAGAAAGATGAGGGTTTCAATATTACCAGGTTTCTTTAAACAGTGGAGTGCAGTCTGAAGGTTCAGAGCTAAGTGCCTGGTGGTGCTCCCATGAGGAAGCAAGGTGAACCCCTAGGAGCAGGCAATGCAGTCTGAGGGGTCTGTGTGCCACATGGGGAGAAATAGTTCCCTGCTTGGAGAGCACTCAGTAGTTGCCATATGGCCTTCTCATGGGCAAAAGTCCTGGGAGACCCCTGAGAGCAGCCACATTTACCGGTATTGGGACAAAGAGGCCAGAATGCAGCAAAACCAGGCACTGGCTGTTGTGCTGTGATTTACTATAAACTCTAACACTCTGCCGTTGTGCTATCATGCAAACATTTTCTGGGATAAGCTAGATAACATGCAAACATTTTTTGGGATAATCATCAGCACAGGTCCAAACTGTGGGGGGTCTCTGAAGTGTGGGGCTTTAATTTAAAACACAGCCTCATCTGAGATAAAACTCTGGAAGAAGGCACCACCTGGCAGGCAAACAGCTTGGACACAGTGTAAAGGTGGGGAGCAACTGGAACTGAGACAAAGGGAGTTTGATCCCATGTCCTCACCATAGACCAGAGAGCTGCATGGAGGCACTTTCACCTCTTGTGAGCATGTGCATACATGGATCAACCCCAGTGAGCTATGCAATCCCACCAAGTGGAGAACAGAGCCATTACACCGAGCCCCCCCCACCTGCACCCTCCTGACACATCCCCCAGAAGACCAGCACAAATCCCTTCCACCTGCTTATTGATCTACAGACTAGAGTGTGCTGCAAAGTTTCAGTTCTACAGGAAACTGGATGTAACTTCATTCAGGTTTCATTCTATTTTCTTGTTCATTTATTCCTTTTCTTTGCTTCCATTTTTGCTTATGTTCTTTTCTCTTTCTTTCCTTCCTCTTTCTTGGATAGAAAAAGCAAATTTTTTAAATTTTAAATTTTTTATATTATTTTATTTTCTTTGTTTTATTCTATTATTAAATTTTTTTAACTTTTTACTTTTGAAGGAGAGAGGCAGAGTGTGAGCAGTGGAGGGACAGAGAGAGACGGGGAGGCACAAGAATCCAAAGCAGGCTTCAGGCTCTGCGCTGTCAGCACGGAGCCCAACATAGAGCTCAAACTTATGGGCCATGAGATCATGACCTGAGCTGAAGTTGAATGCTTAACTGAGCCACCCAGGTGCCCCTAAAATTTTTTTTTTAATTTTTACATTTTTTTAACTTTTTTCTCCTTTCTTTTCTCTTTTCTATCAAGCTTCTCTCACAAGCAGACCAAAATACACCTAGGATCTAGCCTCCTTTATTTGATGTTTTGTTTGTAATTTTTTAATATTTCCTTTGTAGTTTAATTTTTTTTTGCTCCAAAATGACATGATGGAGAAATTCACCCCAAAAGAAAGAACAGGAAGAAATAATGGCCAGGGATTTAATCAACAGAGACATAAAATGTCTGAACTAGCATTTAAAACCACAATTATAAGAATACTAGCTAGGGATACTAAGAGCATAGAAGACACCACAGGACCCCTTTCTGCAGAGCTATAAGAACTAAAATCTAGTCAGGCCAAAATTAAAAATGCTATAACTGAGATGCAATCTCCAATGGATGCCATGATGGCAAGGATGAGTGAGGCAGCAGCGAATCAGTGATATAGAAGATAAAATCATGGAAAATAATGAAGTTGAAAAAAAAGATGGAAACAAAGGCAAATGATCATGATACAAGACTTACATAACTCAGCAACTTATGAAAGAGGAGTAACATTTGTATCATTAAAGTCCTAAAAGATGAAGAGACAGAAAAGGGGCCAGAAGTGCTGTATGAGCAAATTACAGCTGAAAACTTTCCAAATCTGGAGAAGGGCACAGACATCAAAATCCAAGAAGCACAGAGAACTCCCATTAGATTCAACAAAAACCAACCATCACCAAGGCATATTATAGTTAAATTCACAAAATACACAGACAAGGAAAATATCAGGAAAGCAGCAAGAGAAAAAAGTCCTTAACCTATAAGGGATGACAGGTCAGGTTCTCTTGGGAGAAGCTTGACAGAAGCTTGGCAGGCTAGAAAGGAGTACCAGGAAATATTCAATGTGCTGAATCAGAAAAAGATACAGCCAAGAATTCTTTATCTGGCAAGGCTATCATTCAAAATAGAAGGAGAGATAAAGAGTTCCTAACAAAACCTAAAGGAGTTTGTGACCACTAAACCAACCCTGCAAGAAATGTTAAGGGGACTCTTTGGGTGGAGAAAAACAAAAAGGCCAAAAGCAACAAAGACTAGAAAGGACCACAGAACATCACCAGAAGCACCAACTCTACAGGCAACATCATGGCACTAAATTCATATCTTTCAATAATCGCTCTAAATATAAATGAACTAAATGCTCCAACAAAAGACAGAGGGTATCAGAATGGATAAAAAACCAGGAACTATCTATATGCTGCCTACAAAGACTCATTTTAGACTTCAAGGCACCTAGAATTCAAAGTCACTCCTTTCAAAGTAAGGGATGGAGAATGATCTCTCATCCTAATGGATAACAAAAGAAAGCCGGAGTAGCCATACTTACACAAACCAGATTTTAAAACAAAGACTATAACAAGAGATGAAGAAGGACATTATATCATAATTAAGGGGTTTATCCACCAAGAAGATCTAACAATTATAAATATTTATGCCCCCAACATGAAAGTACCCAAATATATAAATCAATTAATCACAAACATAAAGAAACTCATCGATAATAACACAATAGTACTAAAGGACTTTAACACCCTACTCACAGCAATGGACAGATCATCTAAGCAGCAAATCTAAAAGGAAACAATGACTTTGAATGACACTAGACCAGAAGGACTTAACAGATATATTCAGAAGATTTCATCCTAAAGCAGCAGAATACACATTCTTCTCCAACGCATATGGAACTTTCTCCAGAATATATCAAATACTGAATCACAAATCAGTCCTCAACAAGTAAAAAAATGTCAATATCATACCATGCATATTTTCAGACCACAGTACTATCAAACATGAAATCAACCACAAGAAAAAATTTGGAAAGACCACAAACACATGGAAGTTAAAGAACATGCTTTTAAAGAATGGATGGTTTAAACAAGAAGTTAAAAAATTACATGGAAGCCAATGAAAATGAAAACACAGAAGTCCAAAACTCTTGGGATGCATCTAAGGCAGTCATAAGAGAGAAGTATATAGCAATCCAGACCCTTCTAACGGTCCCTGGAAGGAAGAAAGATCCCAGTTAGACAACCTAGCCTTTTTCCACCTAAAGGAGCTGGAAAAAGAACAGCAAATAAAGCCCAAAACCAGAAGAAGAGAAATAATAAAGATTAGAGCAGAAATCAATACTGAAATTTAAAAAACAGTAGAACAGGTCAATGAAACTAGGTGCTGTTCTTTGAAAGAATTTAAAAATCAATGAACATCTAACCAGATTTATCAAAAAGAAAAAGGTGGGGCGCCTGTGTGGCTCAGTCGGTTAAGCCTCCGACTTTGGCTCAGGTCAGATCTCACATTTGTGGGTTCGAGCCCCGCGTCGGGCTCTGTGCTGACAGCTAGCTCAGAGCCTGGAGCCTGCTTCTGGTTCTGTGTTTCCTACTCTCTCTGCCCCTCCCCCTCTCATGCTCTGTCTCTCTCTGTATCAAAAATAAATAAAACATTAAAAAAAAAGAAAAAGGAAAGGGTCTAAATAAATAAAATCATGAATTAGATAGGAGAGAACACAACCAACACTGCAGAAATACAAACCACAGTAAAAGAATATTATAAGCAATTGTACGCCAACAAAGTGGGCAATTTGGAAGAAATGGATAAATTCCTGGAAGCATATAAACTACCAAAACTAAAAATGGAACAAGAAATTTGAACAGACCCAAAACTAGTAAAGAAATTGAATCAGCAACCAAGTCTCTCAACAATCAACAGTCCAGGGCGGATGGCTTCCCAGAGGAATTCTACTAAAAATTTACAGAAAAGTAAATACCTATTCTTTTAAAGATATTCCAAAAAATAGAAATGGAAGTAAAACTTCCAAACTCATTCTACAAGGCTAGCATTATCCTGATCCCAAAATCAGGTAAGACCCCTTCAAAAAGGAGAATTACAGACCAATTTCCCTGATGGACATGGATGCAAAAACTCTCAACTAGATACTAGTAAAGCAAATCTAACAATACTATAAAAGAATTATTTACCATGATCAAATGGAATTTATTCCTGGGCTGCACGGCTGGTTCAATATCACTTGATGTGATATACCACATTCATAAAGGAAAGGATAAGAACCATGTGATCCTCTCAACAGATGCAAAAAAAGCATCTGACAAAACAGTGCATCCTTTCTAGATAAAAACCCTCAAGAAAACAGGGACAGAAGGAACATACCTCAACATCATAAAGACCATATGCAAAAGACCCGCAGCTAATATTACCCTCAATGGGAAAACACTAAGGTCAGGACCCCTGAGGTCAGGAACATAACAGGGATGTCCACTCTCATGACTGTTGTTCAACCTTGTACTGGAAGTCCTAGGCTCAGCAATCAGGCAACAAAAAGAAATAAAAGTAATCCAAATTGGCAAGGAACATCAGATTTTCACTGTTTGCAGACAACATGATACTCTATGTGGAAAACTTGAAAGACTCCACCAAACTGGTAGAACTGATACATTAAGGCGCAAGATATAAAGTCAACATACAGATATCAGTTTCATTTCTATACACCAATAATAAAGCAGCAGAAAGAGAACTCAAGGAATCAATCACAAAAACTGTAAGATATCTAGGAATAAACCTAACCAAAGAGGTAAAAGATCTGTATGCTGAAAACTATAGAAAATGCAAAGAAATTGAAAAACATTCCATGCTCATGGATTGGAAGAATACTGTTAAAATGTCTATACTATCCAAAGTAACAAACATATTCAGTCCAATCCTATCAAAATAACACCAGCATTCTTTGCAGAGCTAGAACAAACAATTCTAAAATTGTTAGGGAGCCCAAATAGACCCCAAATATCCAAACTAATATTGAAGAAGAAAACCAAAGCTGAAGGCATCACATTTCCAGATTTCAAGCTGTATTACAAAGCTACAATCATCAAAATAATATGGTACTGGCACAAAATCAGACACATAAATCAATGCAATAGAATAGAGAACCGAGAAATGAGCCCACAAATGTATGGCCATAATCTTTGACAACACAGGAAAGAAAATCCAATAAAAAAAAGTCTCTTCAACAAATGGTGTTGGGAAAAGTGGACAGCGACATGCTGAAGGGGATCATTTTCTTACACCATATATAAAAATAAACTCAAAATGAATGAAAAACCTAATATAACCTAAATATAAGACAGGAAACAATTAAAAACCTAGAGGAGAAAACAGGCAATGACCTCTCTGACCTTGGACACAGCAACTTCTTAATAGATATGTCTCTAGAGGAAAGGGAAACAAAAACAAAAATGAACTATTGGGACCTCATCAAGACAAAAAGCTTCTGCACAGTGAAGAAAACAATCACCCAAACTAAAAAGAAAACAAGCAAAATGGGAGAAGATATTTGCCAATGACATCTTGAGCAAAGGGGTAGTACCCAAAATGTATAAAGAACTTATCAAACTCAATACCCAAAAAACAATCCAGTGAAAGAAATGAGCAAAAGGCATGAATAGACACTTCCAAAGAAGACATCCAGATGGCTAACAGACTTGAAAAGATGCTCAACATCACTCATCATCAGGAAAATACAAATCAAAACTACAATGAGAAACCACCTCACACCTGTCAGAATGGCTAAAATAAACAACTCAGGAAACAAGAGATGTTGGAAAGGATGTGGATAAAGGGGAAGAGACTTGCACCGCTGGTGGGAATGCAAACTGATGCAGACACTTGAGAACAGTACGGTTATTCCTCAAAAAATTAAAAATAGAGCTACCGTACAACACAGTAATTGCACTACTAGGTATTTATTCAAAGGATATAAAAAACAGATTCAAAGGGACACAAGTAGCCCAATGTTTACAGAAGCACTATCAATAATAGCCAAATTATGGAAAGAGTTCAAATGTCCATCGACTGATGAATAGGTAAAGAAGATGTGGTATATATACACAATGATATACTACTTGGTGATTGAAGAGAATGAAATCTTGCTACTTATAACAATGTAGATGGAATGAGAATGTATTTTTTGTAATTTTTTTTTACATTTATTTATTTTTGAGAGACAGAGAGAGAAAGAGCACAAATGGAGGAGGGACAAAGAGAGAGGGAGACACAGAGTCTGAAGCAGGCTCCAGGCTCTAAGCTGTTAGCACAGAGCCTGACATGGGGCTCAAAATCACAAACTGTGAGATCATGACCTGAGCCAAAGTCAGATGCTTAACTGACTGAGCCATGAGGTGCCCCAAGGAATGAGAATGTATTACGCTAAGAGAAATATGTTAGTCCGAGACAGACAAATATCATATGATTTCACTCATATGTGGAATTTAAGAAACAAAACATGAACATAAAGGAAGGAAAAATAAGATAAAAACAGAGAGGGCGACAGGCAAACCATAAGAGACTCTTAAATACACAGAACAAACTAAGGGTTGCTAGAGGGGAGAAGGGTAGGGAATGGGCTAAATGGGTGATGGGCATAAAGGAGAACTTTTGTTAGGATGAGCAGTGAATGTTATATGTAAGTGATCAATCACTAAATTCTACTCCTGAAACCATTATTACACTATATGTTACCTAACTTGGAATTCTACTCCTGAAACCATTATTACACTATATGTTAACTAACTTGGATTTAAATAAGGGATAAAAAGAGTTTTTAATTGTCAGAGTAGATGATTAATTATACCACTTTCTATTATCCATTGATGAAAGTTAAAAAAAACCCTATGAATTTCTTAGTTGTCTCTTTAACCTGATTATGATGAAATGTAAAACAATCATAATTTGTCAGAAACAATACTTAAAAATGAAATACAGTACACTACCTTTGTAAAAGTGACAGGGATGCTGGCATCCAACTGAATGTGATCTGCAACCTCTGTAAACTGCTGCTGCTGTTTTTGCAATGTTTCCAGTAACCTGGTAATTTCCTGTTTTGCCAAAACAACTCTACAATCATCCTAGAAAAGGAACATAGTTTTCCTGTAAACTTATTACAGAAACAAGGAAAAAAGAGATATCACCAAAACTCAGGAAAACTTAATTTAACATTATAGTATTTAAAGGTAACTTATATGGAAGTTTAAGTAGGATGATAATAATAATTGGGCATTAATAAATAATTTAAGACCCTTTCAATGGAAACCAATTTGACAATAAACTATTAAAAAAAAACTTAAAAAAAATACCCTTTCAAGAGAAGAATGAATAAATAAATTGTCGTATATTCACAAAGGCAACATTATACCACAATGAGAATGAGCCACGATTATACCTGATGATATGAATTTCACAATGCCGAATAAAAGAAGAAATGACATGAAGAGTTCATTCTGTATGACTTCATTTTTAATAATCACCAAAACAGACAATAAGATATGCATTAGAAGTCAGGTGTATCCTCAGAGGGGAATGCAGGTAGTTATTAGAAAAGAGTCTGAGGAGTTTCTTGGGGTGCTGGTTCTGTTACTTGATCTGGATGCTAGTTATTCAGCAACTGGCCAGGTAAACACTTATGCACACATTTCTGTATGTATATTCTACATATCTTTATAATGTTTATTATTTTATTTTGAGAGCAAGAGAGAGTGAGTGTGAGTGGCAGAAGGGCAGAGAGAGAGGGAAAGAGAGAATCCCAAGCAGGCTTAGCACTGCTAACACAGAACCCTAAACTCACAAATTGTGAGATCATGACTTGAACCGAAATTAAGAGTAAGAGGCTTATCCAACTGAGCTACCCAGGTGCCCCTGTACATTGTACTTATTTATAAAGATTTTTAAATAATTTATGACATATATAATTGGTTTTTTTTAATGGACTACAGGTCAAATTGAAAAGTTTCCATCTTCCTCAGATCCCCAGACTCTTTCTTCAAAGTTAAGCACCTTCCAGTTTCTCCAATATTATTCCAGAAATATTCTACACAAATATCAATATATTCTTCCTAAGACAGAGATCTCCAAACAATATGTAAGCTCCATGAAAGCAGTAGTATTTAAAGTTTTTCCTCACTGCCACATATTTATATTAGCTGATTATCAATTAATAAACTTTTGCTTTTAAGTTCGAGTTGCTCAGAACTAAAGTTTGAAAAAGGATTTCCACTATCAGAAAAGGGAGATATGCCTACCAAGCAGATAAAAATAGTACATGCTTGGTAAAGAAGAGTTATAGGGCTTAGCATGACTGAAGAGTAACAAGACATTAAAGGGCTTCAGGAATCCATGGTTTTATGCTGGGGAGGGCACAGGAAGTGCCTCAGAAGACACTGATATGGCTGGTGGAGCAATTCAAGGTTAGAGACCATGTCCTAAGCACAACATAAATACACACAGTAACATATAATAACAATAATATAAAAATATTTATTAATAAGATAGACTAGTGTATACCTCTGATAATTATCTGCTTAACCTTATGAACACTCCTTCTTAAAATATGTCCTAACCATGTTCAAGCTACCTACTTGTTGCAAAGTCTTTTCACAATGGAGACAGGCTGTTGAAACTTGGGACAACAAAATAGTCATATCTTCTTGTTGCTGCCTGAGCCAAATCAGTTTTTCTCGAACATGAGCATCAACGACACTTAGAGCCATTTCTTCTTGACGACAAAGAGTTTCATGTAGATCAGAAAAATAAGCTCGGACACATGACCGGGCATTCTCTGCAGTACCTGGTACCTAAGGAAAAAAAAGTTAGGCTTAAACAACTTTAACTATAACAAATATTTTATGTGTGAAATAATGAAAATTTAAATATCATCTCTGTTCTTAAAAATTACAGAATTGCTATCTTCATACTAGATCTTTCCCCTTAACCACAGACTTTGGACATCCAACTCTTTAACATCACAAACAAAACAAGAATACCTAATCTTCAGTCTCTTGCACTGCCAAACCTAGTTTCCTCCATCAATAAATGGCAATGCCATCCTCCGCATTGTTTAAGCCAAAAAAACCCTGGAGTCACCCTTAATGCTTCTCTTTCATATCCCATAACAAGTCCCTCAATAAATTCTGACTACAAAATATATCCAAAAAACATATCCAAAATCTGATCAAGCCTCATCACCTCCACCTCTACCAACCTGAACCATGCACTATCAGGTCTCACCGATTACAACAGTTCTCTAACTGGTCTCACTAGATCCCTCCTGCCCTTTACAGCATACTCGCCACCTAGCAGCCAGACCAATCCTTTTAAAATGTTAAGTCAGAAAGACAATTATCCTTTTGCCCAAAACTCTCTAATGATTTCCTATTCCACTCAGAGTAAGTGTCAAAGTCCTTTACAGGGAGCTTTCAAGGACAGACTCCCTGAAAAAGCATCATCTGAGCAAAGATCTGAAGAAGGTGACTACAAGATTACCTTGAAGATTTCTGGCAGAAAGAAAAGCTAGTATCCATTAAGACCCTTTGTGATCTCAATGCCTGCTATGCCCTCCTAAACCATTCTATTCTAGCTGCATTTTGACCTCCTCACAGTTTTTTTTTAATTGGAGTATAGTTGACGTACAATGTTGTATTAGTTCCAGGTGAGCAATAATCTAACAATTCTACACATACTTGGTACTCAGCACACTAAGTGTAGTCACTGTCTTCATACAACGTTATCACAGTATTACTAACTATATTCCCTATGCTGTACATTTCACATTTATTTTATAAGTGGAAGTCTGTACGTCTTAATCCTTAAAAATATAAAATCCTTCACACTGTGTGTCAGTCTCACAGAAGCACCATGCTAATCTTTGCTGTACCATTCCAATTTTAGTTGATGTGCTGCCAAAGCGAGCACTCTACATGGTTTCTAAGTGCACCAGGCACACTCCAACATCAGGACCTGTGCACTTGCTCTTCTCTCTGCCTAGAATACTCTTACCCAAATATTAGCATGGTTCCTTTCCTATCTGCTTTAGGTCTTTGCTCAATGTCCCTGTCTCAGGAAGTCTATTCAGCAACACTCCATATAACAGACCACAGCACTTAACATATTTTTGTCGTGAGTACTGACCGTTTTTCCACATTAGCATGTAAACTACAAAGTTAGAGCTTTTGGCAGTGTCTCCCTAGCTAGAACAATACTAAAACAATATCCAGCTATTCTATCTGTTCCATAAATATTCACTGAAGGAATAAAGTATTTCCACTCTACCACAAAATGTCCAATAGAACCTTCAATGATGATAGATACATTCTGTATCTGTGTGGTCCAATATGGTAGCCATTAGCTATATGTATTTAAATATACTTGAAATGTAGCTAGTGAAAATGAGAAACCAAATTTTGTATTTTATTTTATTTTTTTTGTATTTTATCTTTAAATAACTTACTTTATTATTACCATCATCATCATCATTATGAGACAGAGAGAGTAAAAGAGAAAGAGAATCTTCAGCAAGCTCCACATTCACTGCGGAGTTGGACAAAGGGCTCTATCCCATGAACCATGAGGTCATGACTTGAGCAGAAAATCAAGAGTCAGATGACTATGGAGCTACCTAGGAGCCCCTAAGAAGAGCAACCTTTCTCAATGCAAATCTGATTATGCTAATTCTTCAATGGCTCATCACTGCCCTTATAATTAAGTCCAACCTCTTTATCAGTGCTAATAAGATCCTCCTTAAGTCTCCAACATTTTTTCTTTCCCTGTCCTATCCAATACTCAAAGTTTCAAGTGTAGTGAACTGAGTCGTTTCTATAATATGCCCAGTTCTCACTTCCAGGCATTTTAGCATATGCTTCCCTCTTTGGGACAACTCATTCCCCACCCCACTCTTCTCCCTGACTAAATTTCTTCAAATCTCAGTTTAGACATCACATATTCCAGGAAGCCTTCCCTGACTCAGCTAAATTATTGCCACTCCTATCATTGCCAAGGCAATCTGTACTTCCCCTACAAAATAGTTACCACATGAAACTATCTTTCTTTCATGATGGATTATAAATTCCATGAAGACACAGACTTTTTATAAAACTTACTTTCAGTGACTAGTGCAGTACCATCGCAATGTAACTGCTCAATAAACTAAAAAAAAAAAAAAATGAAAAGGTGAGAAGTACAAAGGGTAAGAAGGTAAAGAAGGAAGAAAAAAACTACATACATGTTCTGTGTGGGCCATTCCAATTCCATCTTCCACTATTTGTTCTCCTCCTTCAATGTGCTGAACAATTCCAACTAATTTTCTGGAATAATCTGAGATTTCCTCAGTGAAGGTCCATATGCAGTGAGCCATATCTAAAATTGATGCTCGGATCTGGTTAGCTTCTGGTTCCAATACTGAATGCTAAAATGCAACACAATTATAGAAAAGAACTCATGGTATTGACTAACAATATAAAGTGCTATTTAAATCACTTCTTTAATTAAAAACAAAGGGTCAGTCTCAAGTGGCTTTTGTAACACATTTACAAAAGCACAAAATACTAAATACTAATTTACCTTCATCTCAAAACTATTTATCCTTCAAAGAAATAATTTAAAATTTGGGAGTCCATTTATTGCTAAATAAGAATCCAAGAGATTCACTTTATGATTTTACCATAAACATCAGTTCATCGAAAGACATATTGTCAAAACAATCCATTTCATTATGAAAACATGCACACAGAGAAAAGAACTTTTGTTTACTGCTAGAAAGCTATTTTTCAAGGAAGAATTATGAGGCCTCTGAAATTTTTGTTATGACATTCAGAAATTGAATCTCTCATTTCTTTTCATGCTACCAAACTCAACTAATTCATCACTGAACTTTTCTTCAACCCTTACTTGGTATAAAGAACCAAGTCAATGGAAACGAATGGTAGGCTGGTAAACCAGATAGAGTCATTCAGTCTAATTATATTCATACCTTGTGACCTTGGTGTTTTCCATACTCTTTGCAGACACAGCACATAAGTGGGCTAGTCTGACAGCCTTCTTCCAAGCAAACAAACTCAATGGCGTGTACCTGATGCTGAGAGCACATGGTTTTCTCATGAGGTTTATCAGCCAGAGGCACTCGTCTGTGCTTTGCTAATGTCTTTGTAGAATGAGTAACTTGAGAACACTCTGAGCACAAGTGCGTTGCACACACAGTGCAATATACAGACGCAACGTGAGCTTCATCTTCATCACAACGAATGATACCCTGATAAACAAAAAATTAATGTCTCCAAACTGAACCTCCAACATTACAACATGACAAGTTTTAAAATATAAAAGCCTATAATCCTTTCTTTTTCTCCCATAATCTTTTCTTAACTTTCCAGGTTTTATATACGAAAATATACTGGTAATTATTAAGTAAAAAGGTCATTTACTACTTACCTAAGAAAGTGTTCATTTTGTTCTTGTTTTTTTTTTTAATAGTTCATTTATTTGAGAGAGTGCCCATGCATGTGGACACAATCAGGAGAGACAGAAAGAAAGGGAGAGACAGAATACAAAGCACGTTCTGCGCTGTCAGTGCAGAGCACTATGCAGGGTCGATCTCACGAACTGTGGGATATGACCTGAGCCAACATCAAGAGTTACTCAGACACCCCAAAAGTATACATTTCTATAGATAAGTGAGAAGCTATTTCCAAAACTGATTATCAATCCATACTATGAATTTGAGGCCAAAAATTAAACTATCCTCATAGATTTACAGTCAGGGTAAAGATATCTTCTAGGAAATCCCAGTTTATATGCACAAAACTGAAAACTAGAGGCTAGAAATCATTTTTTTTTTTCCAGAAATCTTTTAAGACTAAAAAAGAAGCCTGAAAATAAATATATCGCCACTGTTTTACTTTTTAATTTTTAAAAGATTTTATTTTCAAGTAATCTCTATATCTAACAGGAGGCTTGAATTTACCACAACCCTGAGAACAATATGTGCATGCTTTACCAAGTGAACCAGCCAGACTCCTCCACCACAACTTTAAATACCACTTATCATGGTGATGTAGAGGAAGAGAGAAGTGCAAAGGCTATTTTGAGAACCAGGTGCAGGCATGAGAATCAGATGCAAAGCTTTTAAAAACACAGGTCCCCAGACTCTAACCTAAGAAATTCCAATAGGTTGTAGATGAGGCCTTAGCTGTGTATTTTTTTCTATAACTCCATAGGTGAATTCACTGCATAATCCTGGCTGGAAAAGCACTTATTCTAACTTTCATGAATTACAAAAAAGCATTTCAACTTGAAAAACTTTATATAACAGATAATCAAGAATGCTTTGAAAACTTAAGCTTAATTTTAAAAGGCCATTACTGGAAAGGGAGCAATTTGGCATAACTTATTCCAGAAATTAAAATTAGAAAAAAACACCAATGGTATCATCACCAAATTAAATTTAAAAATAAACCCAAAGTTAAATGTGTTTTGTTTCCAATTATGAGTAACACATACAAGTAAAATAAAAAATTCACGTCTTCTATTTTTCAGAGCTGACAATTTACAAGGACAACATTAGGTAATATTCTAATGTCTTTTGAAAGATAAAAGCTATAGCACATGAAAGAAGTACAAAAATTTTAGGAAACAGTGCTCCAGTTTGAAATTCACTTCAGTGATTCACTTTACATAAAGAAATCAGGATCTAATAAAAGAAAAGTAGAAATCAATCTGACATTTGTTTCCTTGATTCTAAACCTGTGTCTTTAAAGTTGATCACCAAAATCATTAACTGTTATTTACTAAAATTATTCTTACATCCAAAACAGTATATGAGCTATGCAGACAATTAAGTGTAAAAAATGTATTTTAACCTGTGTTAATTTGGCTACATCCTAATATTTACTGGATGATCAGCCTCTTGGATAAACAGAGTATATTTACACATTAAACTTTTCATGAATATATTTACAGTAGTAATTCCCTCAGGAGCTACTGCTATCTTTAAGGCACTTGGCCTCTACACTAAATGGCTTCTTTAATGGAGTTCCTCTTCTTTTTTTGTGCTACACTGTTTACTGCTGATTCACTTTTCATCCTCTGGTTTACTGTAGCTTCCACTTCCTTCTTGCTCTTCCATACCCTTCTAACTCTGACTTTATCATTGGATAGAACTGAATTATAAGAAGGAGATAAGTTTACATATAAAGCATACTTTGGGTATGGTATTTTCAGAGAATTCAAGCTTTATTTTCTATTCGGTTGGGAATATTATTTCCTATAAAACCATAATGTAATGAAAAGGTGTGTTTCTGGATTCCTATCTGCTGGAGCAAATGAGGTAAGATTGTGCTTATATTTTAAAATAAAAGAAAAAATTCATGCTCATAATAAATATTTTAACAAATTCAATCAATACCTCCCCAGATATCCCAATGGCTTCTTCTGCAACTCCATATTGACCAATATGTCCATTCTGCAGTCGTTCCAAAAGCTCCAATAAAGCAAAATTCTTTTTCAATCCCCAAACACCTGAATCTCCTAAAACAAATATAAAAATAAAAACTAAGTCTAATAAAATGAAATATCAATCATTTTACCTCATACCTTAGTAGTAATTTCTCATATATTTTAATCATTAATATCACTAATAATGTATAAATTTTCAAAATTCAAATTTTCTCTACTTTCTTTCTATGCTAGACTATTTAAAACACAGAAACTCCTGGGGTGCCTAAGGAGTGGGTTGCTTAGTTGACAGGAGGATCAAAGAGAGAGAGAGAGACAGAGAGAATCTCAAGCAGGTTCTGCACTGTCAGCCCAGAGGCCAATGCAGGACTCAATCCACAAAGTGTGAGATCATGACATGAGCTGAAATCAAGAGTGAGATGATTAACTCACTGAGTCACCCGGGTGCCCCAATTCCTCAGCATTCTAAATAAAAACGTACTTTAAAGTTCTACTGTTTTTCTATCATTTAACTTTATAAATAGTATTTTGTCACTGACTTTTACTATCTATGTTAAAACAAGTACTTTGAAATACTTTTTACAGCAACCTCCAGTAAGAAATGCATGTTCCTTTGCAACACAGGATAACCTACATTTATATATATATAGTTATATAGTTTTTATCTGAAACAAAACTTTCACACACCAATATTCACTCTCACAGTGTGCAACACACTCACATTTTTATGTTCCATTACTTCTTTAAAAAAGCCTGTTCAGGAGAAACCTAATGGAGGACGGACCAGGGGGAGGGGAAGAGGGAAAGAGAGCTGGGGAGAGAGAGGGATGCAAAACTTGAGAGACTATTGAATACTGAAAATGAACTGAGGGTTGAAGGGGAAGGGGGAGGGGGGAAAAGAGGTGGTGGTGATGGAGGAGGGCACTTGTGGGGAAGAGCACTGGGTGTTGTATGAAAACCAATTTGACAATAAACTATTTAAAATAATAATAATAATAATAATAAAATAAATAAAATTTAAAAAGTAAAAATAAATAAAATAAATTAAAAAGCCTGTTCACAACCAATTAAATTGACTTCATAACTATAAATTAGCTACGATTCATGTTTGAAAACCACTATATAAAATATACATTTAACCTAAAATAATTTCTCTAAGTAAACTGGGCCTAGGACAGTTGAAGATAATCCTTTTCCATACTTCTCACCTAACCTAGAACCCTACAGTGATCAAGGACTATACAAATGCCTCTGCACACAAACAAACCAAACAATTTTCAATCTTAAATACAATATTTTCCTACCCAGATCTGTTACTTGTCGATCAAAAGGGCAACGGATTGCTCTTCCATGAAGAGGCAGGCGGGTAAGACAGTCATGACAGACTGTGTGGCCACAAAGCAGAAGGCGAGGAACTTTGTCTCCTTGTAAAGAAAAGACATCTTCACAAACTCCACACTCCAGCACCTAATAAGTGACATGGAAACATGTGCTCTTTAAATGATTTTAAAACCACACATACTTTGACTAAAAAATAAAACAAACAAACAAAACAAAAAAAACCCTTGATCTAATCAATATAAGTCACTTTATTTCTTCCTGAAAAAAAGTCTATATGTAAAACCTTAAATCATCTTTTTATCATGTCAGATGATAACTGACTATAACTATAAACTATAACATGGTAAGATCTCCTTGAAATGTCAAGTGCCAGGGACAAAAAAATGTAAATTAATATCATCTTTATCTCTTGAAAATTATGATTTGATTCATTATATCTGAATCTGTATACTATGTAATCCCACCAAAGTTGGGTTCTTAAACAATTTTTCTGACATTATCTAGTCTCCAAAAAACCATGATAATTTCAATAAAAATAATTTGAAATACAAACTAGGGTGAGAATTAACCCTTGTAAATAATAAAGAACCTGTTCAGAAAAGACTATAATTTTCAAGTATCACTTAGTATTTGTTTGTATTATATAATGTAAAGACAAGCAATCAGCTAAGACTTAAATTTTAATTCCTTGTTCTCAATTAATAAATAATGCCGCTTGGTTAGAAAATATTTTGTCTGTATAGTTCCAGTTACTGTTCTCAAACTACATCAAATAATTTATAGTTCCTAGAACAGGACAAACTGTTTTGCCTCTTTTTGTATGCTAATGGTGAGGAAATAGCTAAACAGACATTTTTCTTGTGGATCCGCTTTTTAACATTACTAAATTAATAAATTCCTAAACAATTTTCTCTCTCAGTCTACACAAACAGCTCAATCCAAATGAAATGAGCACACTATCCCTCAGGCCATCATGCACCATGGATAAGTATTCTCTTAACATCCAAAGCACTTTAATTCCATTACTGGCTTTCCAGCCTGTCTTTCCTTCTTAGACCAAAAAGCCCTCAGAAACAGGGCATTCCAAACAACTAATCACTGGTGTGCTTATATAAATGAAGTCTGACAAAACAAAAATTATTTAAAAGAGGGGAGCCATCTAGGTGGGTCAGTAAGTTAAACATCCAACTTTGGCTCAGGTCAGGATCTCATGGTTCTTGAGTCCAAGCCCCGCATCAGGTTCTGTACTAACAGTGCAGGGCCTGCTTGGGACTCTCTCTCTCTCCCTCTCTCTCTCTCTCTGTCCCTCCCCCATTTGTGCTTTCTCTATCTCAAAATAAATAAACTTAGAAAACTGTTTTAAATAGGTCAACCCAACCACCATCCCCCAACAAGTAAACAATGCAAGGTAAAAAATAGAAAAGCTTAGTGGAAATCACACTTAATATATTATAAATATTAGCTCTGTAATTAATTTGGACTAAGTGCATGAAATACACACACTTTTCACTGTAAATTCATAATTTATAATTGGCTTGCATCCCAGTATCATTCAAGAGAGTCTTAAATGTAAGACAGAGTTCACAGAAAGACATGAAAACAGCTCTTTAAATATATGAAAAGATGTCCAATCTCACTCAAAAAACTTTGAAATGCAATTAAACTTACACCAATATGCTGTTTTCAGCTGAGATCAAATAGGTTAATAACCTTTTGTTGTGCTAGTGAAAGTTTGGGAAAGCAGGTATTTTTTCTTTTTTTTAAAGAGAGGATGCACCAGTGGGAGAGGGGGAGAAGAGAGGGAGAGAGAGAACTGGGGAGAGAGGGAGGGGGAGGTGAGGTGGGGGGGGAGAGAGGGGGAGAGAGAGAGAGAGAGAGAGAGAGAGAGAGAGAGAGAGAGAGAGAGAGAGAGAATGAATATCTCAAACGGGCTCCACACCAAGCCAGAGCCTAACATGGTGCTGGATCCCATGATCCTGGGATCATGATCCGAGTCAAAATCAACAGTGGGATGCTCAACTCACTGAGCCACCTAGGCACCCTGGAAAGCAAATATTCTTATATGTTGGTGAGTGCTGTGAAATGTTCACTGATTAATATAGGCTTTATGAAAAGCAATTTGGTAATACCTATTAAAACTTTACATATCTTAGTAATTCTTCTTTAATTTTTTAATGTTTATTTTTGAGAATGAGAGAGAATGAAAGAGAGTGGGGGTGGGGTGAGGGAAGGAGGAGGACAGAGGAGCTGAAGCAGGCTCCGGGCTCAGTGCTGAGAGTAGAGAGCCCAACACAGGGCTCAAACTCATGAACTATGAGATCATGACCAGAGCTGAAGTCGGACACTTAAGCGACTGAGTCACCCAGGCACCCCTAGATAGCTTAGTAATTCTATTTCCAGGAATGTCTCCTACAAATATATTACATATGTGTGACACAGTCTCTATGTTATTCCTTATAGCACCATTTGCATTTGCAAAAGATTGGAAACAAAGTAAATATATATCAATACAGATTAGAAAATATAGTATATTTATATACTGCAAACTATGCAATCTACACAGAAAAGGAAGTCTTTTTTTATGAACACACACAGAATGACTTCTTATAAATCAAACAAAGTAAAAAATGATATATAGAATATATAGCTTTTGCATAAAACTGGGGAGAGAGAGAGAGCACATATTTATTGAGATTTTTTATACAGGCATACAGGCTATACAGGAAACTAATTACACTGGAAGAGTGGTTCCCTATGAGGAAGGGAAACAGCTGGGAACAGTTATACATAAATTATATTATATACACACACTTAAATTTATCTTACTCTTAAAAAAGGTAGAAAAAAATGTTTATTTAGACATCCTCACTAAATATCAAATTCAATGAAATACAGAAAAGACACAACAAAATTAGATATAAAATAAATGCAACAATTTTAAATAAATTTTTTGCTCTTCTAACATAACTTGTTTATGACACTATGCTCCAAAGAATCAAATTAAATTTCAGTTAGTCTATTCATACCTTGTATCTGTGACCCCATAATTATACAAGATAAACAAAAAGTTAAGTTGCTACCACAAGTTTTTTTCAAAAAAGCACTAGTAACACACCACTGATTTATAAACCAAACATGGGTCCAAAAATATTTATTAGATTATTTCACATCAAGTCAGTAATGAGAGTAAGAAATTCTTTCTTCAATATTTATCATTAGGAAATATGGCTAACAGCCCAAGAAATTAAGTCCTAGATAAGAAAAAAGCTCTTAATTTTATAAACTTCATAAATATGCCAAGGAGAGCTTCAAACTTATTACATGTAAATCAAATTTAGTAAACCAACCCATATTTTAGAAGTGCTAAGAAGACTTATTCTTCCAAAGAAATTTTCCTGATTCCTTTTTTCCTCTTTTTTGAATGTAAATAATTTCAGAATGTCAGATTTTTGTCTTTTGAGTTTTCTAATGAAAAAAAAAAAAACATGCCATTATCATCTTATTCATTAAACAGGCCCCTTTACATATTAGCATTATATACTTCAACTTTCACCTTCCTATGAATAATTTCTGCTTTTGTCTATGAAAATGACAATGAGTTGTTGTTTTTTTAATTTATGCCACCACACTCCCTATAAATTACAGCATAAACATCCTGCCAAAAAGGACTATCCTACTGCCCAGCTCAGGCACATTTTACATATAAAGATAAAAATGAGGGGTGCCTGAGTGGTCCAGTCAGGAGTGTCCGACTTCAGCTCAGGTCATGATCTCGCCATTTGCGAGTTTGAGCCCACCCAGCATCCGGCTTGCTGTGCAGCCCACTTCAGATCCTCTGTCTCCCTGTCTTTGCCCCTCCCCCCGTACACACTCTCTCAAAAATGAATAAAAAAGTAAAAATGAACAAACTGAAGCTCTAACATATCAAACTCTTTGCTGTAATAAATCTGAGTTATATTAGGCGTTAGTATATTTTTTGAGATTTTTAAGGCAACTGGGGTAACAAAGGTAGATACAGCAATAATATCCATTCTAACTACAACTTATTGATTCAAGTAATTCACAAACTAATCTTTAGGTATCCTTACTTCAAGCACAAATCAATAAATGCTCAACCATACAACATGCCTAACAAGGGTCCCTCTGTACCTCAGATATGCTGTGTACCTTCAGAGTAACTTTGTTAATAATATAAATGTGAGATTAATCAAAATCCACCAATATTGATTGATAATATACTTGGAAGCACAGAAATATATCATTTGTTGTCATCTAAAACCAACATTACATGAAAAATCATTGGTGCCTATTATCCAAGATCTTAAAAGAATATCAGACGTTATCTGGTATAATAGTTCTCAACCCCAGTTGCACATTAAAATCACTTCTGGAAATGTGAAAAATAAACTTATGTCAGGTTAATGAGAACTGGGGAAGAGTATATCACTAGGGTGTTTTTTTCTTTTAAATCCTGTTATTCTAATATGTAGCCAGTAGTGAGAAATAACTGTAACCGAGATTACTATATTCCTGAAAGTTTTCTACAAACGACTGAGATCACTTCTTCCTTCCAAATCTTTCCATATCTTTATAGTGAAAGGGAAACATGAATTCTACATATTTCAACTCCTTTTTTAGAAAAGGCATCTTGAAGCATTTAAGCATACTAGAATATCAAACCTCAAGCATAGGTGATTGGTATACCGTAACGTTTATGCCCAGCCATGCTGCTGCTAGAAGACATACAAGTGCGGAAAAACTGTATACCAAGAAAGCCGGGGAACAGGTCAACCAGTAATTCACGCCCAGTTTTAGAATTAGTTCGATAATGAAAATAAGACTTTAAAGGCAGTCAACCCTGGCTCTATCACACACTGTGTTAATCCAAACCAGAGTTTCCTCACCTGTTAAATGGTAATTATCATATACCTCATAAGTAGATATTAACCACCTACAATACATAGTACCTAGTAACATAGTACCTAGCTACAATGATGGCTCAATTTAATAAAAAAATAAGCTAATGCCTGTTGAACATAACTAAAAGCAGAGTATCTAGGGAAAAGACGGGCCAGAGTCAGTCTCACGGGCCCATAAGCTCCTTTTCATAAATGTCCCCATCGGCAATGTCAAGCAGAGAACTGATATGAACAGACCACCAGACAACCTCACGCCCTCAGAGATAAAAGGTCGCAGAGTGGGGGACAAGGCATGTAAAGCCGAGAGGGGCGCAAAGGCCGCGCATCCTGCTCGAAGACGGCCGGACCGCCGCCACCAGATCTCAGGGATAAATCGAAGGGAGGCCGAAGGTGGAGTACGGAGCACGCAAGGTCCCTCACCTTCACCACGGCCGTCCCCCGGCTGCCCTGACGGCCACTGTCTAGTCCCGCTCCAGGCTTGTTTACAACCAGGGTAGCCATCCTAGAAGGAGCGGTGCCGCAGAAGCAGCCGTCACGGCCTTCAACTACGGGGCGGGGTAGAACCGTCTACCCAGAGGCCTCGACGCTCGCCGCTGTCGCACAGGCGCAGTAGGACGCGGGGCACCGCTGAGCTGACCTCAGAGCTCCTCCTCCTGCCAGTCACTTGTTCTTCGGAAGCACATCCCTGTGTATGAACGCTGTGCTGTTTTTATCGCTGTTATTTAGTAGACTGAAGCTTCTAGAATGAATAAAAGGAAAAAAAGAAAGGATAAAAGCAGTAAAGTTTTGGAGTGAAACTCTCGTTCTAGAAACGATCGCTTCCTAATTGGAGAATAGGCGTGAGGAGTACGGGAGACTACATATCCCTGCATGCAGTTTGGTTTTCGTTTAAACTACAAATCCCAGGATGCCATACTAGGGTTTTGGGGGTTTTTTTTCCCCCCTCTACTCCGCCTTGTAGGTATCTGTGGGGCTCTGCACTGTCCGCGGGGAGTGGTTTCCTGAAGACGCGGTGTGTGATTGTAGCTGGAAAACAGATAAGTGTTTTTTTGTATAAATCTATAAGAAGCAAGCTATGGCTTTGGTGAAAATAAGCCGTTGAATCCGTAAAAGACGTGGTAAGAAGGCAATTTAAGGCACCACCAGAAGACACTGTTGGGAGTGCATTTGATCTTCCCGAACGTCCGCTTTCCTGTTTTCTTCCGGGCAGCCGTGATTGAACCTCGTCAGCTGCCGTAGGCAGTGAATTGAAAGTGCTGGTCAAAATGGAAGTGAATCCCCCCAAACAGGAGCACCTGCTGGCCCTGAAAGGTACACTTTTACGAACCTAGCTCCCCTTGGTCTGTTTTCTCTTCTCTTGGTAGTTCTCGAAGACTTTGCCACCAAGGCCTCGTCCCTGGGATGTCGGCCTCGTCCTTCTTAAACACCATTAGTGCCCGCGTTTGTGCTGTGTCCTTTGGCCCCGAAGGAAGCAATTTTTCCTTCTTTGCTTTTTAGGTTTGAGACATTTTTATTACACATTCCGCTGGAATGTAATAGATACCCTATAATATCACTGATTGTGTTGTATTCTGCTGCAGTAACCAGATCGGTTTTAGAGAAGTTAAGGTCCCTAGAGGCATGTGACAAACCAATATGATGTACAGTAGGCATCTTCAATGGTTTTTCCTTGTCTCTTGTGTCTTCATGTGCCACTGACGAAGTTACCAGTCTTCAATTTGATCTGCAGAATTAGTTAGTTTTAGCATTGCCAAGGGTTTTGAAATACATAGTACAACGTATAGATTTGTTACAATTTATTGTAGTTTACTTCAGAGTAGCGTGGATGTGGGAAAATTGATGTGAACTTTTGTTTTATGTACACAGCAAAAATTTTAATTGTATCGTTACTTAGGGAAAACCAACAGGGCAGAGTTTTCCTGGAATTACTGTTTTCTGAAACCCTTTTATTTAAAAAGGTTTCAGTTTTATGTCATCTATTTTCTACTTGCACAAATGCACTTATTTCTTGGATGCTCTCCTGTGTGGTTTCCAGTAACTTTCTGTTGAACTGAGCGGAGAAGAGGTTCGATAGACATTTGAATTCAGTTGAATTGCACTTACCTTCCTTTGGCATCCATTTTGAGGGATCATTATCTGTCCTCAGTTATGATGTAGTCATCAAACATTCCAAAAGCTCACCAGTCTCATTTGTAACATAAAATCGTATGCTGATAGCTCGGTTTAATAGATCTGTCTCTGACTATATAACTAAAAAACAGCAATATTAATATAGCAATAGGACCTGTAAGCTAGCCTGAGCAAATGAGTTAGACTAAAAGGGGTTCTTTCTGGTGAAAAAGGAAAAGAAACTGTCATGTTCTTTCTTAATCGCATATCAAGTATGTAAAATAGATATTACTTAATATCTTTCATAAGTCTAAGAAACTTTTTCAAGATCACAAAACTAGTGAATAAAGGCAGTATTTCTACAAGGCCTTCCTACATCTTTCCAAGACTCTGTTGCTTCCTAATGAAGAAAACTCCATTTGCAGAGAATATTTATCTCTCCATATTCTTTGATGGGAAATTGGAACACTTCTGTTAGCTGTTTGGTTTGATTTTATGCAAATTGGAAGCTGTTTTAAATACAGTTAAATTCCAGTGATGGAGAAGCTAACTGCCATTGGGAATTTGTAGTTTTCTATTATTATTTTCTGAAAAAAAAAGATAATCTATGAAAGAGTTATTTTAACAGCCTAAAAGGACAAGTGCTTTGAAATTTACTGATAGTTTCGGCTTTATTAAAGGTCTCCAATGCTATTGTTCCCTCTTGTTAATCAAGAGTTTTCGCAAGTTTTGTGACACCTGTCTAGCTCAGTCAGTGGAGCATACAACTCTTGATTTCAGGGTGGTGAGTTCAAGCCCTGCATTGCATGTAAAGATTACTTTAAAAAATAAATAAAAAATAAAGTTTTTTAAAGAATTTTGACAAGTTTAATTGTACTAATTGTTGGATGCCAAGTATATCAACGTATATGGTCATTTAACTTTACTTTTGTATATATGTAAAAAATTGAGCTGTCACAACTTCATCATCCTCAGAGTACACCATTGAATAATTTCAATCAAAAATAAAATAATTCTCAATGCCATAATCTAAAAATGTGAAAGTATAAGGAAGAGGAAAGAAAGAAAATAAAAGCATTATTGTTTTAAGAATATGCTATATGTAGGGGCACCTGGGTGGCTCAGTCGGTTAAGCATCTGACTCCAGCTCAGGTCATGATCCCACGATCTGTGATTTCCAGCCCTTTATCAGGCTCTGTGCTGACACTCAAAACCTGAAGCCTGCTTCAGATTCTGTGTCTCCCTTTCTCTCTACCCCTCCCCTGCTCACACTCTGTCTCTCTCACTCTCAAAAATGAATAAATGTTTTTAAAAAATAAGAATAGGTTATGTTTAGGGGTGCCTGGGTGGCTTAGTCAGTTAAGTGTCCAACTTCAGCTCAGGTAATGGTCTCATGGCTGACAGGTCGGAGCCTGGAGCCTGCTTCGGATTTATTGTCTCCCTCTCTCAGGCCCTCCCCTGCTCACATTCTGTCTCTCTCTCTCAGCAATAAACATTAAAAGAAAAAGAATATGCTATGTTTAGATTCATATTAAAAATTACAGGCCTTAAGGATCACACCATTTATGAATTTAAGTTGTCAAATCAGTCAGCAGACATTAACAGTAGGCGAAAAGAATCATGATGAAATTTATTACTTCTGACTTCAGAATCAGTGATCAAATGAGTATTATGACATCATGACGAGAGTCCCCACCTATGGCCATTCTAGTAATGGGAGAATGCCTTCAAGAAGTTCTCTAATGATTTGCTGGAGAAGAGATACAACCTCTCATTTTTTTTCTACAGTTAATTAGAGTTTTAAAGAGCCTGCATTGTGGCTCATGCAGCTTTGGAAGCCTAACTGTATGCTAGAACTTACTTTCAGTGACCCAGTTTGGGGCAACTTGAAGACTTCTTTGTTCTAAGAGGAAAAAAATAGTAAGGTCTAGCCTTCTTGTTCTTCCTCTAGATTAGAATTCAGGAGCCATGGTACTAATGTTTTGATACTGTGAAAGTGCCCCATTTATACAGGGACACTTTTTAACAAAACCAGTTCCCAGCATGGATAAAATGCAAATTTTAACTGTTTTCATGTTATTAGTGCTTAGTATTAGGAATGAAAATCATTAAGTATTATGTCTATGTGTTTGGTAGAATTCATATCATTTTAAAGTATAAAATGATATATTTTTTCAAAGTATTAAAAATCAATGAGCTTCATTTTCCTCAATTGATATCTCAAAGTTTTAAGTATTATTACATTCTTGTTATCTTCAAATGAATATAATATTCTAAGAATCACTAATTTGCCCTTTGTTTCAGCTATAGTCTTAAGATTATTACCTAATATATTAATGACAGTACTTATAAAATACTTACATGTTGAGCTACACATGTTGACTACTAGCAGTTTTTTTTTATTAGAATACCTTTTGTTTTATTGTTTAACATCAATTCTATAATTTGTATTTTTAGTATATGTAATGCCATATTTAAAGTTATTTCATTTTTCATTAAACTATCATTTTGAAAATAAACAATGTTTTAGATTTAAATGCAGGTTTTTATAATATTTATATTAGTCAAGGAACAATATTTCACACAGTAACATCTGAAAATCTAAACACAGTAATCATTATTTCAGAAATATCGCCATATACCTGTTACAAAATATTCTACTCCCTGCTCATATACCTTCCTTTTCGACTTTTAAAAATCCTATTTGCATTCTGCTTAGCAAGTGGAAAGCTAGAAAGAATGTCTCTTCTATCCTCTAACAACAAAAAAGCCAAATAATCAACAAAAGTATAACTCTCTTTTTAAAAAATAAATCGGAGATCTGAGGTTGCAAGGCAAAAAAACAAAACAAAACAAAACAAAACACCCTCATTCAGTTGGCTCCAGGGAGAAAAGGGTATAAGATGAGGCAGAACATGGGAGGAAGAAGTACTAGGTACTACATGATAAGACTACTAGCAGTTTGAGGTTTACCGGGCATCTAATCCAGATCCCTTATTTTGGTGGATAGAGCATTTCCAGTTTTGTGATTACATTCTCATTTACCAACAACATTTGGTAAAATCTCATACTGGGATTGGTTTTTTTGTTTTTTTCTTTTCTCCCTATTTGTGTGTAGGTTATCCCTACCATATCTTATTCTTTGCAATACTTCCACTTTAGGTCCTGATTCCCTCTGATTTGGAAAGAAAGTCTTGTAATTATAAATTACATTCTAGTGTTGAGGAGCACATCTAAGAAATTTCCTCTTCATTAAGAATGACTGGATTACTGAAGAATGACTACAGAAGTAATATTACATTATCGACCATATGAGAGTGATCCCACACAACTGCCAAAAATTGCAGAGAAAGCACTTCAAGACTTTCCTACACGTCCACTATCAAGATTTATTCCTTGGTTCCCTCATGATGGGTCCAGACTTCCACTCAAACCTAAAAGATCACCACCTGTGATTTCTGAAGAGGCAGCTGAAGATGTGAAACTCTACTTAACCAATTCAGAACATGATGTTAAATCACAGAGTTATGATTGCACAATAGATCTTTTGGAATTTCAACCTAATTTTAAAAAAAAACAGCACTTAATCCAGTCACACACACTGAATGAACAGACTAATTCTGGAAATCTAAATAAACAATCAGAAAAGGGAAAACAACACAAGAAGAGGTTTTGGAGTGTTTCACTTCCTAACAGTAATTGTACTGAAAATATTTTTCCTTTGTCTAAAAATCTGCAAGATAGTTTAAAGGCATTGAATTTGCATTCACTTTATAGAGCAAGATGGACTATAGAACACACTATTTGTAACAACCAGACTCTAGAAGACATTTGGGCAAAACTCAATCAAATTATCAGACACAATGAACTTCCATCTTGTAATGCTACAATTCAGAGACACTTAGGCCAAATATGGGTATTCTGTGATATTATGTACTGTGAATATGTGGGTAATCTTCTTAAGAGAAGATTAGCTCTTACTGGAACAATGAATTTATGTGTACGTAAATGTGGTGTTATTTTTAGTATGTAATGAATTCCACTGATTGTCAAACAGAAGAATATTCTGAATGAACTGTGAGCTGAAATCAATAAATTTTTATGAGTTTTTAAATTTTTTGTGACTTTTTTATTTGACCCTTCAGTCATATAGCTTATTCATTTTTAGTATTGTAAAAAATAATTTGGTGATATGTATAGTTTGTTTCCTAGAAATAAATGACTATCAGGTGATGTTCATAGGCCTGTTAACTCAAGAACGGATGTATACAGGAAGGCGAATCTATGAGAGTATTTGATAAAATGCTAACAAAATTTACTCTAAAACAATGGTAGCAGTTCCATAATTTTATTTTTCCCTGACAAGCTGTCTACCCTCAGATGAATGTTAACTCAAATTCAATGAAAAAATGATGTGGAGAATATCATATGAATTTAGCTTCATTTGCCAACTTATCAAGACCATTTTTTGAGAATTTTTAAGATGAGCTCCTGCAAAATGATTCACTTTGATATAAAATACTCAAAATAACCAGAATTTTAGTTCATAAACTTGAAATCATTCAGGAACTAGATAGGCAAGACTGTAGAATATGATTCTCCCTAATTTAATTTTGAAGTTCTTTCTAAGCAAAATGTATATATAAGTTGAATTTGGCCCAATTCATTAGTTTGTAACCTCAAGCCTATCTCTTTCATAATTTATTGAAGACTTCTAAAAGTTTTTTTTTATAGGATAATAGATGAAACCTGAATTTCATAACTAAATGAAGAGTCTGTCTTTTGTGAGTTCGAATGAGAATGGCTCTACGTATGACACTATTTGCTGTGAATAGTGAATGTTGGATTTGTTCCTCAGCTGAAAGTCACATATACTTTTTGGCCTCCTTAATTTTTGACTACGAACCTGATCTAACATTCATTACATTCAGTCTAACATGCTGAATGTAAGACTATCATTTAATTACCTTTTTTTTCTTTTGCTGGTTTGTTTTTTAAACTCCACATAGGAGCTCCTCTGACAGGTTTGTTTTTTTTTTTAATGTTTATGAGAGAGAGAACACAAGTAAGGGACGGGCAAAAAAAGAAAGGGAGACACAGAATCCAACACAGGCTCCAGGCTTGAAGCTGTCAGCGCAGAGCTTGAATTGAGACTCTAACCAACAACCATGAGATACATGACTTGAGCCAAAGTCGGACGTTTGACCACAGTCACCAAGGCGTCCTGTCTGCTAGGTTTTTTTTTTAACCTTGCTTTTATTGGTATTTGCTCTTTTCCAGCCAACATTATGTGTAACTTTTGAGGTCCATTAATTTGTTATAAGACAGGGAATACTGCATTTTAAATCTGTATTTGATAGTGACATACTTTGGATCTTCCTTCAAATAATGAGATAGTTTTATATTTCTAACAGGGTTTTTCCAGTTAGTATTTAAGAATCTGCATTATAATGAACTATGCTTTATTGTAGTTTTCTTTGAATCCATAAAATGATAGTATTTCTTACCCACTGCTATCCCCCACCTCCACCCCTGCTGATTTTTACCCTTTTTGAAAATATGAAGAGGAGTGCCTGGGTGGCTCAGTCAGTTAAGTGTCTGACTTCAGCTCAGGTCATGATTTCTTGGTTCATGAATTCGAGACCCTCATTGGTCTCTGTGCTGACAGCTCAGAGCCTGGAGCCTGCTTCAGATTCTGTGTCTCCCTCTCTGTCTGTCCCTCCCCTGCTGATGCTCTGTCTTTGTCTGTCTCTCAAAAATAAATAAACATTAAAAAAATTTTTCTTAAGAAAACATTTTTTATAGTTTGTCAAGTTAGTTTCCATATAACACGCAGTACTCATCCCAACGAGTGCCCTCCTCCATGCCCATCACCCATTTTCCCCTCTCCCCCACCTCCTTCAACCCTTAGTTTGTTCTCAGTACTTAAGAGTCTCTTATGGTTTGCATCCCTCCCTCTCAACTGTTTTTTTCCCCTTCCCCTCCCCCATGGTCCTCTGTTAAGTTTCTCCTGTTCGAAATATGAGTGAAAACATATGATATCTGTCCTCTGCCTGACTTATTTCACTTCGCATGACATCCCTGAGTTCTATCCACATTGTGACGAAAGGCCAGATTTCATTCTTTCTCATTGCCCTATAGTATTCCATTGTATATGTAAACCACATCTTTTTGATCCATTCATCAGTTGATGGACATTTAGGCTCTTTCCATGATTTGGCTATTGTTGAAAGTGCTGCTATGCACATCGGGCTCAAACCCACAAACTGCGAGACCATGACCTTAGCCAAAGTTGGACACTTACCCAAATGAGCCACCCAGGTGCCCCCATAGAATTATTTTTTCTAATGCATTATTTATTTTTGATACAGAACATGAGCAGGGGAGGGGCAGAGAGAGAGAGGGAGACACAGAATCTGAAGCAGGCTCCAGGCTCCGAGCTGTCAGCACAGAGCTCGACGCAGGGCTCAGACCTACAAAAGTGAGATCATGACCTAAGCCTGAGTTGGAGGCTTAACCCACTGAGTCCCCCAGGCATTCCCCCCCAGAGAATTATTTTTAATGTTTGTTTATGTTGAGAGAGCCAGAGAGCAGGAGAGGGGCAGAGAGAGAATCCCAAGTAGGCACTGCATAGTGCTGAGCCTGATATGGGGCTCTTTCTCATAAACCCTGAAATCTTGACCTAAGCCAAAACTGAGAGTCAGTCCCCTAATCAACTGAACCACCCAGATGCCCCCAGAGAATTACTTTTTAAAATTTTATATATATGTATGTATGTGTATATGTGTGTATATATTATATATACTTTTTTTTTTTTTTTTTTGACAAAGAACACTCGGGAGAGGGAGAATCTTAAGAGATACCAGCTCAGGGCAGATCCTAATGCAGGGTTCCATCTCAGGACCTTGAGGTCAGGACCAGAATGGAAATCAAATGTCAATGCTTAACGAACTGAGCCACCCAAATGCCCCTATGTAGTCTTTTTAATTGGCGAACTATCCTCTGGAAGCATCATTCTTATGTATAAATGTAGACAGTGGTACCAGATTTGTAGTCCTGAGAACTGAATGTGTAATATTTAGCATACCACCTAGCACTAGTAAATGCTATTAAATATTAGCTCTGCAAGTGACTTCAGAAATTTTAAGATTAACATTTGTTGCCTATTTCAACAGTTATCTATTTATATTATATTTTTATTTTATCTTTATTTTATTTTATTTTTCCTTTATTTATATAAGCTCTACACCCAGCGTGGGGCTTGAACTTAGAACCCTGAGACCAAGAGTTGCATATTTTACCAACTGAGCCGGCCAGTCACCCCTCAAACCCATCTATTTAATATAACATTGTTCAGTGGCCTCAGTTCATAAAACTTATACATAAAATACTATTTACTTGAGGATTTGGATGAGTTGCTAATTCTTTCATTTACAAAGATCTATAGAATATACTGTGTGCCAGAACCAATGTCAAGCAACAAAGCCACAAAACTAAACATAATATATAACAACCTAAACCTCATGGACTTTTGATTAGAGTGCGGTAAATAAGTACATATATCAGTCCATGATAAATACAAGGGGCTATGAGAGAAGCATGTGAGCTGTTATTTCTTTTTTGGAAAAGATGACATTTAAGCTGAGACCAAGATGAGAAAGGCACTAAGTAAATTTAATATGAATGACATAACTGGTTAGTAGCTAGAGGTGGTACATGTTTACATATGCTAAATACCACTTATACTGTGAATAGGCCTTTTAGGTCAATAGTCTTTACAGTTTGGGGGTTTGATTTGAATGAACTTTTTTTTAGAGTTTATTTTGGGGGAGAGAGAGAGAGAGAGAGAGAGAGAGAGAGAGAGCACACACACGCAAGCAGGAGTAAGCCGCGGGCAGAGAGAAGGAGAGAAAATCCCAAGCAGGCTCTGCCCTGTCAGCACAGAGCCTGACATGGGGCTCGAACCCACAAACCCATGAGATCATGTCCAGAGCCTAAACTAAGAGTCGGACACTTAACCAACTGAGCCACTTAGGTACCGCTGAATTTTCTGAAATATTTTACAAGTTTGTATAATTTTAATGTTATATTTTGGTGTTTATTTTGATGTGACCAAATGTCAGTCATTAGAAATTATCGAAAAAGATTTTTAGTAGTTAGAATGTTTCAGTAGTTAGAATGCCTTATCCACACTAAACAAAATAAACATAAATTTTCACTTTTTTAAGTTTTCTGTGGCTTAATTTTTGCCTGTTAACTATTTGATATGTAGGCATTTCATTTGACACTTGAAATCAATTTGTAAATTTAATTTTTTTTATTTTTTCTAGATAACTAAACAGTTCTAGCACTTTATAAAGTTGAGTTACTTTTGCTTCATTCTAATAATCTTTTTTAACTAATATATCTGTATGGTCTTGCATTAGTAAGCCAATTAGTTGATTTTAGACTTAAATGTTTTAATATATGATAAATCCAATTCTTCCTCATTTTTCCCCCATTAATTTCTTTTTTTAAATATTCTTCCTCTTTTTTTTAATTTTTGTTAATGTTTTATTTATTTTTGATACAGAGAGAGACAGAGCATGAGAGGGGGAGGGGCAGAGAGAGAGGGAGATGCAGAACTGAAAGCAGGCTCCAGGCTCTGAGCTGTCTGCACAGAGTCTGACGCGGGGCTCAAACCCACGAACGTGAGATCTGACCTGAGCCGAAGCCGGAGGCTTAACCGACTGAGCCACCCAGGCGCCCCCCTTCCTCTTTTTTTTAAATTTTTTTTAAATGTTTTATTTATTTTTGAGACAGAGAGAGACAGAGCATGAGCGGGGAAGGGAAGAGAGAGGGGGACACACAGAATCAGAAGCAGGCTCCAGGCTCTGAGCTGTCAGCACAGAGCCCAACACGGGGCTCGAACCCACAAATGTGAGATCATAACCTGAGCCAAAGTCAGAGGCTTAACCAACTGAGCCACCCAGGTGCCCCCCCCCATTAATTTCTTAAGCTTATTTTTACTTGTTTTCCTAAACTTAGACACATTCTTTTATGTCCCAAGAACAAATCTTAGTTTTGATTGGAATTTTAAAAAGCTATGTGTTAAGTGATAACTTTGTAATTTCTATTCAAAATTAATACTACTTACAGGTGCACTTATTGAACTTCCAGTGGCCAGCGATTAGAACCGAGAGACAAAGCTCGCAAAGATTCTTTTGGTGTGAAATTATGGTTTGATGTTCAGAATGGTGCATCAAAACTTTTTTCCCTGTCTGGCTGATATTTTGTTAATATTGTTCACAGTGAAAACACTCAGGATATTTTTTTAAGCCTTGTTCTCATATACCATAAACTTTAAAATCCCTCTTTTTTCCACTTATTCTATAATGTATATAATCATGAGGTTATGAATAAATCATGTAAGATTTTTTGTTGTAAATTAATACTTTAGTAGTATTTAATATTTAGTAATATTTTAGTGTAATTTTGAGAAGTACTTAATATTATATTTAGGAAGCTTTTAGGTTGTATTTGATATTAGTCTAGAATTGATGAACTTGGGAATACTGGCCCAAAGCAGTATTAATATTTTCTTTTTGTTTTTCTTAATTCACAGTGATGCGGTTAACTAAACCTACTTTATTCACCAATATTCCAGTAACATGTGAAGAAAAGGACTTACCTGGTATGCTTTGTTCTACTTGCACCTAGGGAAAAGTTTCAACCTGGACTGCCCGTATTACCTTGGAATAAGCATAGCCTTGCCAGTCTTACGCTAAGTCTTTGCTGCATTCTTTATTGTCTCTTTTTGTACAGTGTGAGTGGTGCTATCCAAGTGGTAGGTCTCATTCATAATCTCATAAGTCAAGACTACTCTTGCTCTCCTGTGGCAACAGGAGGTGTGCATTCATAGTCATGATATCAGAGTTTTATTTATCCTCATATATTCCATCAACATGGGTATTAGCATTCCCTTTATTTAAATTTATTGGAGTTATCTTTAATATATTTTATATTTCATGACCTTCCTTCTCCCTTATTTCTGAAGTGTTCATTCTCTGTGAAAGTAGAATTTTTTGGCACACATTTGTTGGAGTGAAGATTACAAATTAGATTATTTTAATGGAAGCTATTTTTTTAAGAAGTAAAATTTAATTACAACGTACATGTTAGAATTTGATGTTTTTCTCTTTCTATAGGAGATCTCTTTAACCAACTCATGAGAGATGATCCTTCAACTGTTAATGGTGCAGAAATTTTAATGTTGGGAGAAATGTTGACTTTACCACAGAATTTTGGGTAAGAATGATAACATTGACTTAAAGCATGCCACAGTACTTTAAAGCCATTGCAAATTATGTTTTCATAAAATAACTATGGAATGGAAAAATACTACATGGTACCTTAAAACGGTGTAAAAAAATTTTTTTTACCAAAATTATACTGGGTAAGATACATACCAAAATATGAATAGAAGTTTCTAGGATGATAAAATTTTAACTTTCTTCTTTAGATCTTACTGTATTATTTAATGATCATGTATTCCTTTTATTTTCACTAACTTAACCTAAATATCTTTCGGATGCAACTTTTTGCTCACTTACACAGCTGTCTCCCGACATAAGTTATCGACTTGTCATTTTATTAGGAACTCTCAATTTTTGTTCCTTCTTACTCCTAGCTCTTCTCTTATTCTAGATTATTAATGAGATAGAAGCTCCTGGTTTCACTGTGTTTAAGACCACATGGAATTTTTCAGGTTTTTTTAAAAGTTTTACAGAATGTAACTAGTATCTTGAAAGCTTGGAAATATATTCACATAAAATATTTTTGTATTTTTTTTGTAACACATATTTATACACATGTATTTTTATAAAATATACTTCAATAAAAAACAAGGTTAATCCAGTAGTCATGATTTTTATTAGAACAACTTAGAAAAATAAAACAAATTAGTAAAAACCACTGAGATCAATTACTTGGGTCTCTTCCAGATTCAGGGATTAAGTTATTCCAAAAATTGCCTTTTTCTAGCCTCCTAATAAATCATAAGACGTTTAACATGGTTCTGATTTCAGTGGCTTATATCTGAGGAAACTGCCTGTGCCATAGTTGAGGGCTAGCTGTATATCACGTTTTATAGAGTAAATCAGTATTTTGAATTGTCCTGAGTAATCAGTGAGCAACCTAAGGTACACAAAGGGATGCTGATGCAGTATGTCAGCTGATCTCTAACCTTTAGTAAATTATTCTCCATTTAAAGTTCTCAGTGGTGCTCAAGTAGAATATTTGTGTTAAACCTTGAATGGATTTCTGCCTAAAAGTTTATTTTATTTTACAGGAATATATTTTTGGGAGAGACCTTTTCCAGTTATATCAGCGTTCATAATGATAGCAATCAAGTTGTAAAAGATATATTAGTAAAAGTAAGTGGCATTCTTGTTTGGGATATATGTATTTTTTTAGCTTGTTAATTTCTATTATGTTTCTGAAACTTCATTAAAATGCATTTTGATACTGGACTTTTTAATTGTCATTAACAACAAGCATACTTGAGCACCTAAAGGTATAAGATATTATGCTAAGCACAGAATCATCTTTCCTTATCTTGCAAGGTTATGATAGCTTGGGTGAGAAAATGTACAGTCACTGATTTAAATATTTATTAATAATTTATGATAAACATAATATTTGAAAGAGGAGGAAAGATCTCAAAGGCTTATTAGAGGAAAAGGAACATGACAGGATCTTTAAAGAATGGTGGGATTTAGAGAGAAAGAGGGACATGATAATCAGGAGCAGAGGCATAGGAATCCATAATGTGTTCTTGTAACAGTGAACAGAATTCGCTTGATAGAAGTAGGTAAGGGTAGGGGCACCTGGGTGGCTCAGTCGGTTAAACGTCCAACTTTGGATCAGGTCATTTTCTCACCGTTCATGAGTTCGAGCCCCACAGCAGGCTCTCTGCTTTCTGTGCTGAGCCTACTTCCTATCCTCTGTCCTCTCTCTCTGTCCCTTCCCTGCTCCCTCTCTTTCTCACAAATAAATTAAAAAAAAAAAAGTAGGTAAAGTTACAGAGATGTGTAGTAGCCATAAAGTGGAGTATCTTGAAAGGTTATAGCTAAAGGTTTTAGCCTTTTTTTTTTTTTTTAATTTAAGGCAGTAGACAGCAAAGGTATTCACACTGTTGGAAGATTTATATGAAAGCATTATATGGGATGGTTTATAGCAAATACAGATTGTCACAGTAGTTCAGAAATCAAGAGATAGATAGATAAGGTACCTGAGTGGCTCAGTTGGTTAAGCATCCGACTTCGGCTCAGGTCATGATCTCATGGTTTAATGGTTCGAGCCTCATGTCAGGCTCTCTGCTGACAACTTAGAACCTCGAGCCTGCTTCAGATTCTGTGTCTGACTCCCTCTCTCTGTGTCCCTCCCCCCTTCATGTTCTCTCTGTCTCTCAAAAATAAAACATTAAAAAAATTTTTTTAATAAAAAAAATCAAGAGGTAGAATATGCTAACTCAATTAAACAATCTGAAATTTATTCAGGAAGGGAAAGAACATAAAGTAAAACTTTACTGTAGGTCAGAGAGAAGTCATCAAAGCTGTCTTCACATGGTGAGTTTAGGTTACTAGAGCATTGCCAAAAGGGAAGTCCAATTAAAAGGAGCTTGAAATGGCTCCTGTGTGGTTCAGTCGATTGAGCGTTTGACCTTAGCTGGAGTTATGATCTCCCTGGTTTGTGAGTTTGAGCCCCACACCGGGCTCCCTGCTGTCAATGCTGAAGCCTTTGGGTCCTCTATCCTCTTCTCTCTCTGCCCCTCCCCTGCTCATGCTCCTGTTCTCTCTCTCTCTCTCAAAAGTAAATAAACATTAAAAAATATGAGCTTGAAAATATCAGCAAGTATTAGAATTGAAAAGGTCCTCAGAGAGCCAGTATGCAGAATTTCATATATGACCCAACTTCAGAAACTGGATGCAAAATTTTGCATATGTGATTGTATGTTTGTTATACTATGAATGGAGGTTCTGCCATTTATTAGGTCAGGAGTTAGCAGATTATATAGCATGCTGGCCAAATTTGGTCTCTTGCCTGTTTTTATAAGGCCTTTGCACTACAAATGGTTTCTCTATTTTCAAATGATTGAAAAGAAACAATCTTACTTTGTTAGGTGAAAATTATATGAAGTTCAAATGTCAGTCTCCATGAATAAAGTTTTGTTGGCACACAGCCATTAAATACAGTCATTCATTTATGTATCATCTGTGGCAGATTTCAAGCTACAACTGGAGAGTTGTAAAGTTTGAAGTATTTGTTATCTAAGCTTTTAGATAGGTTTGATTCTGAGAACTTTGAGAACATACACTTTTTTCCTGGCATACAGTTAGCATTCAGTAAAGGATGAATTTATTTTCATAAGGTGAATAAATCAGCAAATGCATATGATTTAAATTAGTATTTAAAAGAACAAATAACATAATAGCATAATTACTATAAAATATGTATTTATATTTCTGTTGCTTTTATTCAGTTTTAATTTCCATAAAGAGGGGCGCCTGGGTAGCTTAGTCGGTTGGGCCTCCGACTTCGGCTCAGGTCAGATCTCACGTTTGTGGGTTCGAGCCCCACGTCAGGCTCTGTGCTGACCGCTAGCTCAGAGCCTGGAGCCTGCTTCCGGTTCTGTGTCTCCTTCTCTCTCTGCCCCTTCCCCTCTCATGCTCTATCTCTCTCTGTATCAAAAATAAATAAAACATTAAAAAAATTTAATTTCCATAAAGATAGGGGTGTTAAATAATAATTGTAACTAATGTTTATTGAACAGTGCAGTGCCCACCAAGAATTATCTTAGTTTCTCAGGTAAGACATTCAGATTCACAAGATACAAATAAGCCATTTTTGACTTAAAAATAACTGAAGAGGATATAGATCAGGAACCACAGCATAGTATTCGCCTGTATTTTCATTTTTATGTTGTCTATTAAATTTTAGGTGTCGATGGGGCGCCTGGGTGGCTCAGTCGGTTGAGCATCTGGCTTTGGCTCAGGTCATGATCTCACAGTTCATTGGTTCAGGCTCCGCATTAGGCTCTGTGCTGACAGCTAGCTCAGAGCCTGGAGCCTGTCTTTGGATTCTGTGTCTTTCTCTCTCTCTGACCCTCCCCTGCTCATGCTGTCTCTCTCTCAAAAATTTTGCTTCCTGTTTTTTTTTTTTTACTCTTGATTAAACTAGCTCCTGGTTCGTATATTTTAATTTTTTTCAAAACAGGAATTTTTGTTACATATTTAATGTTTTTTTCCCTACCTCAGTGATTTTTGCTTTTAATGAGCTCCTTTCTTGTGCTTCTCATTATTTACTTTGTTCTTTTCTAGCTTCTTCATCTAGGGATATGATTTTTAAAATTTTATTCTTTATTTCTATTGATAAAAGTGAATTTTCTTCTGATTGACTGCTTTAAATATATCCTACAGATTCTAATATGTAGCGTTTTCAGTATGATTATTTTTAAGGCATTCTATAATTTTATTTGTATTTCCCTTCTACCCAAGAGTTGTTTTATAGGTTTTCCAGATAGAAAGGCTTTTTATTCTTTAGTGTTAATGATCTTTAGTTTTATTGCATTGTAATCAGTTTTGTTCTTGTTTTATTCCTACTTCTAGAGCTTGCTAATGTTTTCTTTGTGATCTAACACCAATTTTTATGAATGTTGTATGTGTATTTGAGAAGAAGGTGTATTATCTATTATCCATTGTAAAGCTAGATATGCACTGATGGTGTTGTTAGGTTTCCTTATCTTTATTTCCCTTTAAAAAATTTTTTTTGGTCTACTTGATCTACTGAAAGTGACATGTTAATCTCATATTGTTAATGTGCTTCTATTTATATCTTTTATACATTTTTACTTTATAAAGGCTATGCTGTTTGGTTCACAGGTATTTATACTTGTTATTTTTCATTTTGATTTGTGTTTTACAGCACTATAAGTTTCCTCCTTTGCCGTGCTTTTTGGCTTGAATCTTAATTGAGGTGTCTATATCACTACCCTTGTTTTGTTAATGTTTCCTGTTTCCAAAAGCCTGATATGCTTTTATTCATCTTTTTAATTTTAGCCTTTAGCAATCATTTTTTTATTAATGCCTCTTTTATACAACATATAATTGGGTCTTTAAGTGTATTATATTTCTATCTGATATGACTTTTTTCTTCACATAACATGTTTTCGTTCCTTATTTTCAAATAATTTTTGTATATAGAAAGGTTTGTATTATTGTTTTAGTTTTTGCCTTTATATTTATGCCTTTTATGATATTCCCCCTTCCCTGTTTCTTACCTAGCTGCTTACCATAAAGCTTTTCATCTTTAATATCATCCTTTATCTCTTACCTATTGCTTACACCACTTTCCTTCTTCCCTTTCTCTTATCTTCCCATTTTTATCTGCATATTGATTGGATAGAGATTTCTCAAGTAGATTGCTCAGGACATGCTTGTGGGTATGATATTCTCTGAGCCTTTACATATTCAAAAATGTTTTTATACTTGAAGGATGGTTTGGCTGGATATAAAATCCTTTGTTTACATTTTCTTTCTTTATGTTTAATGAAAACGCTACTCCTTTGTTACTTACCTATGTATGTTGTGGGTTTTTTACTCTTCTTAAACGTTTATTTTTATTTTTGAGACAAAGTGTGAGTGAGGAGGGGGCAGAGAGAGAGGGAGACAAAGGACCCCAATCAGGCTCTGTGCTGACAGCAGCAAACCCCATTCAGGTCTCAAACTCACAAACCACAAGACCATGACCTGAGCCGAAGTCAGGCACTCAACTGACTGAGCCACCCAGGCACCCCTATATATGTTATTTTTGAGAGGACTAATGCCAGTCTAGTTTTTTTTTGCCTTATAAGTTATTTGATAATTTTTTCCTGGAGGCCCTGGGGATTTTTTTCTGTATGTTTTATAATTGGTCTTTTGATACCATTTCTCTGATACCAAGCAGACCCTTTCAGTATGTAGATTTAGATCTTTTGTTGCTAGAAAGTATTCATGGGTTATATTTTAATAGTGGTTTTATTCCATTATTTCCTTTAGCATATTGCATTTTTAATTTGGTTTGTGTCTTTTTTGTCTTTTTATTTATTTATTTATTTTTATTTTTGAGAGAGAGAGACGCGTGAGCACAGGAGGGTCAGAGAGAGAGGGAGCCACAGAATCTGAAGACAGCCACAGAATCTGTCAGCAGAGAGCCTGATGTGGGGCTTGAACCCACAAACCATGAGATCATGGCCTAAGTCAAAGTCGAACATTCAACCAGCTGAGCCACCCAGGAGCCCCTTTTTTGTCTTTTTCTTTCCTGAATTCAATCAATTATTTACATTCTTCTTTAAAAAATTTTAGCTCCACACTAAACCAACAACAACAACAACTAACCAAAAAATTTTTTAGTCTTAGTTTTAAAATGTCTCATTCCTGTGGTGTCTGGGTGGCTCAGCCAGTTAAGCTGCCAACTCATGATTTTGGCTCAGATCATGATCTCGTAGTTGTGAGTTCAAGGCCCACATAGGGCTCTGTGCTCACATTATGGAGCCTGTTTCCAATTCTCTCTCTTCCTCTCTCTGCCCCTCCCGTGCTCTCAAAAATAAATAAATCATAAAAAAATTTTTTTAATTTCTCATTCCAGGTGTTTTTTCATATTTCACGTGGGGTTTTTTTGAGGGTATTTAATTACAGTTTTGTTCTGCTTTACTATTGGTTTTGTGTGGCATTTTTTTTATCCATGAATTATTTCATTGTCTTTTTTCTTTTTACAGTATTTTTGCATAGATGAAGCCTATTGGTGGATTTTCATTCTGTGCAATGCACTTTGGGTGCTTTGATATTCCTAATTCAAAAACACCCTCTTAAAGCAGTGGGAGCAAAATGTGGTTTCTTTATTGGGTGGCTTTTGGTAGAGGAAGAAAGGGTTGTGTGTTCTCACATTTCCTCTTTTCATATGAATTGTAGTGTCCTAAATTTTTCCTCTTCACTGCAGTTTCCACAAGGTGTCTCTCTTTTTTAACTGTTTTTCCCCTGAAGTGTATTCTTCCAAGAGTGGCTGTTCACACACATGGTCAAGACCCTTTCATGAAGACTGTGCTCTCATATTCTCACCTTCTCATTATTTTCACACTTTATCGGCTCTGTCTTTCTGAAAATGGTTTAGATCATCTCCACTCTTCTGTCCTTTTTTAAAAACTTTCATTATGTTTATTTATTTTGAGAGAGAGAGAGAGGTAGGGGAGGGAGGGAGGGACAGAGAGAGAGGGAGACAGAATCCAAAGCAGGCTCCAGGGTGTGAGCTATCAGTGCACAGCATGACAAGGGGCTCAAACCCAGAACCGTGAGATCATGATCTGAGCCGAAGTCAGATGCTCAACTGATGGAGCCTCCCAGGCATCCCACTTCTCTCTATTCTTAGCTCTCTCTTCATCTCAACTTTTCCTGAACTTTTCTTAATCTTTGCAAAGGCTCATGGCAAGAGTATGAGAAATAGCTTGCAAAAATTTGGTATGTATGTACTTATAGGTAATTTGATTATACTAACACAAGGTTTAGTATAGTTTTAATTGCTTTTTTTGTGTTTTTTGTTTTTGTTTTGAGGATAACTTGAGAGATTCACAATTATACTGCTACTATTACCTTGGCTACCCAGAATTCTACCTTCCACGCTGTCAGCCAAGAGCCCCACTCAATGCAGGCCTGGAACTCACAAACTTTGAAATTGTGAGCTGAACCAAAGTCAGACGATTAACTGACTAAACCACCCAGGTGCCCCAAAGCTTTAATTTTTTATAGCTCTTGGAATTTTGGAATCCCGGAAAAGAAACTGTCAATCTGTACTTTTTTTATTCTTTTACTGTCAGCTTAGTGTTGTTTTTGAGTATGAAAATGCTTATAATAATCTATCATGTTTAACTAGAAACCCACTAGGGTTTGTTTTGTTTTGTTTTATTCTTTTAGAGAGAGAGACAGAGAGAGAGAGAAGCAGGACTCAAACTCATGAACCATGAGATCTTGACCTGAGCCAAAGTGAGATGCTTAACCGATTGAGCCAAAGGGTTTCTTTTTTTTTTAATGTTTATTTTGAGAGGGAGGAAGCATGTGTGTGGGTGGAGTAGAGAAAGAGCAAGAGTCCCAAGTAGGCTCCATGCCATCAGCACAGAGCCCAACATGGGGCTGGATCCCAGAAACTGTGAGTGAGATCATGTCTTAAGCCAAAATCAGAAGTCAGATGCTTAACTAAGTCACGCAGGCACCCCATTTGTTTGTTTTTTAATTAATAAAAGAAATCCCTGTGTCTGAAAACTTTAGCATGCTACATAAAAAAAAAAGTGTTCTAGAAACAAAAACAATGTATTTAGTGTGCTATAAATAAAAAATAATGGATAACCCTTATAGTCTATACCAGTAATTCTTTTTTTTTTTAATGTTTTTTATTAATTTTTGATACAGGAGAGACAGAGCATGAGAGGGGAAGGGTCAGAGAGAGAAGGAGACACAGAACCGGAAGCAGGCCCCAGGCTCTGAGCTAGCTGTCAGCACAGAGCCTGACGCGGGGCTCGAACCCACGAACGTGAGATCTGACCTGAGCCGAAGTCGGAGGCTTAACCGACTGAGCCACCCAGGCGCCCCTACCAGTAATTCTTAAACTTTAGAAAATATATCATCTGGAGGGCTTGTTAAATGCTGATGGCTGAGGCTCATTCCCAGAGTTTCTGATTTGATCAGTCTGAAATGGTGCCCAAGAAATTCCATTTCTAATGTGTTCTAGACAGTCCTACTTGCTAGAATTATAGCAGGAAACAGAACAGAGAAGGCCTCTATTCTCTTGAAGCTTATTCTAGATCTTTGAAAATTTTTTCTCTATTCCTGAATACAAATTCCTTATTTAAACCAAACTTTCTTTTTTTTATTAAAAAAAATATTTTTACTGTTTATTTGAGGGGGAGAGAGAAAGCGGGGGGGGGGGAGGGAGATAGGGGATCCAAAGCAGACTCTGTGCTGACAGCAAGGAGCCCGATGTAGGGCTCAAACCCAGAAATCATAGATCATGACCAGAGCTGAAGTTGGATGCCTAACTGATTGAGCCACCCAGACGTGCCCCCCAAACTCTTTCCTAATGGCCTCTAAAGACTTACCTGAAATGCTTCCTTCTCTCTTCACCTTCCTCTTGGCCTGTTCAAATTCTACTCATCCCCAAACAACAGAGAGCCTACCCTGCAATTTAAACTGTATTCTCCTACCCCATGCCAGCCTTCCCATTTCGTCTATTCTTTTCTCCAAACATTTCAGTTCAGCAAGGACAGAGATTTAGGTCTGTTTTGTTTACTGATGTTTCTCCAGCTCCTGGAGAAGTCCTGGCAGAGGTAATAAGGAAATAAATGTTTGGTGCAGCACTATTTATAATAGGGAAAAGGAGGAAGATAAAAGTGTTCAGCCATGTATAAATTAATACTATTATGATTACTTTTACAAAATTACACATAGGAAAACATATTAGACAGAAAATCCATGGGTTTGACTGTTTCTTTTGTTTTCCCCTTCTCTGATTTCTAAAATGTTTAAGAAATTTTTAATCTCATCCCATTACTTATTAGTTGTATAACCTTGGGAGAGTTGTTACTTCTCTGTACCTTGGTTTCATTGTCTGTAAAATAGGAATAGTACAACTCCCTACTTTAGGATTCTGACTGTTGAGTAGTGTGCTTAGGAACAAGGCCTTGTACACAGAAAGTGCCATAAAATTGTTGTTCCTATATTGTATAACTGAATATAAAGACCAAAGAGATAGCACTAATAAGTATCCTGCTTCAAAGTGCTGGCATTAAGAATGTTAGATTAGAATTAACTGTAGAAAACCTGTTTGTTTTTTTTAAGAAACAGAAACTTAATAGAATCCTAGATTTTATGTAAAAATCTCCCCTAATCCCCATGACCTAATGTGATCTTCACTTTCTCTGAAGTTTTCTTGACATTGGCTTCGAAGTTTTATCATAACTTGATTCAGTATTCCACAGATATTTCTTACTTGCCTACCGTGATGTGAGGCATCAGGTTGTAGTAGTGAGCAACAGGTTCCTGCCTCCATAGACCTTACTTTTCCGGGAGGGTGGGCAGAAACAGTGATACAAAATCATATAAGTAAGGTAACTATAGATTGTGATAAATGTCACAAGGGATTAAGTTTGAATGTGACAGAAAGTAAGTGAGATTAAGGGAGAAAGCCATTTATGACAATTAGAGTGAGAAGTGTTCAAAAAGAAAGGAGGAGAGGAATATAATAGCAACAGGGTATTAAGTTAGAGAAGGTGGTGACTTTAATGCTGATCTCTAGTTGTACAAATAACACCTAATAGTGTTTTGAATAGTTACTTTTAGTTTAGTATTGTATATACACATCTGTCTGTATTTGTTTCTGTACTATCATCTGCATATATGTTTTAAAACCATATGTTCTTATTGATGCCTCACATTTCCCTTTTTTTATTTGTACTTTCTTTTTCTCCAAAAGTGAGAAGCTTACCCTTTGTTATCCATATTTTTTTTTGTTTAGTCTTTGTATACACATAACTGTTTCAGAATTGCTAATCCGTACCCCCTGTGAACAAGCATATGTACTAGCTAGAGTACATTCTAGCTAGTGTGCCAATTTTTTTTTGTCTCTAGCTTGTATTTGCCAAACTTACTTAGGTTAGTTCTTTTTTTTTTTTTTTTTAACCTTTCCCCCCTGACTATGATTGTGTTCATTTGGTACTGGTTTTGTGTCACTCCGCACTCCCCCTGGCTCCTGGCTGATTGTGTTTAATTTTGGTGTGGGTATGTGAACCAGTGCCAAGGTTCTAAGCTTCAGACCTCTGTAGAAAGATTGTCACCAAGAAGTGTTACTCCCCTCAGTCCTACTTCCTTGTTCCTGTTCCCTTGGTCTTTTCACCCGTACCCATCCACACCCTGTAGTGAACCAGTCTCATTTGAATTTTTTTACGTCTTTCTTTCAAGGCTGATCTTCAGACAAGTTCTCAGCGTTTAAATCTTTCAGCCTCCAATGCTGCAGTGGCTGAACTTAAACCTGATTGTTGTATTGACGATGTCATACACCATGAAGTAAAGGAAATTGGAACACACATGTAAGGATTAATTTTACTAGTTCTCAAAAGCTCTTACTTATATATGCCTGTATTTGAAATTTTTGCTGTATGCCCACATATCATCAAACCCTAAGAACCTACTTAAGAAGGAATTTTATGATCCAGGTTTACATGCTTACCAGAAACAAACTTTAAACAAAATGTTTTGTAAGGAAAAATAATTCATTTTTATTTATTTCTAGTTTTCTTGTTTGCATCTACAGACAGTCCTATCCAAAAACTAAAAAGCCATGCAAACGTTTAAAATCCCAGGTACCACCCTGACTGAAAGCATGTTTATTATTTTTCAGATGCAGACAACTGATGTTAATAGCACTTATTTATTTTTAAATTCACAGTTTTTCAGTTAGGTATTTAACTGTGTATATACACTCTATCCTGAGAATTCAGAAATACAGAACCAATGTACGACAAGCTATAAGAAAAAAAATCTCAAATTCTGTGCTCTTGGCCTTTGTATGTATTTTGTATTTAATATGAATGTTCTATTTTTCTGTCTGAGAGGCAAACATGAAATTTCAATCATCTAAAGTAATTTTAGACTTCTTCATCTGCCTTACCACCCCCACATCCAATTTACAAAGTCATCTTGTTACTAACTACAAGTCATTATCCTCCCTTCTTCATCTCCACTTACACCATTTTTGCCTCTCTTCTTTGACTTAAAAGAAGTATATAATGTTAGCTATTAATCAGTTCATTTTGGTGACTTATCTTTTATAGCACTTCTTAGTGTACATATTCTGTGGTTGATATAAACTTTAGAGTCAAACTTTAAAAATTTCAGATTTCAGCTTCATCATTTATTAATTATGTGGTCTTCAAAAGGTCACTTAACTCTTCAGTGACCACCCATTACCCTTAGAAAATTCTGACTGCATTGGCTTTACAGAGTTCTCTAGAGCCTCATCATTACCAGCTGCTCTCCTTCCTCCTTCCTTCTTTGTACTGAGTCATACTGGCTGTCTCTTCTGAACTCCTCCATGACTTGACATATACTCTTCCCTCACAAAGGAATGCCTTTGTTATTTTGTTTAGCTTACTATTACTTCTTCATATCTTTGATTCACCACAACTTCCTCAAAGAGGCTTTCCTGACCTCATAGACTAGACCCCTTTTTATATATTCTATAGGGTTCACAACTTATCATTTTTTTGGTCTTATACTGAAAATAATTTCTCAGTACCTGTCATTCCCATTAGAGCATGATTTTCATGAGGTCGGCTAACAGAGCATCTAACAGAGAACACCACTCAATATTTCTTGAAACTGAGTTTAACAAAATGATATTAAATGCGTTAAATCCTACTTTTAGTGAAAAAGAGACTCTTGTAGAATTAAACAACTCGTAAATAATGACACAGAGCTCAAATCTAAATCTGGCTTCAAATAACTCATACCATGCTATTACTGCTCCCTACTGTGAGCACTTAAGAGCAGTTACTGTGTTTTGATCAACTCTGTATCCCTAGTATCTGGCTTATGTATGTACAGTTACAGAGGAGAAATAAAATTACCTGTAATGTCACCACTAAATGTAACCATTATTAAAATATTAGTATACTATTTTCCAGTCTTGTTTATGTCCATATATATATATATATATGTATATATATATATATAGCAGATTTGCATAAATAATTTAAATGACATTTTACAAAATTTTAATCATGGTAACCCATGGGGTTTCACTGTGAACATTTTTCCACTTGAGTTAATATTCTTTGAAAACATTATTTTTAAGATGGTTTTATCTTACATACTTGGGGCATATTCTTAAAATTTGTTTACCCTAATGTTGGACTTCAGATTATTTTTAGTCTCCCACTATTATAAATAACACAGTGATGGGTTAAGACAATATGAGTTATTTAACACAGTGATGAGTTAAATAACATAGTATTTCCTATGGTAGATTGCTTGAAGTGGGTTTACTATAGGAACATCTAAGGATTTTTAGCAATCTCTGTTAAGGATTGTTTTCTAAATTTCTTATGCCACTATCAATATAGATAGAGTCATTTTCTCTATACCCTTACCCACCTTGATGATACATGTAAAGAATTTTTTCCAAATTTTAAGAGGTAGAAAAATTTTATCTCATTATTTTATTTCTTTGACTACTTGTGACACTGAACATTTTCATTTTTGTTAGCCAGTTCTGATACTGTCATTTATTTATGGATATCCTTTCCTCCTCTCTTGAGTAAGATACAAATGTTTTGTTTACAAGAATTTCTCTTCATAGTATTAGAAGTATTTTATCCAGTTTTGTCTGCTTTTTAATTTTGTTTCAGTGTTTTTTATTTATTCAATTTATAAATTTATAAGTCTTTTCCTTTCCATTGTCCTTTAATCTTAAAAAGTCTTGCCCTATTCTTGAATTTTGAGTTTGTATTTTTTTCTTCCTATTTTTGTGAACTTATTTTGTATATTCAACTATTTGATTATTCTGGGATTTATTTGGAATATATTTCACCTTTTGGAGGAAAAGTTTCTGACTTCCTGCTCCAAAATAGTGTATTTAATTTCGCTAATCAGAACTTTCTTGGTTGTAGAATTATATTATCTGCTGAAACTCTTTTTTTCCTACTCTAGGCCCATTTGGCTATACTTTCACATCATTGTTAAAGGTTCCACATTTATAACATTAAGGTGTATTAGATTTATTATTTAAAAACAAAAACTGAAGATGATTCAGAGATATGTTTCTATTTCAGCTTGGTGTGTGCAGTGAGCTATACAACTCAGGGTGGAGAAAAAATGTATTTTAGGAAATTCTTCAAATTTCAGGTATTGATTATGACAATGGTAAATGGTTTACAGCTGCCTTTTTTCCCCTATGAAGTTACTCTTATTTGCAGTGAAAACAGGCTCCAAATAGTTCATATAGCTTTATGTATTTGAATTTGTTATATTACTAGCAATATAAAGAGAGTAAATTAAGTAAAAGGAAATAAATTATCATTGTCAATGTAATATTTCACTTGAAGGATTTTAAAAAAGTTTTTTCTAGTAATCTCTACATCAAATGTGGGGCTTATCATGACACTGAGATCAAGAGTTGTACACTCTTCTGACTGAGCCACTAGGGCGCCCCTCACTTGAAGATTTTTATCTGTAAAATATTGTTATGTTTTTATGCCTTGATAAAACACACAGGAATGTACAAGAGAGATGAAATGAGTATAAAGTGCAAATAAAATAAGTATAAATAGTATCAAATTTCTAAAGAAATATTTAAGTGAGAGATTATTAACTTGGGCTGAGTGGACCAATCTTCCTTCTAGGAGTCTGTGAGTCACTGAAAGTGTAGGTAGAATTTTGTACTTATATACAATTTTCACTCCATGATCAAAAATAGTCAAAAACCACTGGTTTAACTCAGGCACATGTGTGTGAGAAGGGATGGGATGACCATAATGCAGTTACCTAAATTAGATCTAAATATGATGCTATATGTATATTTTTCATACCTTTCTGTTTTTAAGTAGAAGAAACAGAACTTGTTTCCAGTAGGAAACAAGTAAATACATACAAATATATATACATACATACATACCCAGATTTTTGGGGGGCCACTTGGCTGGCTCATTAGGTGGCGCATATGACTCTTGATCTCAGGGTTGTGAGTTCAAGCCCCACATTGGGCAAAGAGATTACTTTAAAATTAAAAAAAATTTTTTTTAATGGAAAAAATTTTGCTATTGCTTTGCTGCATCACACATTTAAGTTTTGCATGCCTTTTTAAAAAAATAAGAGATTTGCTTGTTTTGATAAATATTTTTATGAAATATAGAGAGAAAAATACATAAAGTGTACATAATCGGTTTAACAAAATATTATGAAATAAATTCATGTAACTATCACTCACTCAAGAAATGATGGTTGTCTTTTAAAAATGCATTTGGTATTGTTTTTTGTTTTTGTTTGTTTTTGCAAAAATACCACATACCTATTAAAAAAGTGTTTTACAATTAAAATTGGAAAATGCCTTCGACAGATTTTTGCCCTGTGGTTTAAAACAAATAAACAAAAATAAATGGCCAAGTAATAATAATCTCTGATTGATATGCTTTATTCAACTAGGTTCTCAAACCATTGGATGTGAAAACCAAATTTTATAATGCAGAGGTAAGTGTTGGACACTTAATGGGAATTCAGATTAAACAGTAAGACCTTTATTTGTCTGAAATTCTGATACATTTCTTTTCATATTGAATTGCTGATAAAACTGTGCACTACTTGTCAAAAAATGAGCATAAATTTCAATCAAAAGAGAATAATTTCCTTGTAGATCTTTTAATCTGCTGTTTTTAACTTACATGGAACCCATATATCTTGATTTTGCTCTTATAAATTTTGTAAGGCTTTCACCCCCTTTCACCTGTGATCACCCTGTACTTCATGTAATGGTTTTTTAGCTGTCTAAAAACATTAGCAATTTGTTAAATATTTATAGGGTTATTCTGATATCATAAAATTGAAGTAATTGATCTAACCCTGCAAAAAATATTTAATGTTCATAGAAGATACAGAGCTCAGCAAATTAAATTCTTTGTCCTGGAAAATAAGTGTGTTAGCTACAGTTTTATTATTAAATTCAGTGAATGGCTTGAAATACTTTTTGGGAGAAACAGGTTTGGCAAAAATATAGAAATATATAACTTTTAGAATAGAAGATATCTTCTTTGCTAACAAAAGAGATAAAATAGACTTTTCCTAGGAGAAATGTTTTATTGCTTGGATTTCCTTTTAAAAATTCTACTTTATTTTGGCTTCTAAAGTTCCAGAAAAAGTAGATTTCCTAATGGGTCAGTTACTCCCACAAAAATTATGTCTTTCATACCACAGTGATAAATTCAAAAATATTTAAATATATACAGTATTTTGAAATAAAAATTATGTTTTTATTACTCTAAACCAAATGATCAGAAATTTCCAGTCATATGTCAAATTTCTATGTTATTTTTACCATCAACGTCTGAGTTTTTATTCAATATAAAGTTTGTACTACAACTGGACATACCAAAAGATGCCTAAGATAAGAAAACTGTCCTGCAATAAAATCCTATTAGAAAAGAAAAAAGTGCATAAAATTATAAAACTACCTAATATAGTATGTACAGTGAATCTAAAGTGCATGCTATAAAAAGATGTGCTATAGGAAGTCTGTGGTTGAGATTTTAGAATAATGTTCAAGGAAGATGAGGAGGGGAGGTAGAGGGGGGTCTGGAAGTAACATGTTGGAAGCATAAAAGTGTCCAAGTAGTGAAGGCATTCCTAGCAGAGTTACAAATGCAACTGGATTTATTGAGTACTTAGTGAAGCATATACATATTTGATGGACGGATACAGTCTCATCAAGGAGATTACTAGATATTGAAAGAGTTTACATTTCTTTTTCATAGGTAGGGGAGCTGGAATACCACACATATGTGTTCTGCCTTTCTGGTTTTACTGGAATCCTGTTGATTAATTATAGCTATTCAGCTTGGTGAATTTTAAGTGGTCTTAATTTATCATTTTGCTGGGAAAGATTTCATCCATAGTATGAGGGACGGTAGGTAACTATTCTGTTAGAACACGTATGTTTGGAAACTAGAAACAAATAGGGCTCTATGTGGGTCTTTTTTCTTATAATTAGGTTGTAGGAAGGCACATATTAAACTGTTCTGGGTTTCTTTTGCTGAAAATGTGGTAGGTACATTAAGCAACTTGTCAAGTAGTTTTATAACACTAATATTCAGAGTGATTTGCTTAGTTTTTTTTTTTAATTACTGGTTATCCATGAGTAATATTACAGAAGTGATATACTCCCCAAAAATGAAGGGGGAAAAATTCACTATTCAACCACACCAAAATGTAATTTTTTTATTAATCCATGTCTTCTTTCAGTTTTTACTTATTTGTGTTTAATATTCTCTTTTCATAATCATAGTTACAACTATGTTTGCTGCCTTTTTCAGTTAACATTTATATAATCTGTAATCTTTGCTAACAAACATCAGCTAAAAACATTTTAGGGGCACCTGGGTGACTCAGTTGGTTACACATCTGACTTCAGCTCAGGTCATGATCTCACTGTCCGTGGGTTGGAGCCCCATGTTGGACTGTGCTGACAGCTCAGAGCCTGGAGACTGCTTCAGATTCTGTGTCTCCTTCTCACTCTCTGCCACTCCTCTGCTAGGGCTCTCTCTCTTTAAAAAAAAAATTTTTTTTAGTACAATTCTGAACCTTTGAAAATAAAGGTATCTTTAAAAACTAGGAGTAAAGGTGCACCTGGGTGGCTCAGTCAGTTAAGCGCCCAACTCTTGATTTCAGCTCAGGTAGTGATCTTACAGTTCGTGAGATCAAGCCTCACATCACACTCTGTGCTGACAGTGCAGAGCCTGCTTCAGAAGCTGTCTCCCTCTCTTTCTGCCCATCCCCAATAATAAACAAACATTTAAAAAAAAAGTAGGAGTAAACAAATAGAATTTCTAGGATCTCTAAGATACTCAGTATTATAGCTATGTTATAATTAATCAATAGTATTCCAGTAAACCAGAAAGGCAGAACATGTATGTTGTATTCCAACTCCCTTAGCCATGATAAAAAAAAAAATGTTAACTCTTTATTAACATCTAGTAATCCCTTGATGATACTGTATCCTTCCATGAAGTATGTAAATATATTCTTCATTAAGTTCTCAATATTCCACGTGTCATAGTTCTTACATGTTGACTTTTATTAGCTCCACATTTGTCTTGAACATGGTTTTTACATTGTTTTTAATAATTCTAGTAATACATGAATCACCCAAAGGAAAACAAATTTTATGAGAAACTTTGTTGTAGTCTTCTAAAATGGGAAAGACGATTGGTGACCATTAGAAACCAGGATTCAAACATTGGTCACCTGCTGGTTATAGAACTCTATCCCAGGTCCTAAAGAGAAATCAGCATAAACTGCACATCTTTCCAGTCTTCATGGTACTTAGGTTTGGTAGAGGAAACAAACGGCAAAACCACTGTGTAAGCATTATCTCCTAGATCATAAAGTGTCCTGAGACTCTGGGAACATTAAGGGGTAAAAAACTATTTTTAGCTATGGGTTGGATGAAAAAGGTGACATTTGAGATGGCCCTTGATAAATAAGTAACCTTGGAAATATATATGAAAAAAAGGTAAACTATGAAATATATTAACAAGAAGACAATAAACTCTCAGTTTTCAGAAGTGATCTAGCCCAGCATTTCTTGAAGTGTAATGCATGGAACTCTAATCACTGAAGATGGTCCTTGAAAAATGCTTCCATTATTAGACAAATTTAGGAGAAGCTGTACAGGTATCTATCTCCTTTGACGTGGATGATAATATATAACCATCCTAAGTTATCAATGAAAAATTACAGTACAGGTAAAGAATTTACAGAACTACAAAGGCATGAGGTGTACCTCTCTCGCCCAAATATGTCCTTGAACATTTGCTCCTGTTTAAATATTCACCTGTAGTGTTCTTCTCTATTCATTTAACCATAGCAGCTTCCCCTTTCTAGAAAAATGATTTGTCATATTTCTGTGTTACTTTCTGTTTACTTCCTTGTTTTACTAATGCTGTCTTGTTTAGTGAATTAAAAAAAATGCAGAAATGCATTTTATTTTAAAGTTAGTTATTCTTTTTCTTTAACATTTAATTCTGATTTTCTAATTTTTCTTTTTTATTTTTCCATTAGAGTGACCTCAGTTCTGTGGTAATTTGATTTTTTATTATAAATTTATATGCTTTTCTTACTTACCACTTTTTCACTCTGCCTAATTAATCTCTCTCTTACAAAACATAGTGGAAAAACAAAGTTAGTTGTGAATACCACTTATGTGACTTTAAAAGATGTATATAATTTGTACTTTTTATATTTGTTGTCTTACTCTGTGGGAAAAAAATTTGATGGAAGATTAAATTGTCATATTGAAACAGTTTTGCTCTCATTTTTAGTGTTTTTTCCTTTAGGTGTTTTTTAAAAAAGGCATGTTAACTTTGTTTAAAATAGCCTTGGGATTTTAACAACTTCCTGTAAGACTTTTTACTATAATTTTGTGAGTAATTCCTCATTGAAATTTATCTTCAAATGCACAGTGGCTTTAGTTCTATGTATGGGTCAGGTAAAGTTGACCCCTTGACATTAGCAAACAGAAGAACATCAAATTTTCCCAAGTTGGCTAAAGTCATATTTTCAAATTTTTGTTTGATATAAGTGGCCTTTGCTTATAATATGTGACTTACATAATAATAACACTGATTGCTATAGCACAAAATTCTTAATTTTTCAAATGTTAAATGACTTTATACTAACTATTCAAACTAACTTAATTTTCCATTATGCTGCTTGTTTTTCTTCCATTTTATCTAAGTTCTTCCTAAATTTAAGCAGAAAATTGCATTTTTAAATTTGAAATGTGGGTCTATGGTTATTTTTTTAAAGCAATGGATTGATGGGATATATTTACCATATTTTGAGAAAAAGTAACAGGATAATGACTTTGGTACATCCTTTTATACTGATAAATTATTGTATTTCTGTTTTTACTTGGGCACACGTGCCAAGAACGAAAGAATCTTTTAGTTTAGGTAATAATACTTTACATTTTAACTCCATCAGTATGTTTTTACAAATGATTCCATTTACCTGGATTTAATATATAAAAAGTTACCTTAAGTGCCAGATTTGGGGGTCATAGTTTATTTTTTTATTTCTATATATACACATAGAAATATATATCCTTAATATGTCATTTTTTAGACAGGTTTGTTTCAAAAATGAACCAAGTTGTCTGTTATCCTTCAATTACATACCCAAGAAACAAATCACATAAAAAGAAGGATGTTTAGCATAAATAATCTAAATTTCAATCCCTAAATTTTAGGAATAAAAATGTTATATAAAGATACATGTTTAAATTACCCATTCAAAAAAACATTGCTGAATAGCATTAGTTTTCAAATCTGTCACTAAGGCTACAAAATACCTTATGTTTGATTTAAAAGCTCTACAGTTACCAAGTAAAATTCACATACTTTTTTTCAGCCCTAAATAAACATTTAAAATGAACCAAGAAATCACTAATGACCACTAACAAACTGCTTTATTTAAAAAGTTAAATCCTATAAGATTATAAAATAGATTATTCATGGTATTGGTGATACCTATACTTTCTAAATTGAAATAATATGACCACTGAAACTATATTATAATATGATAGAATATTATAATGAAGACCTAATTCAATTAACATATCACTAAAATGATAAGTGCATAGGTCTATGCATACTACTAAATTGCATTTTAACATTTTAATGAGTTACTAAAAGATTTAGGGTATTTGTCCTTGAAATAGCTATTTTTGGATGTTGATACAAAAAATATAGTTATCCCCCATCCATTGTTTGACAAGTTATCAGTTAACTAACACTTGACTTTGCCCCTGTTAATTATGTTAGGGTGAAGATTTCTTTTCTTGCATTAATTATGATAACTTTAATTTGCAGGCATGAACTAATCACATTTGTGGTTAATATTTTTTCTTCATATAGATCAGATATTTTTGTTAAGGTAAACGTTTTAAATACCATTACACTTTGGTGGATATTTTTTTTCATGTCCTCAGACTGATGAAGTATTTCTCGAAGCCCAGATTCAGAATATTACAACCTCACCCATGTTTATGGAGAAAGTGTCACTGGAGCCATCTATAATGTACAATGTAGCAGAATTAAACTCAGTCAGCCAAGCTGGAGAATGGTAAATATGAATTATGAAGTGTTTGTTTTTATCTTGAAGTATCTGGACTTTGCTAACATTTGTTACTCTTGGGTGGTTTGTAATTTTCTTTTTAATTAATAAACTTTATTTTTGTTAGGGAAGTTTTATGTTCATAGAAAACTTGATCAGAAAGCAAAGTCCCCACAAGCCCCCGCCCCAACTCACAGTTCCCATTTTTACATCTTGTGTTAATGTGGCACATTTGTTACAATCGATGAGCCAATATGGACACTTTTATTAATTACAGTCCATAATTCACATTCAGTGTTCATTTTTTTGTGTGTGTCCTAGATTTTGTGGGCTTTGACAAATGTAATGACATGTGGCCCCCACTACTGTATTGGACAAAATACTCTCATTGCCCTCAAAATCTCCTGTGCTTCACCCATTCATTCCTCCTTCCATAAAAATACAAAGATCCTAGCCATTTGCATTTTATGTTTTACTGTTTGAAACACTTAGTCTTTTTCATTTTGATAATAATTCAGTGAGGTAAATATGAAACTTTTCCTTCCCTGCAAATGATAAAACTGAGGCATGGGAAGAAATGATGGAGAAGTTAGAAAGGATAAAAATGGTGAGTTTTAAGAATGTTCTCTCAACATTAAAAGGAGTACACATAGGAAGAGACCATCTAGTTTGTTTGTTTTTTCAAAAATGAAATACATATGTCTTTCTCTAGGTAATTTAAAAGAGGAAGAATAAGGGTCGCCTAGGTGGCTCAGTCGGTTAAGCCTCTGACTTCGGCTCAGGTCATGATTTCAGTTTGTGGGTTCTGACCCCACATCAGGTTCTGTGCTGACAGCTCAGAGCCTGGAGCCTGCTTCGGATTCTCAGTCTCCTTCTCTCTCTGCCCCTCCCCTGCTCACACATTGTATCTCTGTCTCTCTCACTCTCAAAAATAAACAAACATTTAAAAATTGTTTTTAATTAAAAAATAAAAGAGGAAGAATATATAAAGTTGACATTAAAAATATGGATAAGAAGGTAATTACTAGAGAAAGTAACTGATTTTGTTCATCAATGAAACATTTACTTCTATCTTATGGTCATTACATTCAGTAGTTTGTAGCCTCCCATATACCCACTAAGGAAAACAGTAACTTTTCATTCTTTCTCTAATCCTTTAGTTCACTTTAAACATGAACACTTAGTTTACAATGGTATGTTTCTTCTTATTCTTAACTATGTTCCTTGATAATTATAGAAAAAAGGGACAGGATACCGTAGGTTCTGATTTCTATCACATTTTTTCAATTGATACATATCCAGCATTCTATTAAAAAGTACTTAAAGATTTTCCATATGAACTGAAACATTTAAGAAAAATAAATCTCAGTTCACATCCTTTTTCATTTGTGTTAAAATGGTAAACCATGCATTTCCTGGCCAAAAGAAAAATCACAGTCATTATTTTTCTCTTAAGACGTTGGAGAATTCTCTCCATCTCTCTCTCTCTCCATCCATTTCAGTGTAACTACATTTGGGTCAAGAGCATATTTGCAGCCAATGGATACACGCCAGTATTTGTACTGCCTGAAACCCAAGAAGGAGTTTGCAGAAAAAGCAGGCATCATTAAAGGAGTAACAGTAATTGGAAAATTGGATATAGTGTGGAAAACAAATCTAGGTGAAAGGGGAAGATTACAGACCAGCCAACTTCAACGAATGGTAAGTCTGGGAAAAAACATTGGAGGGGGTTTGGGGGGGGGGGGCCCAGTAGAACAACTTAAATTTTCCTAGGTCTATTGCTAAAAATCAGCACTTAGAAAACACATTGCTATTACCAGTAAATAAGAGATAAAAGACTAATAATTTTACTGCTTTCTAGGTAGAAAATTTGTATTGAGATGAATGAAAAATGTTCAAATATTAATTTATCCATAATATGTGGTTTATTACTCTACCAAACAGAAGTTAAATTACTACTTAACCAATTTTTCCCTCCTGTAGTATTTCATGCTCACTGTTCATCTGATCTTCACTACATTTAGGTTTTTTTGCAGTATCCTGCAACTCTTGGACTTACTAGATTCACCAGCTCAGTTCAGACTTTTTTAAAGATTTCAGAACCCTTTTAAAGATTTTAGAATCTGAGTCATTTAAAATTCAGAGAGTGAGCTCCATTAAAGTTATCTATAAGCATTACTTGGATATTTTCTCTAATTTCTGGTCATAAAATTAGGGATGGCTACCAGCCCTTTCTCTTGTGCTAGTGAGAATATGCTACAGAATCTTCCCTTTATGCTGAATATTAACTGCTGTGGTATATTCTTTAAAAATTACTTTTCTTTCACTATGTCAAGTAATAATTGGAAAAATATTTTCACTGGGCCTAATTTAAAATACAGCTATTAGGGGACGCCTGGTGGCTCAATCATTGAAACATTCGACTTCAGCTCAGGTCAGATCTCATAGTCTGTGAGTTTAAGCCCCACATTAGACTCTGTGCTGACAGCTCAGAGCCTGGAACCTGCTCAGATTCTGTGTCTCCCTCTCTCTCTGCCCCCCCCCCCTCCAGCTTGTGTTCATTCTCTCTCTCTCTCTCTCTCTCTCTCTCTCTCAAAAATAAGTACACATTAAAAAAATTTTTTAAAGAAAAGATAGCATTAGCTATTATCTTGCCATGGATATTCTAGGCTTTGATGCTTCTGTGGTCTTTTCCCTGCTTGAATGTCTCGTGAACAGACATGTATTTTTTTTCCTGGATCTGTTCAAAACAATCTTACTTTTGCTGCTTAGGCAATAACCTTACCTTTTTTTGAGTTAGATATGTATAAGCTGCCGGATCCTTGGAAAGCGTCCCTTTAAGATCAGACCTATTGAAATTTCTTTACTATTTACCTCTGAGATTCATTTGAACTGTACTGAACATGAAGGAATTATGGCAAACACAGTCAGGGTCCATACTGTTGTTCCACAAGTAAAGACAGCAAAAGAAGTTAGAATGAAAAGGAAAAAGAAAAAAGTTAAAATGATTGGGAATTATTTTCCCTGAACATCAGCTTGGAGATCCAACAACTGTTGACTGAGTGTGCTGATGTGGTACCTTTATTAAAGTGAAAATGTTTTGTAATAGGTGTGTGTTAACTGTGTTGCTTTTTCTCTTAGGCTCCAGGTTACGGAGATGTTAGGTTGTCTTTGGAGGCAATCCCAGATACCGTAAACCTAGAAGAACCTTTTCATATTACCTGTAAAATAACAAACTGCAGGTAATGGCAGTGTGTGTGGATGGATGTTCTTTCCCCCTTACCTGCATCAAAGAGAAGTAACATCTTTGACTATGACTGTGCTCTCTAAATCTCCCCTTGACACACAGCCTTCTCTGAGGTTGATGTTGAATACTGTAAAGTTCTTCATCTGGTAACTGTATGTATTACATATTTTTGAGGTCTTTATTAGGCATTTTCTGTATTTTACTTCATTCATGCATCATACCCTACGAGGTATGTATGAGTTATTCACATTTTATGCAACACAAAGCCAATTCAGAGGTTAAGTGATGCAGTCAAGCTGAAAGGATGGGGCCAGAATTTGAAACCAGGTGTATTTGACCTGAGAGCCCATGCTGTTTTCATTGTTTGCACTTCCTTACACTTCAGATTATTAAAACATAAACTAGTACATTCTTATGGAATAATACATTATAGATTGAACATTTTAAGATAGATTTTTCTGAACCATAGTTATACTGAACTGTATCTTTAGTATTAAGAAAGTAAAACTTTGTTATGAACTTAATGCCAGGGGTCACTCAGTCATAGATTGGAAAATAGAGCCTTATAAAGAGTATAATCTAGCTATTGGGATGCAAAGAGCACAGGGCTTTGAAGCTAATAAAACTGAGGATTAAAGTCCAGTCCTATCACTTCTGGTACAACTTGTATTACTGCTTGGAATGTATTATTAGTTGTGGCACTTTGTACTGTTGCAGTGCTCTCTTAAGTCTCCCCTTGACACACAGCCTTCTCACAATCCTCTTGGTCTGAATGTTTAATCTTTTAAAATTCTATATCCATTCCAACTTTGATGTAGGAAATATTCATCCTTAAGAAGTACAAAAATACCTCCCTCCCTCTGAAGCTAGGACCCTCCCACACAGTTAATCATTCCTTTCTGTCATAGCAAATTTTAATATAGTTTTTTAGTGATGTTCATATATTGCTATAGTTCTTAGTCTCTCCTTACTAAACCGTGCATTATTTAACAGAAGGGACCATGTCTTCCCTAGCATTGTAAACTCATTGCCTGTCATGTCTTTGGCAGTTCAGTAAACAGCGACTCACACAGGGTGAAGACCCTTTGTGTATAAATGCGCTTTGGGATGTTTTGTTTAAAACTTTTCAGGTATAGCAAATCAATGACCAAATGGCAAGCCATTGTAAAAAAAATGAAGAAATTCACTTTAACTTTAGGTAAAACTACCTGTCTCTAAGATCTTCAGTCTCCCTATCTATAAAAATAGGATCCGCACCACCCCCACCACTACCACCCACCCACACATAGACACATACACACACATACACTAACTGGATTTTGTGAAATGTAAGGGAAAATTCATGTAGTGCATCTAACCTGGTCTGTGGCACATAATGAATACTTTAGATGTTTGTTGCAGAGATAGAGACATATTAAGCTAAATATACTTAAATAAGTATGTGTAAGAATCTATAAATTGAAATTTAAGTAAATATTTAAAATATGGAGCCCACTATGAGAGAATAAAAAGAGCTAAAATAGTTGAGTGTAGTTAGAAATGGTGGTAGAGCCAGAGGGCTATTTCTTTTACTATGAGCCTTTGGTTATTTTAAAAAAAAACAACTGTGTGTCTTCATTAAGAGTTATTTTTAACTTCACATGTCTAAGCTAAACTGATGCTATCAGTTATAAGCAGAAGCAGTCTTTTTCATGTGAACACTAAACAAACCTGAATAGTATTTACTTAGAAATCTTGTCTGTCATTTTGTTATCTGCAGGGTAAAGAGAAAACATAGGTTAAATAGCAAAAGACTCAGTTTATCTTTTTCTTTCCTGTAGAAGACTTAACAGAAATAGGAAGGAAACATAGCAACAAGATTAGACACAGGTGTCTGGAAGTCTCCCGGAGAAATGGCGAAGCTGCTTACAGATCAGCATCAGGGGGCCAGGACTCCATAACAGAGCCAGGGGCTTGTATTCAGAGGGTAGATCAATGTCAGTGCCGCTTCAAGCCCCAGAAGACACCATCTCTTTCATTTTCCTGACTGTCTAAGTGAAATAAAAATGACATAATAGCTTTTTATTTTTGATTCTGTTCTTTATTCTCCTGGGCAACCCCAAAACAAATTCATTGGCACTAGTGGAAGAAGTATCACAGAGCCGCTTTGTGAAAAGAACAAGATTTATTCCTGTCTTTCTGATTCCTCCAGCAGTGAAAGGACTATGGACCTGGTTTTGGAAATGTGCAATACCAATTCCATCCACTGGTGCGGCATTTCAGGAAGACAGCTTGGAAAGCTACATCCAAGCTCCTCTCTCTGCCTTGCCCTCACTCTCCTGTCTTCAGTACAGGGCCTGCAGGTGTGCTCTCTTTTCAGTAATTTCAGTATCTGGGGACTATTAACCAGTGGTCATTTACTGTTTCCATTTTCTTCCTCTGGTAATTACCAATGAATGAAAATTTATACCGGTATCTTTCTCTCAATAGAGTGTCTCTGGCTTAAGACTAACTGACACGTTCCTAAAGAGAACCTATGAATATGATGACATCGCACAGGTCTGTGTGGTATCTTCAGCCATCAAAGTGGAGAGCTGAAGGAAGTTTCTGGTATTCTGCTTTTCACTGAGTTTAACAGAACTTTCTCTACTTCTGTCACCTATGTGAAATGATCAAGTCTACAACAAAAATAAGTATATTTAAATTTCTTCCCTGCAAAAGTTAAAATATTAAATATTTGTTTTGAAAAGAACCATCTACTGATTTTATCTTATGAGTTATATTCTAAAAGAACATTTGTACATTTTCTTTACACATTGTACTTCATTTCATTTCTAGATAACCATTGGACTCTATTCTCCAAAAGCTCTGTATTTGAGGCCATTTGCCCCTAGCAAGTATCTGGAATGGGAGTTAGCAAACATTTAGTAAAGGGCCAGATACTAAATATTTGTCTTTGCAGGGAATGTGGTTTCTATTCAAAATTCTCAGCTCTGCACTTCTAGCGGGACAACAGCCAGTAGGCGAAAAGATCAGAGCACTATTTACAAAAACAGGCAGCTGGCCAAATTGGGCCAGATTGGGCCAGCAGGGCGGTCGTTTTGCTGACCTTGATCTAGAAGACAGAATTATTTCTTAAAGCTTTAGGTTCTTATAATACTTTATTTAAAACTTTTCAGTTAGTCCATGTTTTCCCCTCACTCCTCAGTCAGCAGAAAAAGTTGAAAACAACTAGAGAAAAATAATAATAAAGAAAGAAAACACCTAGAGTAGCCCTCATGGAACCTTATATTGCCAACATAGTAGGAGTCCTCCTAGTGTTCTCAAAGTTACTATATTTATATCTATCTGTGTTTGTATGTACATGTAAACACATCTAAATTACAGTTACTAACAGCAGATCAGAATTGGTTTAATTTCTTGGATTGTTGATTACTGTTAACTTTTAACTAAGAAACCTGATAATATTCTAATTCAAAGCCAAAAGTCCTTTTTTTCCATATTGAAAAACAAGTGACTTATTTTCACAAGGTATTTAAAGGATTTCTACCTTCCAATATTTGATTTTGAACTCTAAATCATGCATTACTACTACAAAACTGTCTATCTCTGTATGTAATCACACTGATTTACTTATGTCAGTAATAAAACAGTGAGAAAGTTAATATTGTAAACAACTTTGAGGGGCTCCTTGGTGGCTCAGTCAGCTAAGCATCCAACTTCAGCTTAGGTCATGATCTCACAGCATGTGAGTTTGAGTCCCATGTTCGGCTCTGTGCTGACAGCTCAGAGCCTGGAGCCTGCTTCTGATTGTGTGTTTCCCTCTCTGTCTGCCCCTCTCCCACTTGTGCTCTTTCTTGCTCTTAAAAATAAATAAAAACATTAGAAAAAAAGATTGTAAACAACTTTGCAACATGAATATAGTAAGTTTCAGTATTTTGTAAGGAAAACAAAAGCTTTTGCTGTTAAATAAAAACTTATTTTGGTAAGTTGAAATTCAAGAACGTATATAGAATTGCTTAGAGTACATTAAGTCAAATACAAAACTTTGTTTTTCTTAAATGCATGATTATTTATTGCCATGACAAATTATTTGGTCCAAAGTGAAAGCTATATTGAGAATGAGATTTGCCCCTTAAATTGCACTAATAATGAATCTGTGCAAAATAAAGTACAAGCAATGTAAAGTTGAAGTCTGTCTGTCTTCCAGAATGAGTAAGATTGATTAAATGATAAGACTTTATAGCCACTGCACTGTGTATTTTGATTGCTTTTCAAGTATCTTCTCTGACTGAACCTTCTGTTTCATTGTTCCAGATTTAAAAGTAACATATAATGGTCTCTTGGAATCTGCTATATAATTTGATCTAATTATAAACTCTCTTTTTATGATACACATTGTCCATTCCTTAAGTAAAGGTTAGATTATGTCATTTTAGAAAGGATCTGTTTAAACCATATTATAAAAATTAGATAATTTGATACATTAAATGAAAATGTCATTTGCATACAAAGGACCTTCTAGGTTTTACATAGCATCAAAACAGCTGTAGCTACGGCAATGAAATGTGGTTAATGAAAGCCAATCATTCCTAAATGGAATGTGTATAAAGATTCAGTGTCCTTTTGTTCCACACCAGCCAGTACAGTATTTGGGGCATTCCTTAAAACTTTAAGAGTAACTAGTACAATCCAACTGCACAAAACTTTCTGGAAATAATTTGCAAGGCAGTAATTCCAAAATGATGAAGGTATCTGAAGAGCAAAAATGGCTTGAAGAGAATGGAAATCCAGGTAAGTGGACAGATACCTAGACTGAATTTGTTATGGGTGGTATATCAGCCAAGAAACAGACCAGAAGGTTGAAATGGAAGAAATACACCAGCTCTTCATGTAAAAGAATAACTACAGATATTAGCAAATCATGACATTGTTTTAAAATGGTTTTCCTTATAATGCCTTTGACTTTGGTATCAAAGTAATAGTAATAGCTAAATAAAATGAGTTGGAAGTGTTTTCTGTTTTTCTATTTCCCAAAAGAGATCGTGTAGACTTGATATTGCTTCCATTAAGTGTTTGGCTGAACTTACCATTGGAATCATCTGGGCCTACAGCTTGCTCTACTGAGGGATGTCTATTTCTTTACTGAGCTTTGGTAGCTTTTATCTTACAGGGAATGTGTGTTCCATGTAAGTTGTCCACTATTTGGGCCCAGAGTTGGTCACCATTGGGGAAATTTCCTGATTACCTTTTCAAGTGTGAAGGGCTGCATTGTTACCCCTCTGACTCCTGGTGCTGTTGATTTGTATTTTCTCAATTTTCCAAGTCAGTCACCTAAAGGCTTAACAGTTTTACTGATCTAAAAGCATTTTAATATACTCAAGATATTTTTGCTAGAAACTCTTTTCTTACCACTGGATAAGAGTAGCTAATTTTTTTTTTTAATTTAGTAAGCTGTATGCCCAACATAGGGCTTGAACTCAGGGTCCAGAGATCAAGAGTCACATGCTTTAGGGACTCAGCCAGCCAGGTACCCCATGAGTAGCGTATTTTCAATTGTAGATCAACTTTGACTTTTTTTTTCCAGGATAGTCCTAACTTTCATGTGGATAGTACTTCATTCTGTATTACACTTGAACACTAGGAGTTGAATAAAACCTCATGAAAAATAAAGTTTGTTTAAATGGGAAACAGGATACTCGATTCAGAGAGCCTAAAATTTAAGTCCTGCTCTTCTCTGGCCAGACTGTAGATTCCAATGGGTTTTCCCTGTAAGCTGGGCACAAGCAGTGAGGTATTTGCTGGTCTGAAGAGAAATCTCTAACTTACTGTGACTCTAAATTAGAGTCCTTAGACCTACATCAGAACCACGTTGTAGTACGCAGTTTAAAATGGTGATTCCTAGGCCTTACTATAGGACTTATTAAACACAAATTGAAAGTGTGGCTCTGGAACTGCATTTTTAATTAATTCTTGAAATTATAGAACCACTGTTCTCATCTCACAAGGAGAAAGAAAGGAAGAGTTGGTTTTTAACCTTGTAGATACATTATTAGTCTTTTGAGAACAGTTACAGTAAGGCCCTCATCATCATGAGTATTACGGACTTAACCTTACATGTCTTAATTTTTCAGTTTTCTCTCACACTTGTGAAATCATGGTATTCACTCAACTTTACCAACTTCCATAATTAACAAAAGAAATTCTAGTTAAAATGGTCTCTCATCACTGTAGTTAGAGTCGTGCCATTAATACTTAATGTCATATCTCTTCATTAACTACTATGACATGATTTCAATAAAATATTTTAAGTCCCGTTATGCTTACGTTGCATCAAATTAAGATGAAGCATAAAAGCAACATGCCAAGCCAAATTATAGCAAAAATTTATATGAACAAGCAATGTTAGTGATAGAAGCTTTTTATAATCCATCAAATAATTAGTTTTTAAGAAATCAGTATTTATAGGCACATAATTAAATGCCACTTAGAAAATCCTTAACTTGAGGACCAAACCGCTGGCTTATTTAAATGTAAATATATTTAAGAGTTTCCATGGTAAGGTCACCACTGGGAAATTGTGCTAGTTAAATTGAATAGTTCTACAATGGACCTAACCAGTACCATTAAGGATTTCTAAATGTATTTTATTATGTACTTAGAGTAATTGGCCATGCTAATGTTATCAAGACCAAAATGCAGGCAAGATTAATTAAGAACTATGCAAAAAACCCGAACATCCTACCTTCATTTTCTGAACATTCACAGCATCTATTTTTCATTTCAAAACAACCCTTGCACCAAATGCTGCTTCCCACCAGCTCTTAGTATTCCTTGTACCCCATCAGAACAAGCAGCGTTAAGGACAGTACTAGCCCGTGGGATATGTATTCAGTACTGATAGCACTATCAGAGCTAAAAGGAGGCAACAAATTTCTTCCCTCCAGACATGCTGTTTAGTGGCCAGTATATTTCTCCTAAATCAGCATGAGAAACCTTTCCTCTTCGTCATCTCCATCTTTCAGAAAAGTTTGCTTACGGGAATTTGGAGCTAAAGAATTCACCAATACACAGCCCTACTGTTTAATAAATAGACTCTGCTATTAGGTCTAATATACAAATATGACAATGAAGATTTGATTTGAAAATGGAACCCTGTTTACTATACTGGCACTCAACAGGGCTACTGATCATTTGTTTACAAAGGAGTCATGTTATGTTCATGATACACATGTTCATGAAACAGATAGGAGTCTGTTTATGATAAACCTATCATCTAGACAGATTGATTCTTTAGGTGTCTTTGTTTTGGCCACTATCTACAGCAAACATTTAAGAGCCATAATTATTTGTGCTCTGGGTAAGGGTCCCTGGTCAAGTCAGGAATGTTCTTCAGTACTGCTGCTGAATGATCTGCTCCGGATGTGATTTCTAAGTTGCTCTATAAGTTCAGGATTCTGTTGCTGTATCTGCTGAGCAAACTGCTGTCCCCTGTAGTAAAGAGGCAAAGTGGTATAAATTAGGGAATTTCCAGTCACACAATACCCATGCAAAAACAACTGTAGAGGAAGTCGGTATTACTCAGAGGGAACTTTTTCTATAAAAACAAGTTTTAGAACCATGACTTTAGTCTCTTTGGCTTTACCAATGCCTCCATAAAACATTATTACAGCACAGTGTTCTTTATAAGGAACAAAACACCCGCACTGAAAAGTGACTTCCTGAAATGCATGAAATCCACACCACAAATAAGCTAAGGGCTGAAAAGTACGTGCTTTCATTGTATGCGCTCAAATACGAGGCAAGGAAATTCTCTTGTCATCAGGTATGATAGGTGTCATACCCATTCTGGTCACCTGTATGCCTAAGAGAACTGGTTTTTACAAAGGCAAAGAAACATAATACAAATTCCTGAGTGTGTAACCCTCAATTACAAGTATTATGTATCACTATAATGATGCCACTTAAAGATCACTGTAAAAATGCAGTATTGTAAGTGGGTAACATGCTAGTGATCAAAAAAAGAAATGGTATTTGTGTCTTCATTTAAAATTTTCAGTGACTAACATGACACAGATTCGAAAATCAATTAGAGTATTTGGGGGCACCAGGGTGGCTTAGTCAGTTAAGCATCCAACTCGATTTCAGCTCAGATCATGATCTCACGGATTGGGAGATCGAGCCCCACGCTGGACTCAGTTCTGACAGAGCAAACCTGCTTAAGGTCTCTCTCTCTCTCTCTCTCTCTCTCTACCCTTCCCCCACTCATGCACTTGCTCTCAAAATAAACACTAAAAATGAAAGTAACTTAAGCAACTTGGGTGGAAGTGAAGGTAGTGTGTGCTCAAGTAATGAGAAGATGCAAAGAGTTTCTTTAGTGATGACATGCACTGAAAATGTTCAAACGAAATAGTTTCCTACATTGTCCGTATGTTAATATATGTAATACATGATTTTAAACATACCTAACTAAATAAATTAATAACATTCTTTAAGCAGTTATTCGACATTCATCTATATCCTTGAGTAGCTATTCAAATCTGCCGATAAACTTTTTCATGGATCCAAATCTTCTGGATTCCTGCCCTTCAGTCTGAAAATTCCAATTTATAAACTTCTCTAGATGGAATAACTAATGAGGCCACTAATGCTAACAGTAAAAGAAAATTTTAAAAAGAAAACCCTGGTCCTCTCTCTTTAGAGGCAAGCTGTAAGACATAAACATTTTTACTATTTGTATTGAAGTAACACTTACGCTTGGATGAGGCTAGACAGGTCAGTTAGGCCTCCAACTCCAGCAGCAGGTCCCCCAATGGCATTTGTCATCATTCCTGACATTCTAGAATAGGCAAGAGATGGATCACTAGGCCTGGCATATAATCTTAACTGCATGTTAAGTCTCCTGCTTGGAGACTAAGGAGAAAGTCAGGTCAAATATGCATGGCTGTAAGTTCTAAATGGCATTCATCTATCACTTATCACTTATCATTTTGGAGCTGGTGTGCTCAACTTAGGAGCTTGGCAGGTGAGTGGAAGGGGAAAATTTACTTACAGCTGCTGAACTTGAGGATTCTGCATTAAACTTGCTGCCTGGAATTGAAAAACGCATTTCCCATTAAAAGCAGTTAATATTCATGGTTCTTTAACAAAGAATTGGGAGAAAAAATAAAAGTGAAACTATGTATATATTAACATTTTTTAGAGTTTTAGCATACTCAACAAAGTGGGAATGTAAACAAAAGCAGAAGTACTAGAAAAAATGGCATTGAAAATACATTGTAAGGATAAAGAGATTAAAACACTATAATAAACTAAGTATTTTACTTACTACTACGGATCAGATCAATAAAGCCAACAGGAAAAATAAAAACTTTAAAAGTATGGCTAAAGAATCTTCTACCCTTGACTTGAGGGTCTTCTTCAAAAGAAGACTCTAGGAGACATGACCTTGCTCCATGAGGTTCAGTAATCCTGTGCTTACAATGGGAAGAGAATTCTATTTATACATACATTCACTTGTAAAACTTTCTATTTTGAAAGTATAAACATTTTTTGGCCTCACATTTGTTCCATCAACAATGTTCATGTAAAATTTACATGGACTCTAAATCTTTGTAGACAGTATTTTTTCATTCACTGACCCTAAACAAGGTGTTGGGAGAAGTCATCGCTTGCTCTCATTACCATAAAGAGAACTGTTTGACTTCCTTGCAAACAATTCAATAACTCTACTCAAGTTTCAGGACTGGTGCTTCTGCTGCCTGACATGAGTGCTATGGACATTAAACAGGAAAAGCAGGATTTATGAGCTACAAATATAAAGCATTTTGTTTCAAAATCTTTTTTTTTTTTTTAGTTTATCAGAAAGAGCACAAGTGGGGGAAAGGCACAGAGAGAGGGAGAGTGAGAATCCCAAGCAGGCTCTGTGCTGTCAGCACAGAGCCCGATGAGGGGCTTGACCTCACGAACCGTAAGATCATGACCTGAGCCAAAATCAAGAGTTGGACACTTAACTGAATGAGACACCCAGCTGCCCCTTTCACAATCTCTTTAATCTGATGCTACAAAAGCAATTCACCCTTTTCTAGATTCCGGGACATAGAAGAGATGCAGAGCAGGTCCTAAGGCTTTTCAGGCCATTTTTAAGTATACAGTCCTCTAGTCACTCTAAGGTAGAAAATGAACTCCAGTTCAGGAATTCACTCGTTGCTCACTGTAATAACCAAATACATAAAGCTTCATTGACGGGCAAAACATTTCGCCTCCCAAGCATGGGCCTACTAGAGATGGGCCAGTTGCCTGTCCTCTTCACCACAGTGCCCCTGTGCCTCTTCCAGCTTGTTAGGCAGGAGCCCTGGCCCTCTAGGAAGGGAAAGACTGGTACTAGCTCAGTGGCTCTGCACTCATGCCTGGTGGATGTGCAAGTTGTTTAAAACTACTCTGGTTCTCTCTTGAACTTTTGAGGTCCTGCAGAAACTTCCCCCAACCCCACCACCCTGGGCATTCCTCATCCATCCTCTGAGAAAGGACACCATGACTTTCCCTTGAGTCCCAGGCCCTTTACAGTCCTCCTCTCAGGCTCTGTGTTGGAGGCCTTTCTGGGAAGATTCACACAGGACTATCTTATGAGCACCTGTGCTCACCTGGGTCCACAGGAAACACATCTTCCCTCCACTGGCTTTAGTACAGTTACTTCCTTAGCTGGCAGGTCAGACCCCAGTCTACTGTCTTCCAAACTGAGAGCCATCTAGAAAGCTCTCTAAGAAGGCCACGGAAGCCTTTTCTCTGTGGGCTGGAGAGGAGGGTGGCCCTTTACCTCTGTCATACGTGAAAAAGGGCTCTGTAACTTCAATATCTCTCTCCAAAAATCTTTATTCTCTATCAGTTGACTTTGTACAATTCACACAGAGTGTTTTTAACCTGCACCTTCTGCAACACTTCACTTCGGTGCGCAGCACAAAGCTACATCTGAAACTAAAAGAAATCCATTTTCACATCCTGCTATAAGAGAATAACCTGATGCCTGCAAATGGGTAACAATGCTCAAAAAATGTCACAAAACCTACAAAGAGACATATAATTGCTGGCATGTAATCAGGAAAACTAACTTAAATTTGATGGGCTCAATCTTGAGACTTGAAGAGAGTTACTGAATTATTTGCAAGTCCATCAAATAATTCTCTCTCTGGTAATAAAAGCAAGTGGTGGCTTTCCCAACACCTCATTTAGGGTGACTGATTCAAAAATTAACTACTGTCTACAAAGATTTCAACTACCAATTGCTACAAACCTACTAAATGTTCAAAAAACTTCTTTATCTCACTGGGAATGAGCCATCCAAGCATTTCAATTCAAATGAAGGTTTTTGTGGATGCACAACAACATTTTTTGAAGGAACCGAAGATGAACACAAGTAGCACCACTGCCTGCCAAGGGCATGGCATGTGGTGGAGTGAAGGATTCTCGGCCAGAAATATTCCAGATCACCCAGGTAATATCCCTGACCCACGAAATCAGAGTTTCCACCTTTTGGCCCAGAGCATACATGTTTTTAAGAAGACCCATGAGTGACTTTGTTGTTTTCAAGGATGAAGTACAGACATGTGAGAATTAAACTCAAAGTTCAAATAAACTCATGAAAGGAAGGCAGTAGACCATGATGAAAGGAGAGCTTAGGCAAACGCCACAGCCAAACTCCTCAGATCAGACCTCAATTAGGGGGATCTTCCTAAGGCCACTTTTAAACGCTTGTAAAAGAGTTGTTTTTAATTTTTTGTAGATTTGCAGACCCCTTCACCAATCAAAGGAAAAATACAAATCTCTCTAGAAAATGCATACATGTACATGTACACAAATTTTTGTATAGAATTTCAGGAAATCCATGGGTTTCCTAAAGTCCATTCATGGCTTTCTCTTAAAGAGGTCCATAGGCAGGTTAAAAACCTGAGCCAGAGCGTGATGCGACCACCCTATGCCACGACCCCCACCACCACTACAAAAGCTCCCATATTTGCTTCTTAAAGTTTGGGAACCATATAACTTTATGGAAAACAGCCAGCAGAGCAAAAAAGGAAATATACTCACCATACTAATGAAGGCTGGATTATTTATTAAACTAGCCATGTCAAAGCTCAATCCAGTTCCTGTCTGTAAAACAATTGTATTTGAGAATTATTCTAACTACTAAAACTTGGTTATAATAAATTGTGAAAGAGAAAATATTTCCTTCATTTGGCATTAATAACTTACAGGACTGGATACCTCTCTTAACTTCTGTTCTGCTATTTTCAGATTTGACTTGTAAGAATCATTTTCAGGGTCAAGATCTAATGCCTTTTGATAACTTGTAACTGCTTCTTCAAATTTATTTATGGCAGTGAGGGCCAGTCTGAAAAGAATAAAATATATGATTAAAGAGCATCACGACATCACAAACATACCTCCGCTTCCATATTCAATGTGAATCCAGACTATACTTAATTTATTCCCTGTACTATGATTCACGGGAGTATCACTAAAATTCCTTCTAATTCCAAGATTCTTAAGTCTGGACTTTCTCCATTCTACTTGCTGACAAACGTGGCTGTCCTATGAATCATTAATTTAGTGTTTACAAATGAACCTTACCTACCCTTCCAATTTGTGAAGTAATTTGCCTGATGAATGACAAAGCTCCACAAAGATGAGAGCTGATGAACAATCCTGTGGCCATTTTAAGTCCATGATGCTAAAACCATTTCAAGAACTCTGAACTAGATTTGTGCTCCCTAATGTCCCACTTTCTTCCTTCTTCCTAGCAGAGACATTGAGCCACAGTAAATACCAATGTGCCATTAAAAAAATAAAAATAAAAATAGGCTATGAGGTATTATCAAGCTACTCCTGAACAAGACATGTTTATTGTCAAGTACATAAAATTAGCACCCTTTACAACTCAACACATATCTGTGCCAGGCACAGATCAAGGAACGAGTCATTAAATTTTTATGCTTTCCTCTACCTAGTTAGAATCTATTTATCAGAAATTTACTTCAGAACTATACAATAATGTTATATATGGAGAGACAGTACTGAGGTTTTTTTATTTGTTCTCAGTTCATTTTTAACAAATTACTCCAATTCTTTACTAAGAACTCCATCCGATTCTTTCTTGGATGACTTGCCTCCCAGACTTCTGATCTAGACAGAATGCAGTACCTAACCACAGAAAAGTTCTCAGAACCTAATTTGTTTTTCTACTAGTCAACCATGAAAGATATTTGATCAGAGTCCTCAATTAATCAACAGTCAATAAGTATTTATTGAAACCCTACCGCATGCTGGAGATTATAGTTCACAATGAAAAAGATAAAGTCCTTGACTTTAAGAAAATTTCATCCTCTCTGGGAAGGTAAGCAATAAACACAAAAAAAGAGTAATATTAAGGAGACTGAGTAAAGGAACTACTTGAAGAAGCCACACTAAAAAGACCTGAGTGACGAGAAGAAGGCAGTCCCATGAAAATCAGAAAAGCATCTAAAGAGAAGATACGGCAAACACAATGGCCCTGAGAGGGCTTAAGGAACAGGACAAAAGCTGATGAAGAGGAAGCACAGAAAATAAAGGGTGGAAAGAGATGACATCAGGGAATAATCAGGTGCCAGATCATATATGACCTTGGTTTGGAGTATGGATTTTATTCTGGTTGCAGTGGAGTGACAGATCTGACCTGTGTTTTGGAGCATTCACTCTGGCTTCTCTGCAGATCGACATGGGTGGGGGCGGAATGGTAGCAGGGGGACCCGTTACAAAGCTCCTGCAGTAGCCTGTATAAGAGGTGGTAATTGATGTAGGGCTGTAAACAAGACAGCATTCAAGGCCTGAATTCAAGATACACAGTCCTGGATGTGGAACTCAGACGTGACAGGACTTGCTGATAGATTAGTTGGGTCAGGTGTAATAAGAATGAAGAATGACCCCTAGCCTTCTTACCTCAGCACTGGACGTAGGTGAATGATGGTACCATTTACCAAGATGGGAAAGATTTAAGAAGGAACAAAAGTTCTTAACAAACGTTAAGCTTTAAATGCCTATTAAACCTCTAGGTGGAGGTGAAAAGTAGTTGAGTATATGAGTATGGAGTTCAGATATCTATCTTAAGAGCTCCATCAATATATAAAGTTGAGTCTCATTAATAACAGTAGTTAATATTCAATAAAGTCACCATAAACACTAAATTAGTAAATAATGAACAACTCCTCCTAGAGGAAATACAGGGTTGGGCTCCTGTGAGCTTTTGGTCACAACCTTTTCATCAATAGGTCAAAATATAATCTTATTTTATGTGTGTTTCTGTTAAAAAAAACATTTAATATATATTACTGATTCATTAGCAATGAACTAACAGCCAACAGCTCTAACTCGTTTCTAATCAAGAATTATCTAACATGAGTATTTTCTTCATAAGGCACATACTAGCCTTCTTGTGCTTAGGAGCACTAAACAACACTTCAGCCTCCACTTGGGGGCCAGTGTAAACAGGGAAATGAACCACAAAAGGCACAAAAATGCAAAACAAAAAATACAGCACTAAAAAAAACTGTGAAGAAAAAACACTCGTTTACAGCATAAAAGCTATAACGAAAAGGCAGAGCATCGCCTGATGGGACCTCTACAGAGAACTGGCATGATAGACAAGTGACTCAAATTTTTCACCCTTCTGTGAATGATTACCAAAGCACAGTGAGTATTGATTTGGGGGTTGTAAACAAATTGCAGCATGTAGGCAAATTCATGAATACAAAATCCTTGAATAATGAGTACCGACTGAAGATTAGAGTTTAAAACCATGGGACAGGATGGAATCAGAAGAGAGAACAGACAAACGACAGCAGCTGGAGAGAAAGCCCTGAGTACACCATTATTTAGAGGTGGTAGAGAAGGAAGAAGCAGTAAGAAAGACTGGGAAAGAGCACCCAGTGAAGTAGAAAGAAAACTAGGAAGTAGGATGTCACAGAAGCAGAGAGAATGAAGTATTTCAAAACTTAGTTGATTATGCTGAGGCACCTGGCTGGCTCCGTCAGAAGAGCACGTGACTCTTGATCTCGGGGTTGTGAGATTACTTAAATAAATACTCTTTAAAAAAAAGTTAACTGTGCCAAATACTAAAACATGGAGCACGGTAAGGATACAGACACGAACACTGACTGGCCTTGGCAAAATATAGGCAACTGGTGACCTTGAATAGGGCTGTCAGGAGAGTGACAGAGACAAAGGCCCTATTGGAGTGAGTGGAGAGCAGATGAGACACGAGGGAGCCAACACAAGCAGCCATGGAGGCAGGGCAGAACGAGGGGCTGGGAAATGGCCTCACTGGGTAAAATCATGGTTCCAGTGGGTGATTTTCTAGGACCTTTCCCCATGCAGTCACTGCCACCGTTGTTAGAGACAGGAAACCTGGTGTTGCAGAAAATAAAGGAAAGGACTCCAAGGTAAAGACCTGAAGAAGGTGCAAAGGGATGAGATCTAAGGCATGAGTGAAGGCAAGTCTAAGATAAGAACCCTTTCATTTGAAAAGGAACAAAAGGCAGTCAGTGAGGATACAAATGCAGATAGATTGGTTGATTCAGAAGGAGGAAGAGCTACTTTTCTTCTAAATGCATCCATTTTCTTAGTTAATTGCAAGGCAATACCATCAGCTGAGAGTTGCCATGGAGGGTGTGGTAGAAATTTGAAGAGAGAAAAAGTGGGAAGCAGCAACTCAGCGTAGGAAGGTGAACTTACAAGGAGGTATAGGAGGATTGTCCACCAAGATACTGAGTGCTCATTTGAGATTTGCGGCCAGATGTGAGTCCACTGAGTATGGTTGTATGATTTTCTCCAACAACCAACCATTCATCATACAAGTGATCATCTCTATCCCAAGTCATAGAAATTGCAGTCATTTCCTCTCTCAATGTCGTATTTATCTTCCTAATAGTGCAATATTTAAGCAGGAAATTGAAAACCAAGCCATTAAGAAAAGCACATCTGATACTCCTTGGTACTACTTTGAACATTCTGCCAGAACTTACCCCATTCTCCCATAGGCCTTGCTGTACTTTGAATCAATTGCTATTGCTTTCTCACAATCCTTTATTGCATCTGTGTAGTGGCCTAATTTACTCTGAGCAGCAGCCCTAAGAGAAAGAGAAGAGATTTTTATTACAAGCAATCGTCAAGGCACTAATTGAGATGGTCAGGTACCAATAAAACTGTATTTTCCTTGTCCCAATTTGTCTATAACTTCCAGCAATTATCTAAATCAAACCAAGATAATTCTACAATCAAAAAGACAACTCAAAAACAAAATTCAGGGGTGCCTGGGTGGCTCTGTCAGTTAAGTGTCTGACTTTGGCTCATGTCATGATCTTGCAGTTCGTGAGTTCAAGCCCCTCATCAGCCTGGTTGGGATTCTGTGTCTCCATCTCTCTCTGCCTCACCCCGGACTTGTGCTCTGTCTCTCTCAAAAATAAACATTAAAAAAATTTTTTTAATTCAGAGAAAATGCGCATGCCGCCTTTCACGGTGTGTTTTCCTACAGAAAAGACAAATAAGCGATTCATACAACTGATCTACCTTATTGCCTTTTGAATTTACCCAAACAGAAAACTGAAAACACAAGGGATCACTAAGGAAGAATGCAGAGCGAGAGACTGTGGCAAATGGCTACCCAGGGGTAGGCTGTTAAATGACCACTTTACTAGTAGGGTTAAGATTATCATCTGGCAAGTCTAAGATGAAAATCTAACTTATCTGTATGCCCAACTCTGGCTGCACACAAAGGATGGGCAATGCATTCCTTCCACTGAGAACAGAATCTCAGAGCGATAAAGCACTACTGAATCCCTTCCAGGTCACCTCTAACAAATCTCTCCTGGAATAACTGGGGCCTGCAGTATAATGAAGCCACTTTCTCTCCCTCCACACAATCTTGAGAGCAGACAGCCCTCTGTTCCCCTGTTACAGCGCTCACTCAACCCTTGAGGCCACCAGCAGAAAGACTAAATAAGCAGAATGTTCTAAAGGCAAGCCCTTTGAACTAAAACATTCCATAACGTCTCCTGCCCTCCTTCCCACTACAGCCCCACTCATTCTTCTCCAGAATAAATATTTCTTATTCATTCAACTCATGTATCTTTTGAGGTCTAGCTAATGCACAGACACTTTTCTAGGCACAATGGATAGAGCAGTAATCAAAATAACATTTCTGGGGACGTCTGGTGGCTCAGCTAGTTAAGCAGCGACTCTGGGTTTCAGCTCAGGTCGTGATCTCATAGTTCATGAGATTGAGCCCCGCATCAATCACGCTCTGTGCTGAGAGTGGAGCCTGCTTAGGATTCTCTCTCTCTCTCTCTCTCTCTCTCTCTCTCTGTCTCTCTCTCAAATAAAATAAAAATAAGAAGAAGATTCCTGGCCTCAACAGTGCTTAGGTTTCTGTGGTATGAGTGGCAATGGCAGGTGGCCTGAACCCTTCAAATATGTCTATGCCATTAAAAAAAATAAACACAGTAATATTTCCTAGATTAAGAGATGTAAGTGACAGAGCAGAATGCAATACACAAAGAGTGATTAGATTCTGGATGAAAAGACATAGCTATAGAAGGTATTTTGGGGACAAATGAAGAAATTTCAGTATTAATGCCAATTTTCTTACATATGATGGGTAAGATAGTTATGCAGAGTATATCTTAAGAGATATGATTGAAGTATTTGGGACCAGCAAGAAAATTTTATACATATGTACATACACAAACAGTCATTAAAAAGACAAAAAGACAAAAAGAAATAAATATGGCAAATGTTAGCTATTTTTGATTCTAAGGTAAGTATATATGGATGTTCATGTATTACTGTTTCAGTAAGTTGAAATAGGGTTTAAATAGTTTTAAACTTATTTTCTTAGATACACATATATAATAAACATATTATAGATAACATACAATTTATGATAATATACATTAAAAAAAACCATGCTGACATATGACTGCTTCATGATTAGAAGTCTTCAAGTAAAGGCGATGCTCCCTTCTAAAATTCACTGTATCACTTCAACTCAAACTTTCATTGAAAACTATAATATGCTAAACTCAGAACTCCAAACCAAATACACTGTGATGAAGAGGAAATAACTCTGCCCTCCAATCTTTCATTGCCTTAATAGGGAAAAAGACATGTAAATAAATAAGTATATAGTATGATAATTCCAATAATGGAATCAAAGGAGATATCAACAAAGTATCAGAGGAAAAGGCAACATGAGAGAAGTATGATTAGCCCTCTGCAGAGCCATCCAAGAGAACTTCTTCCTCTATCCCCTACAGCAGTCCCCTGCCCACATGTAACTAAAGAGCACTTGAAATATGCTATTGCAACCGAGGAACGGAATTTTTCATTTTATCAAGTTGAACCTACATTTGCGCAGCCACATGTGGCTAGGAGCTACCTTACTGGATAGCACCACTCCAAACGACATGGTGAGGAAGGGCACAAGGGCATGGACAGGAGGTTGGGAAGAAAAGAAATTTTAAAAGTCTTTCCAAGGCTGCTCAGGTGGTTCAGTCAGTAGAGCATCTGACTGTTGAGCTCAGGGTCCTGAGTTCAAGCCCCACATTAAGCATGGAGCCTACTTTTAAAAAATGAATAAAAAAATAAATTTAAAAAAATTCTAGAAAGTCTTCCCAAGGAAACATTCTAGGCAGAGCACATAAAAGCATCTAGAGATGTTCCAACATGGTACTTATAAGTAGTCCGCAAATGTCAAATATTCCATGTACATAGAGAGTAGAGAATAGTGAAGATAATGAAATTAAAAGAAAAGAAAATATCTAGATTATAAAAGAGCTTATGCATCAGGCTGAGGAACTTAAATTTGCTCATGTAGGTATTCAGGTACAGTAAATAGAAAGCAAGAGTTACAGAATTAATTTCACATTTTAGAAAGACCCTTTTCACAGAAGATTGGATTGGCGAATGCAAGTAGAAATGTGAAGCCAAATGAAGTTACTACAGCACTAATTTAACAAGTTTAAGATCCTAAGGGAATAGTGATGGAAATGGAGGAGGCAACAAATGAGCTGTTGGGAGGTAAATGGTAAAGGTAAACTGAGGGGAAGACACCCTGATCTCTGGCTTCAGATACTGACAGCAAGACAAGGAATTAAGCAGGGAGAATCACACCCAGCAAGAAGAGTGGGCAGAGCGTTAAGAAGGTGGCTATGTTTCAGTCTTGATTGCTTTAGCCTCAGATCACAAACTGTATGTTAGCATCTTTCAAAGAGGACGCAGGCCCCTGAACCTATGAGGCCAGAAAAGCAAAGCAAAGTCGAGCTATATCCCATTCAAATGTTCTGTGAGATAAAGCCAAACATGCCAATGTCTGAACTGAATATCAATGTGACCTGTTCTCTCTGCCCCTGCTGTCTGGTTATCAGGGCATAACTAATGAAATTCCAACAGAACAATACAGTCAGAGTTACCATGTTTTCAGACATCCTCGCTTTCTTTACCCTATTAGAGCAAGACCATGAGTGAAATCTGTGTTCTATTTTCATAGAAAATAAGGCAGAAAGAAAAATCACAAGTACCTTACATCTCTCATACCATATGTCATGCATAAATAAGTTATAGCAAAACTGATTTCTACAACTAGGAAGTACACTGTTTTTGAAAGAAACAAGTATTGAAAGCCTAGAACTATGCTAGTTCCTTTATATACATTATTACTCTTCACAGCTACCCTACAATGAGGTTAGTATCATCCTTATTTTACAAGTGAGGAAATTGAAGCTCAGAATGCTTAAGTAGCTGCCCAAGATCACAGAGCTAGTAAGTGGCTGACCTGAGATTCGATTCCAAGTTCAACAAACCGAATCCAACTCCCAGTGAGCCTACTGACTTGTAGGCTTATGGAGACAGAGGAAAACAGTGTGCAAAACAATGTGGCCTCTGTTCCAAGCTGTCACTAGCATTCCTTGGTACCATGCCCTGGTGATTCCTAACTGTGTCTTTAAACTATGCTCTCCATCCTAAGTCCCTTCCCCTTCCTCTCAGTTCTTGGCTGTCCATCAAATCTAGCTCCAACTCCAATTCCCCATCACCTGAGAGCTCTTGTGAACCAATTTTTTCCATCATGCTCTGACTCTCTCTCTGTACACCTTTAATTCCATTTATTGCCTCAGTCATTCAACCATCCCTCCCTCCCAGAAACAGGAGACAAATATGGGTCAAGTCAGCAATGAGGTTGCACAAAAGAAATAAAGAATACTGTTTAGGGACAGAAGACCCAGACAGCTGGCTGGTTTAATATAAAATATTGTTTCATATTATAAAGTATTTGGAAATGTTTTAGACCCACACTCAATCATTTGTTGGGGTTTTTTTGTTTGTTTTGTTTTTATGTTTTTTATTTATTTTTGAAAGACAGAGAGAGACAGCATGAACAGAGGAGGCTCAGAGAGAGAGAGAGAGGGAGACACAGAATCTGAAGACAGGCTCCAGGCTCTGAGCTAGCTGTCAGCACCAAGCCCGACCCGGGGCCCAAAGTCACGAACTGCGAGATCATGACCAGAGCTGAAGCCGGACGCTGAAATGACTGAGCCACCCAGGCGCCCTGCAATCATTTGTTGTTTTATGTATACAAGTACACAGTCCTCTCTGTATAGTCCTCTGTGCATTAAAAATTGGTTGAACTCCTGTGAGGCACGGTGCGAGGTACTACAGGGGATACAAAAACATAAAAGATCCAATCTCTGCCCTTCACCTGGAGAAATAAAATAAGTATGTATATAACTATAAGGTACAAAGTATGATATACAGACATAGATGTCACATATCATGGTCAGTTCTAGGAGTACAGAAAAAAAGACAAAAATAAATGATAGATATTCAAGGAAAGACTCAGGTTTTTCTGGTACCTAAGCTGAGCCTAAAGCATCATTAGGAGCCTAAAAGGCTAAAACAAGATAAATACTAGAAAAGAAAGACTTGAGGTTAAGAAATGTGCCAACTGATTATTTTTTAACATATAAAAAAATCACTTCCAGGGGCACATGGGTGGCTCAGTCAGTTAGGACTCCTACTTTGGTTCAGGTTATGATCTCATTGTTCGTGGGTTCGAGCCCCACATTGGGCTCTGTGCTGACAGCTCAGAGCCTGGAGCCTGCTTCAGATTCTGTGTCTCCCATTCTCTGCTCCTCCCTGCTCATGCTCTCTCCCCCTCAAAAATAAAGAAACATTAAACAAAAAAAAATATTCACATCACTTCTATAAAATGAAAATGAAAACTGTGGTTCACCCTTGCATGTTTAACATGTGAACATTAAGTTCATTAGTAACAAAAATGTAAAAATGAATATCAAAAAGAAGATTTAGTTCTATTCTGAACTTCCAATTCTTGGCACCCAGCTGACTAAGAAAAATGCAAAGGGTAGTTGGCAAGACTACAGATTATTGAGATATTTAAAACTACTAGGCACCTGGGTGGCTCACCTGGGTGAGTGTCCAACTTTGGCTCAGGTCATGATCTTACGACTCTTGACTTCAAGCCCCATATTGGGCTCGGGGTTGACAGCTTAAAGCCTGGAGCCTGCTTCAGATTCAATCATGTGTCTCCCCACTCTCTCTCTGCCCTTCCCAGCTTGTGCTCGGTTTTTGTCTCTCTCTCAAAAATAAACAAACATTTTAAAAAAGTTTAAAAAAACAACCTACTAGGGTCTAAAAACTTTTTAAAATCTTTTTTCAATATTTGTATTAGATATACAAATAAAGTTTTCTAGTTACGTATTATTAAATTGCATGCTTGGGGCGCCTGGATGGCTTAGCTGGTTAAGTGGCTGACTTTGGTTCAGGTCACGATCTCGCGGTTCGTGGGTTCGAGCCCACCATTGGGCTCTATGCCGAAAGCTCAGAGCCTGGAGCCTACTTTGGATTCTGTGTCTCCCTCTCTCTCTGACCCTCCCCCACTCATGCGCTGTTTCTCTCTGTCTCAATAATAAATAAAACATTAAAAAAATTTTTTTTAATCTTATAAATTGCATGCTCTATTACTGAACTCCTCAGGAAAATAGATACTATTTAAATGAAAAAGATAAGTATGACTGTTGATATCAATTTAACAATAATTAAATGATAAGCAAGCACAGGTATTGCCAATAATCTCTTCTAATCCAGTACTAGCAAACATAAGATTAATGAACCCTAATCTCATTTGAAATAAATGATTTATTTAGGATCCAATTTCCTATATTCATAGTTAAAAGTGTATGGCTTATTGTGCTCTATAAATAAGTAATTTTCTGATAACATTTATATCTGGTCATAACATTTAGTGACACTTTATTAAGTGCTTTTGTTTCATATATTTAATATGCTAAATTAAAACATGTATTTATCTGATGACAGAAATAAAGAACATAAAATCGCAGCTTGGGGAATTCATTTTCTATAAATTACTTGGATTTTTTATTTTTCTGGGCTAGATTATCAGAACATATTAATAAAGGGACTCTTTTGTAAAGAAAATATAGTTGAATTACTAGTATGGACAGCTAAATTTCTTATGAATTCAACTCTTCCACAAAAAACAACTATAAATTCTGTACAAACTATAAGACAAAAAAAAACCTAAAAGCAGCCCAGGTGACCATAAGTAGAAAAATGGCTTAGGAAATTGTGGTTCAAACGATAGAGTACTACTGAGTAATTAAAAATAAAACACTGGGGCTCCTGGGTGGCTCAGTCAGTTAAGTATATGACTTTGGCTCAGGTCATGATCATATGGTTCCTGGGTTTGAGCCCTGCTTCGGGTTCTGCACTGACAGCTCAGAGTCTGGAGCCTGTTTCTGGTTTTGTGTCTCCCTCTTTCTCTGACCTTCCCCTGCTCGCACTCTGTGTGTGTCTCTCTCCCAAGGGAAAAAAAAAAAAAAAAGGTAAAAATTAAAAAAAAAAAAGAACATTGAGGGGCACCTGGGTGGCTCAGTTGATTGAGTGTCTGACTTTAGCTCAGGTCATAATCTTCACAGTACATGAGTTCGAGCCCTGCACCAAGCCTGCTGCTGTCAGCGCGGAGTCGGCTTCGAATCCTCTGTCAGCCCCTCTTCTCTCTAACCCTCCCCAACTTGTGCTTTCTCCCTCTCTCAAAAATGAATAAACATTAAAAAAAAAAAAAAAGAACCAGTAAGACAAACAAAAGCATGGTGAATCTTGAAACCATTAACCTGAATAAAAACAGAAAAAAAAGTACAAAAAAGTACACAAAAAAAGTACATGTGGTATGATTCCTTTTACATGGAATTCTAAAAGAAACAAATCTTATCTCTAGTAGGGAAAACAAAACAATGGTTGCCTCTGATGTTTCAGGCAACTGACTTTGAAGGAGCATACAGAATACATACACTTGTGTTGCACCAGTATATGTATTTGTCAAAATTCAGGCAAAGTACACTTAAGATTTGTGTACTTTATTACATGTAAATTTTACCTCAAAAGAAAATGTAAAATTGAATTCTATTAATGATATTGCATGGTAAAGTGCTTACAAGGAAAATGTACTAATGGCTGCAATTTACCTTTAAATGCATCAAAAGTAAGATGGACTACTAAACACAAGGGCACAAATAGATGAGTTAAAAACGTGATTTAGCAAATATGCCAAAATATGAAAGGCAGTATCTTGGTGTGGATGAATATGAGTGTATTTACTGTATACTTCTTTCAACTTAGAAATTTTTCATAAAAATGTAAGAGAGACCCCCAAAAAGAAGATAAATGACACTAGATAATTCAAAACCACTCCTATCAGACTAACATCATTTCCTTTAAAAAAAAAAAGTGTTTGTAATGTTTATTTAGTTTTGAGAGAGAGACAGAATGCAAGTGGGGGAGGAACAGAGAGAGAGGGAGACAAAGAATCCAAAACAAGCTCCAGGCTCTGAGCTGTCAGCACAGAGCCCGATGCAGGGCTCAAACTCATTAACCATAAGATCATGACCTAAGCCGATCTGGGATGCTCAACAGACTGAGCCACCCAGGCACCCCACATCATTTCCTTTTTATTTTAACAGGCTTGTTACCAGACTCTATTAAACCAGAGAAAGACAACTGACAACATATTTAGACTCCAATAAATTTGGATCTGTCTTCATATTTGGATCAAAACAAAAAAACCCCAGAGTGCATAAACAATAATAATAATAATAATAATAATAATACTGAATAATAACATTCTATATTAATTCTATACTATAGAATTAATTATACAATTCATTATACAATTATAATTAAGAATTATACAATTTTATAATATAGATTGATTATATCATTATAATTATAATGTAACCAATTATATAATACAGAATTAATTATATAATATTTATTTAGTTAATATATAATTAGTATTTATTATACTATTTTAAATATTGTTATGCAATCATAATAGTGTTGTGGACAACACTCTTTACTATACAGCTTCCTAGCACCTTATATGTATTAACTATTTGATCTCTACAATAATCCTATGAGGTAAATACTATTATCCACATTTTACCAATGGGGAAACTAGGGCATACATGTGTTAGATAATTTGCTCAAGGTCACACACATAGTAAGTGCCAGAGCCAGAAATTAGAATCCAAAGACTCTGGGTCAGAACCCCGGCTCTTAAGCACTTCCCTGATTGCTCCCTTAGTTGACTTCATGGCTGACAGAATGTAATATGTGGCATTCTTAAGTTTGTGGATGACATGAAATGAGGAGCAAAAGTAAACACGTTCCTTCACAAAGTACCAAAAAGATTAAGGGTCCATACACATAAGCGAATGTAACAAGATAAAATTCTTCAGGGATAACATACAAGATCCTGCATTTTAGGGCAACCAACTATACCTCCAGTGAGAGCACTGGTGCACAGCAGGTGTCTGCCAAGAACCTATCAAAGGAAAATGTGATTGAATGACAGGATAAAGAGAATGTGTAAAAAAGAAACAATTTAATAAAACAAAAGCAAAATATTAACTTAATAAATAATGCCATAAAATGCTAATATATAATTATGTTATCTAGAAGTAGGTTAAATGAGAGCCCTACAAGACTGCTGTGGTCAGACCCATTCTGGAAATGCTGTGCAAATTTCTGAGAACTACACAGTAACAGATACAGGTAAACTGGAATGAGTTTAGAGCAAAAGTACAGAACTTTAAGCTATATTATCTGAGATATAACTGAACAAATGGCAAATATATAAGGTGGCGAAAAGAACTCAAATAAACATGGTAGCCAACTTCAAAATGTAAGGTATTATTATGAAAAAGAAGGATCATAAGTATTCTGTAATTGCCCCCAAGAATAAAAATAAAAACTGCCAACTGTGATCAAGCGCAAGGGTTTCAGGAACACAAATTCAGTGTCAATATAAGGAAAACTATCCCAAAAGATAGAACCATGAAAGAAAAGGCAGGGGACAAGAGACTATCTCAGAAGGGCATGAATACTCTAAACAGGATAAGGATAACTCAATGAAAGATTAGACCAAATGAAATAGCTCTTCCAAATCTAAGAATTTACTATACAACAAAAGGTAAGTTTTATACATTTCTGCCATAAAAGGTTTCAAATTGGTTAAAATAGATACCATTCACTAAAACAGACTGGCAGTGATAAAATTTAAATGTGAAGGAAAAATAAGACAAGTTATTTGTCAGGTCTGCAAATGCGGAAAGCTTTAAGACTAAAAAAAACTGCAAACTCTTAAACAGAGTTACTGGCCGGGTGTTGGGTGGAGAGATGGGCTAAATGGGTGCTGGGCTTTAAGGAGGCACTTGTTAGGTTGAGCACTGGGTGCTACAGGTAAGAGATGAATCACTGGGTTCTATTCCTGAAACCAATACCACCCTGTATGTTAACTAACTTGAGTTTAAATAAGACTTAAAAATACTGGAATGAAATTCAAAAGAAAGGAAAAACAACTTGTCTAGACAAATATTTAAGAGCTTTACATATGAAAAACATTAAAAGGCAAACAGTAAGCTATGCAATTAGGACAAATGGATTATATCGTTAATATACAGCTATGCTGTACAGGACAGTAGCCACAGCTCCATGAGGCTACTGAAATTTAAATCAATTTAAATTGATCTTCAATCTGGGG
>NC_043705.1:46169348-46170838 GCF_006229205.1 Suricata suricatta
AAAGAAAGGAAAAACAACTTGTCTAGACAAATATTTAAGAGCTTTACATATGAAAAACATTAAAAGGCAAACAGTAAGCTATGCAATTAGGACAAATGGATTATATCGTTAATATACAGCTATGCTGTACAGGACAGTAGCCACAGCTCCATGAGGCTACTGAAATTTAAATCAATTTAAATTGATCTTCAATCTGGGGCGCCTGGGTGGCTCAGTCGGTTGAGCATGTGAATTAGGCTCAGGTCATGATCTCACCATTTATGGGCTTGAGCCCCGTGTCAGGCTCTGTGCTGACAGCTTGCTCAGAGTCTGGAGTCTGCTGCAGATTCTGTGTGTCTTTCTCTCCCCCTCCCCTGCTTATGCTCTATCTCTCAAAAATAAAATAAACAATAAAAAAATTTTAATTGATCTTTAATCAATTAAACACTAAAAATTTACTTTCCCATTTGCACTAGACATATGTCAGGCGGTCAAAAGTCACTCTGGCTAGTGGCTACTGTATGGAACAATGCAGATTCAGAGCGTTTTCATCACTGCAGATAGTACTACTGAAACTTTAATATTTAAAACAGATTATTTTAGTTCAGGGAATTTGTTACATGATAGATGTAAGAGCTAAGATGCCAAACAGGGAGCTGTGCAGCAATCCAGAGATGAGGGACAGCAGGAACCATCACCATCCCTAATATGCAGGACAAAGTGCAGAGTCCAAAAGCCAACATGGCCTGGCCAAAGTTGTGACCATAGGAGGTGTCTTGAGTGGGAGCTGGAGACAAGGATGAGAAGCAGCCCCTGCTGGATAAACACCCTGATGTAAAAAGGGGAAGAAATACCCCACCTTCTCCCCTCTTCTGCCCTCCAATCTCCTGCCAGCACCTTCTGTGGCTGATCCCAGACAAAACTCAGGTGACAAAGGGGCCTAGGAAATATAGCCTCTAGTGGTCAGACCCTCTGTTTAAAAAGTGTGGAACAGGGAAAGAAAGACATATGAGGTCAAACAGGCTAATGCCTGGCACAGGTACAAAGAGATAACTTTAAGAAAAAAAAAACAACACACACAAATGGCCAACATTTGAAAAATGTCCAACCTCCCCAGTAACTAAATATAAATTAGAACAATTCCTATCAAAATAAAAATAATATTAAATTAACAATAAAAAATGGTAATTCAAGTACTTAGTGCTGATTAGGATGTAGTAAAACCAGATATACTCATACACTTGCTGGAAAGGAAATCAATTTTCAAATTTTTTCAAAGTTGTTCGAACAATTTTGCAATTAGCATCAACAAATTATAATGTTTACGAGGCGCCTGGGTGGTTCAGTCAGTTAAGCGTCCGACTTTGGCTCAGGTCATGATCTCACAGTTCGTGGGTTCGAGCCCTGCGTTGGGCTCTGTGCTGACAGCTCAGAGCCTGCAACCTGTTTTGAATTCTGTGTTTCCGTCTCTCTCTGTCCCTCCCCCACTGGTGCTCTGTCTCTCTCTCTCT
>NC_043705.1:46170938-46192009 GCF_006229205.1 Suricata suricatta
GAAAATAATTTGAGAAACAAAGATGTTCATTGCAACGTCATCATATTGAAAAAAAAAGGAACAATCTCAAAGTCTACCAGTACGTCAGCAGTTATACAACATACATTAGAAAAATAAGGTACATTTATACCTTTATTAAAAAATAACTAGTGCTTGTTTGACAGCCACAATGATAGGTGCTGGAAATATAAAAAAGATTAAGAGGTAATAATAGACTAATTTGTATCCATTTAAAGAATGCTTATAGGGGTGCCTGGGTGGCTCAGTCGGTTAAGCGTCTGGCTTCGGCTCAGGTCATGATCTCACGGTTCGTGGGTTCGAGCCCTACATAGGGCTCTGTGCTGACCGCCAGCTCAGAGCTTGGAGCCTATTTCAGATTCTGTGTTTCCCTCTCTCTCTGAGCCTCCCCTGCTCTCCTTGTCTCTCTCTGTCTCTCAAAAATAAATTTTAAAACATTTAAAAAAATTTTTAAAAAGAATGTTTATGAAGAGTTTCAAGAAAATAAGGACACATTTGTGATATGCCTACTGAATAACAATGAATCTAAAATCGATGACAGATGAAACAAAATATGCCACAGGCTAGTTAATAACAGTGACTACCTCTGAGTGGTGATTTTAAGAGTGATTTTTCCTTCTTTATACTTTTCTGAACTTTCAAATTTTTCAAAATAAGTTTTACAAAATAAATTTATTTCAAAATAAATATTCAGCGCTACTAATACAAATTAGTTTGAGAACTGTAAACCTGCCACAACAATGTCAGTTTACCTGTTGCAATAATAAACTGCATTATTTGGATCCAGTTCTATTGCCTGTGTGTAACAGTCCACAGCAGCAGCGTAATTTTCTTCTTTCATGTGGTTATTGCCTAAAATAATCAATATGAACAAATAAATAAATAAAGTAAAATAAAATAATCAATATGTACCATAAGCACAATACACACATACAAAAGTCTGAAAGATACATTTTAACCATAGAAAACTACAGTAATAGGAAGGTTAGCAACGTGATTTTTTTAAATTTTTTAAATAAACTCTACCCTCGTGTGAGGCTTGAACTCACGTCCCTGAGATCAAGAGTCGTATACTCTACAAACTGAGTGAGCCAGGCGCCCAGTCAATGTGATTTTTCAGTGGCACCAGAAATAAATATTATATTTTACTATACAGTTGGCACTCCTTATCAGTGTGTTAGAATGACTTTAATAATGTAAAGTCTTAAAACAATTAATGTTTGTATACCTTATTATTCACTTATTTTCAATAAGTGAGTAAATGCAACAATTATACATATCTCATTGCAAAATCTAATCTCTTCTCACCTTCCTTATCTCAATTTCCCTCCTTCCTTTTAGAGCGGCCCACCCTATTCCAGGTGCTACCACCTTCTCAATCATCATGTCATTATCTACTCCCTCCCTAGTCAAAACATACACCTTCTATGTGGCACCTGGGTGGCTCAGTCAGTTAAGCATCTGACACTCGATTTAAGGTAAGGTCATGATCCCAGGGTTCATGGGATTGAGGCCCACGTCAGGCTCCAGGCTGACAGTGTGCAGCCTGCCTGGAATTCTCTCTTTCCCTCTTTCTCTCCCCCTCCAGCGTTCTCTCTCTCAAAATACATAAACAAAAGCAAAAACAAAAACAAACAAAAAAACCCAAAACCTGATGAATAGCCCAAATCTCAGAACTCTGCTGTGTGGCTAAGCCAGTAAAATTAATCACGTAAATTTGTTATTGGAAGATTGTATTTTTTTTTGTGCTACCCTTTCCAGAGATAGATTTCTTAAAGGGGACTATTGGGCATTAATTTCTAGAAAGAATTAACAACGAGCCAGCAAAGTAAGGGATTACCTGTTGGCTATCTTTTGTATTCCATTAAAGGGAATGCTCATTGTTATGAACCACTGTTCAAAATTGAAATTTTAAAACAGTGGGATTAAGAGGAAGGATTTACATCAAAAAAGCCTTTGTTATTCCTCCCAGCTTTCTCTAAACTAGAAGCTCTCCTATTAGCTTTGGCTTTTAATAGATCATTGGCTGCCTGACAGGAGGAGTAGAGTATAACTTTCAGGGAACAGAACAGGAAGATTAAAGGAAAGGCAGGTAGACAAAAGGATCTAAAAGTATGTAAAAGTTACTGCAAATTAAGAATCAAAAATGAAGGGTGACTGGGAGGCTTAGTTGGTTAAGCTTCAGACTCCTGATTTCAGCTCAGGTCATGATCTCACTGTTGTGGGTTTGAACTCTGCAGTCGGGCTCTGCTCTGACAGTGGGGAGCCTGCTTAGGATTCTCTCTCCCCCTCTCTCTGCCCCTCTCCTGCTCGTTCTCCCTCTCTCTCTCTCTCAAAATAAACATGAAAAAAAAAAAAAAGAAACAGACCTTCACCTTGCATTAAAAAAAAACCAGAAACGAATATAAAGACTAGCCTAATAGGTACAGGTTTCTCTGGGTGTGATAAAAATGCTCTATAATTGTGAAAATGGCTGCACAACTCTGTGAACATACTACAAAACCAATGATTTTGTACACTTAAGAAATTTGTTTTTAATGTTTATTTTTTAGAGGGAGAGGCAGAGTGCAAGCAGGGGAGGGGCAGAGAAACAGGCACACACAGAACCTGAAGCAGGCTCAAAACTCTGAGTCATCAGCACAAGCCCATCGCAAGGTGGCAACTCATCAGCTGGGAGATCATGACCTGAGCCGAAGTCAGACGCTTAACTGCGCCAGACACCCAGGCCTCAGAATTTGTACACTTTAAAGGAGTAAATTTTACTTACAATAAAGCTGTTTCTATAATTTAAAAAACTAAGTTATATCTCCACCCCCAAAAAGTAATGAATATAAAGCCTCTAAGGAAGCTAAGAGGATGACATAGTTTTAATGATAGAGCAAGAAATTAACTACAGGAGCCTAGGTACTGAAATAGATTTGCTTAACCCAAGTAAAAGATTTAAATTTTCTGGGTTATGTGGATTTTCCTGTTGTTCTTGGGCCTTTTTGTCTTGGGGATCTTAGGGAGCCCTCTTATCAATGATAGACCCTAATAGTTAAAACCAGAAAATGACAAGACTATTTATCTCATGCTCTAACCAAAATGCATTGTTCTTATTTCTTATCACATTTTATGGAAGCAATGATGAAGGTGTTGTGCAATGACCAGAACATTCCAACTGCTAGTCTAGAAAAGCCCTAATAGCAGCAAGGTCATGCCTAAAAGACGCCTCTCAAGTCCCTTTCCCTGCCCTTGGTACATGCGGAAAACATACTGATCCCCAGCGGTGATCAGGCACTGCTCCTGGCTCTCTAGCACATCCCCTCTGAACCTCTGCCTGTAAAACTCTCGGTGTCCACCTTGTGGGCAGAGAGGTGGGCACTCGTAAAAGCTTGAGCATGCCACCTTTTCTGGCTGCTGGCACCCAAAGTAAATTTCTCCTTTCTCTTTTCCAAACCCTTATCTTTTGAGTTATTGACTACTCTTGAAACAAGTTTGGGAGTTTACCTGAGTTTGTTCAGCAAGCGTGTTGGCAAACCCAGCCAGGAGCTTTGCTTCTGACTGTGCAGCCCCCTTGAGATTCCAGGGGACAGAGCAGCTGGCCCCCCAGTGTCAGAGCTCACCTGTTTCTTTCCTGAGTTAGCAGCTCTGGCAGATCATTTGGTAGTAGAGTGGTATAATAATAATAATTATTATTAAAATCTATTGTATGTCTTTTCTCGTAAACCACCATACCAAAAGTCTACAAACTATATTGTATATACACTATATATATATATATATACACACACACACATAACATGTATATATATTTATACATGTTAACAATAAGCCTCAGGTCACAAAATATCCAATATGCAAATATTCAGGACATAAAAGAAGAAATTTGTAAAGATAGATGTAACTGAACACTGTATAGCACTTTATACTTATGTGGCACTCTCCTATAAAATTGTCTCCTTTAATTATCAAGACAACGTATAAGAGGCACCTGGGTGGCTCAGTCAGTTAAGTGTCTGACTTTAGCTCAGGTCGTGATCTCACAGTTCATGGGTTCCAGCCATGTGTCAGGCTCTGTGCTGACAGCTCAGAGCCTGGAGCCTGCTTCAGATTCTGTGTCTACCCCTCCCTCTCCTTCTTCCTCCTCTCCCTCCTCTCCCTCTCCCTCTCAAAAATAAATATTAAAAAAAAGACAACCTACAAATTATGTCCATATTTGTGTGATATGTCAGGGAATCACAGAAATGAAACCATCTTGGTTTTGTCTCAACTTACTGCAACTCTTTACAAATGAAGCACACAAAAATATTTGAAAGACACCTTTTAGGAAGGTACTACCTGGCTAGAAGCCTTGATTAACACAGATAAGTATAACAGGCAACCTGCAAAAATCTTATGCTTGACAAACTACAGCACCCATTAGTGATCACATGAATAAAAACCTGTATAAAATAACAACTGCTTTAACTTTGTCTGTAACATGTCTCAGATGTGACATGTCCAACTCTTGATTTAAGCTCTGGTCATGATCCCAGGGTGTGGGGTTGAGTCCTGCTTCAGGCTCTGTGCTGAGCCTGGAGCCTACTTGAGAGTCTTGCTTGCTTTCTCACTCTCTCTCTCTCTTTCTCTCTCTCTCTCTCTCTCTCTCCCCCTCTGTCCCCTTCCCACCTCCTGGTCATGCATATGCTCTCTCTCTCTCTCTCTCTCTCTAGTATTAAAAAAAGAAAGAAAAAGAATGAAAGCTTTTGTGGTTCAAGAGGAAAGCAGTGAGTAATTCAGTTACCCATGCTGGAGCCGTAAGAGTCTCAGCCTGCACATTCTCCCAACCCTCATCTTACCAACATCCATTACATCAAAGCAAACTCTGTGGGGAATGCAATCTCCCAGTGTTCTGCATTCAGAGGGAGCGAACATGAGGGCCAAAGATAAAATTTCAATTTGCCATTTATTCAATACCATTATTAGACCTAAACCAAGAGACCTTTAGAAGCAAAGCATTAATAGACAATACAGTGTGTCACAGAGGATTTCACACACTAGAAAACTCAGAGCGAGGGAAAAAAAAATCAGGTTAAATTGTTTCAACTAGAAACTAAACATATGAAAAATGCACTTGTATCTGGATGGTTTAAATCCAAATTCTTTGGGGATTACTCTTAACTCAAATGAAAACAAGGATCTAGTTGTTACTTAATTTTGCATGTAATTTATGAAAATCATACTATTCTAAAATTTTAAGCCACTGTAATAGCATAATTTCTCAGAGGAAGTAAGAAATTGAAAATTGACATCAGTCTATTTGTTGGAGATACAGAACTTCAAAATGTAATCCCATGAAGATAATCACATAATAGTAAAAATGTAGACAAAGATATTAAGACAATGTTATCTAGGATTACAAAATTATCTGGCTAGGTAGGTAAATCATGGTCTAACAGTACTATGGATTACTATGTGGCCATTAAAAAAAGTGCCATATTTTAAAAAAACAGTGATATAGATGTATATTTATAATAAAACTTTAATAGAGAGAATAAGGCCCAAGAAATAGGAATGGCATACTCTCCTCCATATTTATCTTTTTAGACATCAAGTGATTGTGTTTGTTGTGTTTTGTCTTGCTTTTAACTAAACTGCCTTCTTCAGTCTAAAGTCCAGGCAATGGTTCTGAACCAATTTTATATAGCTTCTGAATGTGGCATATTCCCTAAAAATCCCTGCCTATAGGACAGGGAATGTTTGGCTCTCATTCACTGCTAATACAAGACTCTTCCCTAGAACTTCTTAGTACCAATCTTGTGTGCCTGACCTAACTCTCCTCTATAGCATAACATAAATGCCATGACAGAAAAAACTAATCACAGATCCTCAACACTGACTTATTTACTAAAACCAAAAATGCCTCAAGAGCCAGTATTAAAAAGTATAATAATGTAGTAGTCAAATGTGGTAATAAATACTTAAGTCAAGCACCATATACACATATTAAGAAATATCAAAGAACTCAAAAATACTAAATATATATAAAAGTTAAAATAATACTGAAAATTATTTTCCTCTATTCAAGCATAAAAAAGAATTTGCAATGCCGATTTCTTCTCTCCTTTCTTCAAGCATAAAAAAAAATTTGGAATCCCAGAGTACATGTAGCAAATTCAGTTATAAGTAATCACCCCTTAAATTACTTGTTTTGCAGTTTTATTCACAGCAGATCTGCTTCTCTTGAGAGAAGGTATAACTATATTATTTCTCTCAGCCATTCTAGGTTTCCAGGCTTCTTCCCTATCACTTTCATTTCTGTTTCACAAATACCACGTGAACTTATGACAGTGAGACTTGGCAGTGTAAATCAGAGTCTTACCAATTGGCAGAGTCACTTTCTCCTGAGTTTCATGAAGTTTTACCAAATACTAATATCTCTATGAAATACTCACCTTCATCTTTTAATTGGTCAGCTTTTCCCACATCTTCAGGCACTGAATTTGAGAGAGGCAAAATGTCATTCTGAAATTAAATAAAAATCAATGTATGGTGTTTCCATTTACCCACATAAAAAAGTCATCCCACAGAACTATAAATAATAATAAACTGTATTATAGTAAATCACCTATAATTACATCTGATGAAATCTGACTGTAAATAATAGTGTTACAAAGAAATAGGGAGAAAGTCCTCTCACATACTTTTTTTAGAAAAATGACTATGTAGAATTTTTCTAGAAGATAACAGGCTAATGTAAATCAAATTTTTTTACTTGCTTTTCCTCTATCAAAAAACACTACTTCATGAACAAATATAAATAATCAGTATACAAAGAATAGGAATAGAAATATATTCAAGAGATTATTTATAGTAATAAAAATCTTGAAACATGTTTAATATCTAAAGAGATATCCTAAGTCAAATCCACAGTTTTTAAAAAGAAGCATTAATAATATGATTCTATTATTTAACTATGTGCATATACACATATACACATATACACGCACACAGGCTAAGAAAACAAGGACAGGAAAGGTCTAACGAAAAAAGTTAACAGTAATACTTAGAGGTAAAATTTTCAGTTTCTTCTTTCTATCTTTCCATGTGGACCAATTTTTTTTTAAAAACAATGGACATATATTAATTTATCATTAAAAAAGCAATGTAAATTTCCTGTTTTCAGTAGCTACTATCATCCTCAAACCTCTTTTGCATTACTAATGTTCAAACCAAAGAGATATTCAGAAATATCTTGAGTGGCAATTGGAATACAATGTATTTTTCCATTTTAGAAAGACCTTTAAACAATATTTTTTAATGTTTATTTATTTTTGAGAAAGAGAGACAGTGTGCAAGCAGGGGAGGAGCATAGAGAGAGGGAGACACAGAATCCAACACAGGCTTCAGGCTCTGACCTGTCAGCACAGAGCCTGAATGGGGCTCAAACCCACAACAGGTGAGATTATCACATGACTGACGTTGGAAGCTTAACTGACTGAGCCACCCAGGTGCCCCTTGAAAGATCTTTCTTGTGTTGCTTTTACACTGGACTCTGAAGTTCATGAATAAGTCTACAATTTTCAAGAAAGCATAATTTGTAGCTAATATACCTATGTACTACATTTAGAATATAGCCACCATTTGTTTATTTTGAAAGAGACAGAGAAGCACGAGTGGGGAAGGGGCAGAGAGAGGGGTAGAAAGAGAATCTCAAGCAGGCTCTGCACTGTCAGCACAGAGCCCAATGTGGAGCTTGAACCCACGAAGCCACGAGATTATGACCTGAGCCAAAACCAAGAGTTGGACCCTTAACTGACTGAGCCATCCAGGCATCCCTCACCATTATCTTTCTCTTGACTAAAGTTTCAATAAACGTGACAGCTCTAACTTTAGAAATATACTTTGCTAATTACATACAAATATTCACAAGTACAAAATCATTAATAAAGTATCTGAGTTCTTTTTTTAATCTTTCTACACTGATCAGTTTTTCTAAACATAAAGTTATTAGAATAAAAATGTATAGAATCCATATAGGAATCCTTATAACTAGAGGTCACTACTTAAAACTTATAGTCTCATAGGATGTAAGTACAGTTCAAAGATACATTGTTGGCCTGCAGTACTTGCTTTCAGGATTTCTTCTATTTCACACTTTCTAATAAGGCTGGGCAGCTAATGCAGGGATTGAGGGAATGACTTTTTGAGCCAGAAAAATGGCATATTGAGAAATGGATTCTAATCCATTCTGTCTTCTAAATTCTTCTGAATTATTTTAATAAAATTGCCACAGTTGTATAACTTTGAAAACTAATTCTCATATTCATTAGATGCATTTGAGGAAGCCATGTTTTGGGGATGAGTGTTACTTGCTTTATATAAAAAGAATGAATTCATTTAGTATATAAATTTAATTTGGGTGAGGGGGGGGTGGAACAGAAGAGGCCGACCAGTATCCTGAAACTAAAATGACAGGCCTAACAACCATGGACACTTGGTGAGAGAAATAATTTAAAATGTTTTAAGTTCTTATTTTAATTCCAATTAGTTAACATACAATATTCTACTAGTTCCAGGTGTACAGTGTAGTGATTCAACAGTTCTGTACATCACCAGGGGGTCATTGTAGCAAGTGCGCTCCTTCATCCTCCACCCCCCACCCCCTCCGCTCTGGTAGCCATCAGTTTGTTCTCTGTAGTTAAGGGTCTGTTTCTGGGTCTGTCTCTGTCTCCCTTTTTATTTTCCCTTTGCTTGCTTGTTTTCAAAATTCCACATGAGTGAAATCATATGGGATTTATCTTTCTCTGACTTATTTCACTTACATTGTACTCTAGCTTCATCTATGTTGTTGCAAATGGCAAGATTTCCTTCTTTTTTATGGCTGAAGAGAGACAAATAATTTCTTTAATTATAACAATCTTAAGCTGCTCTGGGCAAGTTTTAGACTCTGTTTGCTGTACTGTGCTAGCAAACACATATGTAATGAAGTTGCTGCTGTTGAATAGGAATAAACAAAGGAGGGATAACCACAAATAACACTATGCAGAAACACAACGGAGCCAGTTTTAAGAAATTATATTTTAAAAAATACCAAGTAAAAAATGTTTACAATTAAATACAATCAGAGAGAAATAGTAAGAGAGGCACACACACAAAAACAGAGTTCTATTTAAACAGAGTGCAAAAGTCAATTGGAGCTTTCTGGGAGGTAAAGAAAAATACTAATATCTTCAGTACTCGGCCAACAGGGCGAAAGAGCTAAGGAGTGAGCCCATCCAAGTGTGTCTCCAGCACAGGCCTCGTGGGCATCTAGGAGTTAAAGAAGGTCGGCTTCAGCCACAGGCATGTCCAGCCACTGAAATGGGGTTCCCTGAGGAGGCCGGAAGCCCAGGCAATGAAAGAGCCATAGCAACCGAAGTGAAGAAAAGGGGAATTCTCTGATGAGGAGTGCAGGGATACGTCACTATCTCCTTACATCGTTGTTACATAATTAGAATTCATCTGTGTGATAAATGCATTATTCTTTTTCCAAGAATAGAGAGAACAGTGGACTGCCAAACTGCCGTCTTCACTGCAACTCTCAGAACCTCTTCTCACAAGTTCTAGAAACAGTCAGTGTGGTATTCTCAGCAAGGTCCCTGCCAGGCTTAAAAATACACTCCATGATTCAGCCTCTCTCCTGAGTGCCTCCTTCTGTACTGAAGCTTGAATACAGAACTAGAATAACAAAATGAGTTCATGAGGCATCAAAATGCAACCGAAAAACACATGGGAGATCACCCTGACGCCCTACACTCAGTCTCCTTAACATTTTTCAAATTTATGGTCATGTTCCCTGAAAAGGCCAGAAACCAGCGACCATGGAAACAGTTCTCAAGAGCAGGCACCAGAAACCTGGTTTTCGGTGTTACATTTGCACATTAGGCCTGAACCTTCCCCTGTTTTAAAGAGCCCTTATAATGGCCAAATTTGATGAAATCTGCTTCAAAGTGATGATTCAACTCAATTTCTACATAGTTGCTTCAGAAACAGGAAAATTTTTTCATCTTGTATTTCATGCTTTAAGGGAAAGTAAATTCAAATGTCAGAAATCTAAAAATGCTCAGATACTATGAAGGACTTAAAAAGCATATCATTAAATATAAAAGAAGGTGAGAGAATGAGAATAGCTACTAATATGAAAACCAAAAATACACTGGAGGAGTTATATTTTAGTTCCCAAGTCATGTCCATGTGAACTATCTCCCTTATACCCAGGAAGAAGTTAGTTACTTAAAGGCATGGCCACTCAAATATTAAGAACTCAACTTAATATTTTAGTCATACTTAAATTGGATACCAAGGAGAAAACAGTGACAGCTTACCTTACAGAAGGAATTGCTGAACATTTCTGTCAAAGGCTGTGAAACTGCTAGATGAGTATCTTCTGGGCTGATTTTAAAAACTGTCTCCAAGCACTGAATTGCAACTTGAAATAAATTTGAATAGTGAAAAAAAAATTAGCAACCTAAAAAAAGAAACAACCTTTTTTTTTTCTGGTGGAAATTTGCACTTCATGCAATCTGTGGTAATTCAGTATTTATGATCACAGAACATAAGGAAAACTAAATGGTTCAGCTACATAGGGATTTCTGTTTATAGACCAGCTGTTGAAGGAAGACAATTTGATTTTGTATTCTTCACTTAAAGAAAGATGTTACCTAGAATATAATTTCTCAATATATCTATTACATCATATTCTTGCTGAAGCAAGTCATTAACAATAACTTACTTCTTGCTGCCAATATCTGATTATCAACCAATGTTCTAATGCTCTGAATAAAACAAACAAAAAAATCCTTTTTTTTATTTAAAAAATGTTTTATGTTTATTTATTATCGAGACAGAGAGAAACCGAGCATAAGTAGGAAAGGAGCAGAGAGAGAGAGGGAAACACTGAATCCCCAGCAGGCTCCAGGCTCTGAGCTGTCAGCACACAGCCTGACGCAGGGCTGGAACCCAGGAACCGTGAGACCATGACCTGAGCTGAAGTTGGATGCTTAACCAAGTGAGCCACCCAGGCACCCCAAAAACTTCCTTTTTTAAATGTGAGAAACAGAATTCTCAACCAGACCAAAAAATAGTAACAGAAACAGTTTCTGGCACAGAGGAAGCACTAAATATTAATCCTGGTGTATTATAAAGATAGGTTGGCTTTAAAGAATTCATTCATGCATACAAATTTACCCTAAGCACCTACTATGTGCAAGGTGTTGTTTCTAAAGTGGTAGGAATACAGCAGTTAATCTAAAGACAAAAATCATTATCCACGTGATGAAGCTTACATTTAGTAGCAGGAGTCAGAGACACACAAAACTACGCAGCATGTTAAATGGTGTAAGGTATGTCATCTGCATTTGGTATATGACAAGATAACTGATATGGCCAGGGTAAAGACAGGGTAGAAAGACGAGGTGGGAGATGATGCTAGAAAGCATGCCTGTTACTGAATGACAAGGCACCTCACATAACATTCTTAAAGAATGTGCGCGTCATGCTATGGGCAAACGGAGAGCCATAAAGAATACAGTGAAGGAGAGTAATGTAAGTGGATTTGTGTTTAGAACTACAAGTATGGTAGGAATGCAGAGAATGGATTAGAAAGACAAGCTGAAGGAGGACATGGAAGCAGAAAACCAGGTGGGTTCCTACTTAAATGATCTAAACATAAGGAGTCCAAGCCAGGGCGATTACAGGGAACGAAGATACCCTGTCCTTTCTACAAGTACTCACTGCAGTGAAGAGAAGCAGATTCTCATCTTGAGAATGCTCCCTGTCTCTGCGAGATCAGAATGTGGCCCAAGTGTCCAGTGTACTCCCCAACAGTGTGGGATAGATTCACATATATTTGTGTATGACTTTTATTATTATTTCTATGCAATTTATTTAAACTAAAAACAAAACAAAACAAAAACTCTTACCTCCATGCCATACCTCTAATAACCACCAATCTCTTCTCAGTATCTATGTGCTTGGTTTGTTTGTTTATTTATTAGCATTCTACAAATAAGAGAGATCATACAGTATTCATCTCCCTCTGCCTGACTGATTATAGGTTCATTTATATTTGTATATGACTTTTAAAGGATACATTATGTATTAATTGTGGCCCTGAGAAAAACCTCGGTCATAATAGGAATACTATTACTTTCACTACCCACAGAACAATTCTCCTTAGAAAAGGGACCGAATTGGGGCACCTGGGTGACTCAGTCAACTAAGTGTCCAACTTTGGCTCAGATCATGATCACATGGTTTGTGAGACTGAGCCCCACATCGAGCTCTCTGCTCTCAGCATAGAGCCCAGTTCAGATCTTCTGTCCCTCTCTCTCTCTGCGCACACTTTCTTTCTCTATCAAAAATAAACGAACACTGAGGTGCCTGGGTGGCTCAGTCAGTTAAGTGTCTGACTTCGGCTCAGGTCATGATCTCACGGTCCTTGAGTTCGAGCCCCACGTCAGGCTCTGCGCTGACAGCTCAGAGCCTGGAGCCTGCTTCAGATTCTGGTTCTCCCTCTCTCTCTGCTCCTCTCCCACTCTCACTCTGTCTCTCTCTCTCTCTCTCTCAAAAATAAATAAACATTTAAAATTTTTAATAAATAAATAAATAAACATTAATAAACAACTAAGTTACCAACCACAAGAAGTTCTTTAACATAGAAAATAATTCACTGTTTACCTACTCCTTATCCTCTTGACTTCTATTCTTGCCAACCACTTGTTTTCACACTTCAGTTGTTCTAGCACTAAAAACATTGGGCCACAAGAAAATAGGCTCCCACTGCCATGAAGTCAGTTAATATAAACAACAACAATAATAATGGTAAGTGTGTGTGTTTATGTGTATGTATTTATTCTTGATCAGTATCTTTCCTCCCTGATCAGACTGGTCATTTCCTTTAGTGTGCTATGTCAACACGTACTGATACATGATATTACTTATCACACTATAGGACATGCTCTTAAATGTCTATCTCCCACATTAGACTGTCTCCATGAGGATAAGACCTATATCTTATTCATCTCTGACTTTTACTTATCTGGCAAATAGTAGGTATTCAATAAATTTAATCTACTTTGTTTACAATGGAAGTAATAGTTCAATTACAGAGGAAATAACAATAAAATCTGTAGAGAAGGGCACTTCTCCCCTCCAAAACATTAGTTCACAGCCATGGGAAAGAGGGATAGTCCACAACCATGTCTTTAACCAAAAACCAGAGTATGTAACTTTGGTGGTAAACACCGACAGGTAAAAAGTCCATGTGGTAACTGAGGGATTTTTATGCTCTATCCAGTTGAGTCAATTCAGTCTAGCTCCTTATCACTGTGGCCACTGATCATAAAATACATACCTGGTATATACTAGACACAATTAAAAGCCATTAAAGGAGGCAGCTGTTTTGTTTGAAACACAACTATTTGGTGTGTTTTTTCAAACCACTTTAGTGAAGTATGGTTGACACATGAAAAGCTATTCATATTTAACATCTACAACTTGATGAATTTGAGGATCAGTATACACCTATGAAACCATTACCACCACTGAATCAAGAGACATACTCATCACCTCCCAAAGTTTGCTCTTTTCACTTTTATTATTGTATTTATGTTTGTAGTCAGAACACTTAACCTAGGATATATCTTCCTACCAAATCTTAAGTATATAGCAGCTAATGATGGGCAGAGTCGTAGGCCTCCAGAACTTGATTACCCTGCAGGAGTGAAACTTTGTACTCTTTGGCAATCACCTCCTTCCCCCAACTCTGGCAACCATCATTCTGCTTCCTGCTTCTATAAGTTTGACTATTTTAGATTCTCTATATAAGCAAAGAGAATTGTTTGATAGGTAAAGCTAGTTGTCAAAGTGTTTAGCCTTGATGATGATAGTGTAGATGGAGAGACTGAGGCAAAGGCCCAACTTGAACAGGTTCAAGAAAGAAGAGGAGAAGAATTCAAAACAGAAGGCATAGACCACTCTTTCAAAGAATTTTCCAGCAAAAGGAAGACAAAAAAGCAGGTGGCATTATGTGGGGTGAGGGTAATATGGCAAGAACTCAGGACTACCTTAATATTTATCCAGCTGAAGAAATCAAATAACCTGGGCACAATAATTTATCTTAATTTTACCTCAAGATTCTCACTTATGGAACAAAGATTATTACATTCGATCCTCCTTTCAAGAGGCTGTACTCATGAATACATCATACAAATACAAACAAATACTGTATATAATTATTGTTCCACTTTAGCATCGAACAATAATAGTGTGTTTTGTACTGATGAGGAGGACAGAAGGACAGACAGAACTCTTTTCAACACCTACCACATCCTACCTGTACAGCATTTTATTCAAAAGCTTCCATATGCTAGCTACCTGCCATGACTGATTCTGATTCTCCTAATAAATCTATCCGATGGACAGAAGGCAGGCAGTTTCCCTTAACAAACTTAGAAATTAAGACATAGACCAGCTAACTGGTATGTCCAGAATCACTTGATTCAATTCATCAATTCAAATCAATACATGTTGACTGTGCTTACACTATATTACATGCACTTATATGTGTCAGGTACTTTTCTTCATGCATTACATAGATGGGTGGATAAAACAGAAAAGATCTCTGACCTCTTGGGGTTGACTTTTGGAGACAGGGGTGGAGAGCTAAGTTATAAGCGATAAAAAGGAGAACAGAGTGAAGAGATGAGAATATGGAGAGCAAAGCAAGGAAAAGGCTCCATATGTAACAGCATGCCCAGGGTAGGTAGGCCTTATTTAGAAGAGAGATTTGACAAAAACCCAAAGAAGATGGGAGTATTACTGCTATCTGGAAGAATAACATTCTGAGCTGGAAAACAAAACAAACAAACCCAGAGCAAAAGCCCTTAGGAAAGAGGATTTTGTGTATTCAGAGTAAGGAAGCCAATTTGCTTAAAGCCAGTTGAGAAAGGGAAAGAGTTTGTGAAAAACACATCACAGAAGCCCAAGTTATATAAATACTTTAAACAATGACTAAGTAGCATGAGGAAGTCACTGCAAGATTCTGTGTAGAGAAATGATAGACTCGGGTTTTTTTTTAAGATTTTTTTTTTTTTGTAATTCTTAAAAAATGTTTATTTTGGGGCGCCTGGGTGGCTCAGTTGGTTAAGCCTCTGACTTCGGCTCAGGTCATGATCTCACATTTGTGGGTTCGAGCCCTGCGTCAGGTTCTGTGCTGACAGCTAGCTCAGAGCCTGGAGCCTGCTTCCGGTTCTGTGTTTCCTTCTCTCTCTGCCCCTCCCCCTCTCATGCTCTGTCTCTCTTTGTATCAAAATAAATAAAACATTAAAAAAAATGTTTATTTTTACAAGAGAGACATAGAGATGAGCGGGGGGTTGGCGGGGGGTGGCGTGCAGAGAGGGAGGGAGACACAGAATCCGAAGCAGGCTTCAGGCTCTGAGCTATAAGCACAGACCTCAACATGAGGCTCAAACCCATGAACCATGAGATCACGACCTGAGGCAAAATTGGATGCTTAACAGACAGCCACGCAGGAGCCATTTAAGATTTTATTTTTACATAAATGAGGCTAGAACTTACAACCCTGAGATCAAGAATCACACACGTTACTGACTGAACCAGCCAGATGCTCCCGACACACTCTTTTAAAATATCACTGGGAGCTGTATTGGGAATAGTCAACAAACCTGCAAGGACAGAAGCAGAGAGACCAGTTAGAGGCTATTACATTAAAAAAGATGAAAAATACCTGGTTCTGTCCATGGGTGACATCACTGGAGGTGGGAGGAAGACTCTAGATATATTTTGAAGGTACAGCCAACAGGATTTACTAATTGATTCAATGCAGAGTCTAAAAGAAAGACTTCAAAGTGATGCCCAAGTTTTGGGCCTAAGTAACTGAAAAAAAAGTTGCCATCAACTGAGATAGGGAACAGATTTTGGGTGGGAGGTTCAGTTCAGTCTTGGAAATGTTCACTTTGAGATGCCTATTACACATAGAAGTGAAGATATCTAGTAGGCAATTGGATATAAAAATCTGTAGTTCAGAAGGAAGGTATTTGCTAAATGTCAAGAAACTGAATGACATCATCAAAAAACTAAGTGTAAGGCCCCTGGGTGGCTCAATCAGTTAAATGTCCAACTTCTGCTCAGGTCACCATCTCATGGTTCATGAGTTCAAGTGATCTGTCAGGCCCTGTACTGACAGCTCAGAGCCTGAAGCCTACTTCAAATTCTGTGTCTCCCTCTCTCTCTGCACCCCCCCTTAAACTCTGTCCCTCTTTGTCTCTCAAAAATGAATAAACGTTTTCTAAAAAAGTAAGTGTAGATAATGAAGAGAAGGTAGATCAACCACTAGACCTTGGGCACTCTAGATCAGGGAAAAGAAGAAAAACTAGCAAAGGAGACAGAAGGAGCAAGCAATAAGACAAGAAGAAAACTAAAAGAGTGTGAGAAGGTATCCTGGAAGCCAAGTAAATCAAATATGTGACAGCAGGGCAGGGGTGGGGCTGGGAGATGAGGGAGATCATCAGCTTTATCAACAGCAGCTAATAAGACAGATGAAGACTGAGACTTGACCACTGAATTAAATAACTCAGAAATTACTGATGACTTTGATGAGAAGAGTATGGGTGGAGAGACTGAAGCAAAGGCCTAAGTGGAATGAGTATAAGAACGAATAGGAGAGGAATTTTAAAAAGCAAGTATAAATAATTCTTTCAAAGAGTTTTCTAGCAAAAGGAAGACAATAAAAGTAGGCAGTGGTTCAGAAGTAGGGGCGTAATTTGGCAAAAGTGATTAACTGTTGTTTTTGCTTTTTTTAGGAAGGGAGAAATAATGAAAAGTATATTCTGATAAAAATGATTCGACAGAGAGTTAAAATTTGCTGATGTAAGACAAGAAGGGTAGAAGAACTAGAGTGATATCCCAGAGTAGGTGAGACAGGATGGAATCAAATCCAGTGTGCCAGTAGAGAAGTTCCATTTGGAAAAGACAATGGTTGGTTCACCTATGGTATTTTAGTCTTGTTTCAGCTTCTCTAACAGAACGCCATAAACTGGGTGGCTTATAAGCAACAGAAATTTATTTCTTATAGTTTTAGAGGTTGGGAAGTCCAAGGTTAAGGTGCTGGCAAATTCAATGTCTAGTGAGAACCTGCTCTCCGGTTCACAGATGATACCTCTTCACTGTGTCCTCACATGGTAAAAGGAGTAAAGGAGTTCTATGGGGTCACTTAATAAGAGCACTAACTGCAATCATGAAGGCTCCACCTATTAATACGCTCAGACTGGGCATTAGGTTTCAACATATGAATTTTGAGGAAAATACAAACATTTAGTCCATAGCATATGGTAATAGTTAGGCAAGCAAGCAGAGTATGTAGGGGTGTACATGCTGATGTGTGAACAGATGGGGTAGGGGGAGTCTGTGGAAGTTGTTTTCTTATTCCTTCAATTTTCTTGGTAGAATAAGAAAGAAGGTTATAAACTAAAAGTGACTACAAAGGAGGAGATTTGAGAGTTTGAGAAGACATGAGAAAGTGTCAAAGTGCTGGTCTGGGAAAGCAAAAGTATGAATGAATTTTGAAGAGATAGTGTGATTGCCAGGCAGCATTACAGGTCCACTTGAGGCTCATGGTGATGAAATCAAAGTGGGATCAGTCGGCAAAGTTATTTATATGTTTTGCCCCATCTATACAAAGTCACATGGATATGAGCACAGAGTAGGTGGAGAGCTGAATTTAAACAAGGTTGGGTTTTGCAAGAAAGGGGTAGATATACCATGCATGAACATAATGATGAACCATGAAATTTAAATGGGGTAAGAATAGGGGTATGAAAGATAAGAGATCAACATACTGGAGGTATTGGTAGGGTCAAAGAATTATTGAGGTAGGGATTCTAGAGGGAGTGAGTTGGAAAGACTGGCAGTAGTGATCAGGAAGTGTTATGTTGACAAGAGAGATTACAGAGAGAATGTAGTTTCAGTAATGATAATGTCCAGGGAAGAGTTTCTCATCCTTGGCACTGATGACATTTTGGATTTCTTCCTGGGGGCCATCCTGTGTATTACAATATGTTTAGAAATATCCATGGCCTCTACCCACTAGATGTCATAAAGCAACTCCCCATTGGTGACAATCAAAATTGACTCCAGACAATGCAAAATCACCCTGAGTTGAGAATCACTAGTCTAGGGTATGGCCAAGCAGCAGAGTGGTTGAGATCACTGGAGGAGAGGTGAAGGAACAGAATGTTGAGAGAACTCAAAGAATCACCTATGAGTACACTGCAATTGCCAAGAATTAAGACAGGAATAGTACTAGAAAGAGTGACAGAGGGCAGGAGCCACATGAAACAGATGTCAGTAGATAACAACAATTAGGTGTGGGTGACAAATCTGATGAAAAAGCTCAAAGCTGATAAGGCTATAATAGTTCACCACTATGGTGAGGCTGGTAATAGAATTCAGGCTCCTTTCCTAGGGCTTTTTTAAATGTCTAGAAGGTGGGCAGACTTCTCCACATGATTTCATACTGAATTAAATTAGACTCACAGAGTCAAAAATAGGGGTCGGTCAAAAACAATTGGCACCATTTCTGACTGCCATATATAACAAACAGATGAAGGCACATATTTTTGGCTGAAGATCATCCTAAAAATAGGACGTAACATCTTGATTATTAAAAACCTCTCAATTTTCTTTCTTGCCCTTAAAAGTATTATGCTGCCTTTGATTAGAAAGAAACATCTTTTATTAAATAACTGCATTTACTACCGAGAAACTATAACCAACACTTTCTTTGGAAAACTAGTCACCTTTATCTTCACATAGTCTAACCGAGGACAAAAAGATCTTAATATCAAATGAACCAACTGCAATGTTCTCCAACTGTGTGTCACCTGCTCCTCTCACTGCCACCTGGAAAGACAGCATCTCACCAAATTGCAAGCAGATTTAGAGCAAATGCCCGATTTTCATCCCCACCTCTTAACAGCATATTCACAATAGAAACGCCTGCTAAAATTAATAGAGGTATCCCCTTTATAGGAGAAATAGCTTCAAGATGACAAAATCAAATTGCATTATAATTTATTAAATTCTCCCTAAATGTACTGTCTCATTGAATAATTAAGTCTTTAGGCCACAAGGAAAAGTATACTCATTGAACCTCCAAAAGCTCATCTGCAGAATCCAATCTGGTCATGGTTATACTGAATTTAAGTTTTATAATGCATAAATGTGAAGCAGAAAAGATGGTGTCAAGGAAACACATGATGCTATCACGCAAGTCTCACTCAACTTTACAGATTACCAAATCTAATAGTTAAAGCCTACATAAAACAAGGGTAAAGGCCTCTCATTTTCAAATCCTCAAATAGAAAGTTGTTAGAGCTTAATGGTGATGTAATTATTAGACTTTTACATACTGCTTTTAGGATGACTAAGGTATTTTCATATATTAATCCTAAATGAGATGCTGTTCTGTTAGGAAGAGACAAGATCTTCAGAGTAAAAACCAGGATTTAAATCTCAAACATTTCATTGTTATATTACTTAATCTATCTGGTTTCATTTATTATCTCTTAAATGAGGATAATACTACCTTGACAGTTACTATAAATAAAAAATTCCCCACAGTTTTAACAGCATAGTTCTGACACATAGTAGGTGTTCAATAAGTGAACAACAGTCCTCCTATTGTGTTGTTAATTAAAACCAAACAAGCCTCAGAGAATGGATATAGGATCTCTCTTCTTTAAAGATCAGCAAAACATTTTGATTTTGTTATAGTAGATCATAAAGTCAGGCTTACAGCTATTTTAGTCTTTATTTATAATTATATACAAATGAACATAAAAAGCAGGTGCCTACCTTCCAAACTTTCTTGTTCATCTGACGTATAAGCATCCATCTGACTTTGCTCCCGTAAGAAACGAATAACTGCATAAACTAAGTGCTTGATAGAGGACATTTTAAAAGCTTATACGCTTTTCCTTGATAAGAAAAAGGGAAACACTGATTTAAGTTATTTTAAAGAATCAGTCAGGAAGGTTATAAATAACAAGGATTATAAATTACATCAAAAGTAAAAAGCAAAAACAAAACCTGCATTACCGTCATTCTTCTTTTTAAAGTCAGAAGAACAAAGTATTGTTATGATAATATATCACATATACTAGACCCAGTCTAATACTAGACCCACTAGTATTAGATTATGTTAAAACTTGCCAAAGCAGAATTTTTCTTAAAACATGTACAACACTAGCTTAGATGCTCACTGGATATCTTACTGTATCTTAACAGTGTATATGGTACAGATAGGGATAAGGAGAGGGGTATAGATACAGAAGTAGAGATCCTCAAAAGGCCTCAGTACTAAGTTGAGGGAGATTTCATACTGCTGACTCAGAAGCTGATCTACAATGAGCCTCTTCCTCTATTTCATGAGATTTTTTTAACGTATGCATAATTTATGCTGCACCAACTTTTGTAGGCTGAGACTGTTATCTGAGGAGGAAAATATTAATGAAAGTTGTGCAACTATTGAGTGTCATTCTTAATAAAAATGGCATTTCTATTTAATCTAGACATGTCGGAAAATCATTGCCCAGGTCGATGGATACTACACACCGACCAGTGCTCTCTGCAGTAGCTGTGCTCTCGTGGACAAGCTGGAAGCACCCGGTCGTGTTCATTCACATGGAATACTATTGCATCCACAGTGGCGCAGGGCCAGCCGGCATTAATGGCTTATTTCCACTAAATCGCATCATCCATCTGTTCCCCAGATTCCCTAATCCAAAACCAGGGTGTGGTACCCGCCGCCAGGGTGTTTATTATTCCTAGGCTTATTGTAAACGCGAGCCCAGTCTTTAGGCCACGGGGTTACAAGTACTAAATAAGGCCCCAGGGCAGAAGGTGAAAAAAGAACTGGGGTTGGAAGGGGAGCGGAGGGGAAACGAAGATATCCAATCTCCTCCGGTGTTCTCCCTCTTCTCCCTATAACACATCGATCTCCTTCTCCCTCCTTTCGGTACCCGGGCCTC
>NC_043705.1:46192109-46303068 GCF_006229205.1 Suricata suricatta
GCGCTTTGCTCCTGGCCAGTGGGTCTAGCAGGAACCGCCCCCGGGGCGGTGCCAGGAGCGCGGGGCGGGGCGCAAGCCGGGAGGGCGGGGCCCAAGTGGGCGCCGGCGTGGTGCCGCCGCACGTGGGAGGGCGCGGGCAGGGCTGGTCGCCTCCGCCGCTGTTGCCTCCTCCGCTAGGCCGCCGGTCGGCTCCCCGGCGCCCCGCCTCCCTCAACCCCAAACCCGAGGACAACGCGCCCGTCGCCGCCGCCTCTCGGCGCTCCCATGATCGCCCGGTGCCTTTCGGCTGTGCGAGGCCTCCACAGGTACCTCCGATGCGCGGGTTAACCTTGACGGTGGGCCGGGCGTTGTCTTCCGTCCTGTCAGTGCCAGGTGCCTGTGCTCAGGCTTTCCAGAGCGCACCCCTCGAACCCTCCTGGGACCCTCCCTCCCCACCGCCCGCATGCTCTGCCCTGAGGGACACCTGGCGCGGTAACTTGGGGCCACCTTTCCCTCCTCAGCTCCCTCAGGAGGGCATCCATTCCCTTTGTTTGGGACTGCCTCAGCTGCAGTCAGAGAGACTGGTCACAGGCCTGGCCCAAAATGAATGCAGAAAGATGGTTCGGGTAAGACAATCCTTTGACTTCCGCCCCGCCCTCCATCCAGAACTGCAGACCTCTTATTAAAAGTGCCGGCAGCTGTAGACACCGGAATAGCGATTCGAATTTGCCCCTCACGAACATCATTAACATACAGATCGTTTAACGTCCGTACAAGATGAGACAGCTGTGGTTTTTGCGGCTTTTCTCCGTCTTTGCTTTCTAATCTCCTTTTTATTTACCTCTTCCCCATAAAACATTCGGCCTCTTCCTGGGGCAAATTGACTTGGCCCAAAATGGAGGAAATTATTGCTTGGACTCGGTTTGGGGCAGCCAGCCTCAGCTGCTGTTTTGGATCGCTTTGGCTCCCAAGCCACACCCCTTTGCAACAGACCGGTAGCAAGATGGTGAGAATTAAATTCTTTGCTTGGATGCGCTAGATGGAGTGGTTTTCAGAAACAATGCCTCTACCACCTCATTCCCAAATCCATCCTTGAACTGTACATCCTAATGAAGATCCATTAGAAAAAAAAGGAAATGTATGTTTCTTGGTAGGTACTTATAAAACTGCTTTGGAAAATGTTCAGCTTTTTAACAGTTTTCTATTGCACGCGGCCACTCATCTGTGAGGAGCTTTGTGTTGCACAGTCCTTACACTTAACGGTGCATCCAAGGGATAGTAGTAATTATAAAGAGTTAACGGGATGGTTTTGACCATGTTTCACGCTGTCCTTTTAGTCTGCAGGCTGCAAGTGATACTGCTTCAAATGCAGCTATACCAACAAGTGAAGAGAGTCATGCAGGGGTGAGAAGAGAGAAAAATACCGTGTAAGACCCTGGTTCTCAAACTTCTTAGTCCCAAGACCCCTTTACCTTACAAAAATCTGTGAGGATCTAAGAGCTTCTGTTTATGTAGGTTATACTAGATCTATCCATACTTACCATATTAGAAATGAAAACTAGAGAATTGTTAAAGTATTTATTAGTTATTTATAAAACTAATAAACTCATTACATGCACGAATAACATTTTAATGAGAAGCAACTATTTTCCAAAACTCCTCCAAAAACGTCAGTAAGAAGATTGGAATTGTGGGACTTTTTCCCCCCTTTTCTTCAGCTTTTTTTTAATTGTTGTAAACGTAACTTAACATTTGACATTTTAATCATTTTTAAGTGCACAATTCAGTGGCATTAAGAATTTAAACATTGTTGTGCAACCAACTACCATTATCCATCTCCAGATCTTTTTCATCATCTCAAGTGAAAATCTTTACCCATTAAACAATAACTTCTCATTCTCTTCTTTCCCATCCCTGGTAACCACTCTTCTTTCTGTCTCTATGAATTTTACTTTTTTAGGTACCTCATACAACTGGAATCATAAAGTATTTGTGACTGCCTTATTTGAGTTAGCATAATGTTTTTAAGTTTCATCCATGTATTTAGGTGAGGATTTCCTTCCTTTTTAAAGCTGAATAATATTCCATTGTCTAGATATACCACATTTGTTTCTCATCTATCCATGGACATTTGGGTTGTTTCCAGCTTTTGGCCATGTATGACTTAATAGAAAATAGCTGAATTCTTAAATCTGCTTCTGCATTTGATACGTTACACTGTTTTGGTTTGGTTTAAGAAGGTGAAAAAAATTCCACCTTTCATATGTACTTGGAAAAACTACTTAATTAAAAATTTTATTTATTTTTGAGAGAGACAGAGACAAAGTGAGCAGGGGAAGGGCAGAGAGAAAAGGAAAGAGAGAATCCCAAGCAGTCCCCTCACTGTCAACGCAGAGCCGGACATGGTGTTCAAACCCAGGAACTATGAAATCATGACCTGAACTGAAACAATTGACACTTAAACACCTGAGCTACCCAGATGCCCCCTAAAACTACTTCTTAAAAGTAATCCTGGAAATGCTTTATATCATGTGAAAGTTTGATGATTGTTAGTTTTTTACAGATTAGTTGCAATGCAGAATATGAAACTATCAATGTACTTTTCTTATTATATTACATTAAAATCCATGTGTCTATCTTAGATTTTAAATGGATTATTTACTCATAATGATTTTCAAATATCAAACACTGGTTATTTGGAAAATAGCAGTTCACTCTGTTATACAGATCTTCCTAATGTTGATACATTACATTATGCAGTATCAAATCATATTCCCTAATACCATCATCTGTCTCATCATAAATGTCTTAAAGTAGTAGGAAGCTAGCAAGCTCACAATGGCATATACAATATTTCAGAATTCAAATTTTCATTCGAAATCTGACATTTTATCTTTGGCAACAAATACTGTCAGTTCCTTGAAGTGACAGGCTCACTTTGTTACATTTTTTGAGAGAATTTCTGCCGAATACCTGAGTCTGATTAACCGTAGTTTGCCACTCATCTTTTCAAGCACAGTGTTCCATATGCGAAAAGCAGCTATTTCAGCTCACAACTTAATCTTTTGCACAAGTGCTTTGGGTTTGGGCAACCAGATCTTCTGGATAGCCATTGTATTCAAGTATGCAGCAGAAATGCTTTATGCATACATTGCCACACATAGTCATTCAGTGATTGAAATTTAGTAAAATTGAATATTTTACTAGTTCATGAAAGTGAAATTGACATTAACTTTTAGCATGAATGAGTGTTCGTAAAAAGTGTAATGACTGCTAAGACATTTTGGTGCCACTGCCTTGATTTGTTCTAAAGGGCCAATTTTTTTTTAATTATTTTTAATGTTTTATTTATTTTTGATACAGAGCATGAGAGGGGGAGGGGCAGAGAGAGAAGGAGACACAGAACTGGAAGCAGGCTCCAGCCTCTGAGCTGTCAGCACAGAGCCTGACGCAGGGCTCGAACCCATGAACATGAGATCTGACCTGAGCCAAAGTAGGAGGCTTACCCAACTGAGCCACCCAGGCGCCCCAAGGGCCAATTATTTTAACTACCATTGCTTCTTACCATTAGTACAAACATCGACCAAGTGAAAAAAAAAAAGTAAATAGTATCGTAGTATTGTCATGAAATACTTTTAACCTCACAGATGACTTGAAATTGTCTCAAGGACCCCTCTCCATATTCCTATCCCCAAGGATTGCAGATCACATTTTGAGAACCACTGGTATGTGTTAACTAGATTCTTTTAAGTTTATTTATTTATTTTGAGAGAGAGAGAGCGCGGGGTCAGAGCAAGGAAAGGGCAGAGAGAGAGAGGGAGAGAGGGAGAGAATCCCAGGTGGGTTCCACACAGAGCCCAAGGAGAAGTTTGAACCCATGAACCATGAGATCATGACCTGAGCTGAAACCAAGAGTTAGACACTTAACTGACTAAGCCATCGAGGTACCCCTTGTTACTCAGATTCTCTGTAGAAAAAAATATATAGAAAGCCATACAATTATTATCTTGTTAGAAGCTGGTAATCAGGGGCACCTGAGTGGCTCAGTCTGGTTGTTTCCAACTCTTCATCTTGACTCAAGTCATGATCTCACAGTTTGAGTTCTAGCCCAACTATGGGCTCTGTGCTGACAGTGCAGAGCCTGCTTAGATTCTCTCTCTCTCTCCTTCTCTTTCTCTACCTCTCCCCTGCTCGCATGCTCTCCTCTCTCTCTCTCCCTCAAAATAAAAAAATAAACTTTTTTAATAAGCTGGTAATCAATTAAATATACCAACTATTTTATTACATAACAAGATAATATAGTTAAACAACGTATACAGTAGTAGTAGTCATTAATTTATGGCACTTGTGAGTGGCTTAATCACAGAATCTTTGTTTCAAACTGTATCCTCCAAAAACAGTCAAAACTAGGCAACATGGAAGGCCTCTGTGTTCTCTTGATAGGTTTTTCCTAACTTCTTCTGACACTTGGGAGTTCATTTTGTTTTAAAGTAACTAGGTTTTTATTTACTGACTTAGGATTTCTCTTGTGTTTTCCTGTTGGCAGAGCTGCTATACATCCCTTCCCAAAGCCCTTTGAACAGCCAGGATCATCAATCGATGGGATACTAGGTTAATTTCTTGGGAATGGGGGGTCTGAGAATCTGAAGGCTGGTTGTGCTTGCTGTTGAGATAACCTATGACCTTAAGTAAATCATTCAGTATCTTGGATCTCTCTCAAGTTTCTTATTTTGTAAAATGAAAAGGACTAGACTAAGTGATACCTAAGATTTCTTTCAACTTTTGTTGCCATAACAATTAAACCTGGAGAATTTCCCTTCCTACCTCATCCAGACTGCATAGCATTTGAGCCAAGCAAAATCTAAGGTACACTGTAGAGTGAGAGATGGATGGCATGATCAAAAAAACAAATCAGAAAGATAACTCAACAGTATTTAGCCCAGATTATATCTATAATGGTCCTACTTTCCTCATTCAATTAAAAAAAACCTTGGTTTTAAAAATTATGACAGCAGTGCATGTTCATTGTGGAAAACTAGAAAATATTGACAAGCAAAAGAAACAAGTCTACCGATCCAAAAGAACCACGTGTTAATAGCTTCCAAAATCTTTTCTACATACAGACTTTCTCTTTGTACATATATGAGATTATACCATATTTATTGTAAGTTTTTTGTACTGTTAACATTCTTCCATAATATAAACGGTTATAATCCATTGGAAACATATGATAATTCCTACTTTTGGATATAACTATTCCCAACTTCTTGCTGAGTAATAATGCTGAGATAAACATTCTTGCTGTTAGGTGTTTTTCCAAATCCTTAATTATTTCATCAATATAAGTTTTTAGCAAAGCAATTGCTAAAGGCCTTTGATGCACATCTTTCAGGCCTTTGATACTTTCCTATTTTTCTCCAAAATGTTTCAACCAAATTTTACTCTTACTAAGTGGAGTGTCTAAATGCTAGTTTCCTACATGATTACCAATGTATTTTAATATTTTTTATCCTTGCGAATTAGTTAAGTAGAACTTTTCTTATTATTTTTTAAATATTTTTTAATGTTTAATTTTAAGAGAGAGAGAGTGCGCACGCACAAGTGAGAAAGCATGAGAGAGGGCCTGAAGTGGGCTCTGCACTTACAGCAATGAGCAGCCAGATGCAGGGCTTGAACTCATGAACCATGACATGAGCCAAAGTCACTCAACCAACTGAGCCACCAGGTGCCCCAAAACTTTTCATATTATAATTTACATTTACTTGCATTTTGTGGGGGGGAGTTTATTTGGTGAGTTTAATTCTAACAAAAATTCAGGACTTGTGATCTGAAGACCAAAAAAAATTTTTTGTTTTCTTTTTAATTTTTTAAAAAATATTTATTTTAAGAGAGAGAGTGCACACATGCAAGCAGGAGAAGGGCAGAGAGAGAGAGAGAGAAGGAGAGAGAGAATCCCAAATGGACTCCTTGCTGTCAGTGCAGAGCCTTGATCCCACAAACGAGGAGATGACTTGAGCTGAAACCAAGAGTTAGACACTTAACTGCTTAACTGATTGAGCCACCCAGGTGTGCCAAGTTGCTTTCTGTTGTGAGAATTTATTCACATGGGAAGTCTTAGAATGACATAAGTCATAGTTATTCATAAACTTAACATTTATGTATCTTAACTGTAATTAAATAAAATTGAGATTGTCTCCCTAAACCCAGTAGATAGAAACCCCGGAATTTTAGGGCATTGGTGCTAGGAAAAAAAATACTAATGAAGAAAAGGTTTTAAGTTAGAAATATCAAAGGTTACACATTGTTTGCAAAAATGGATTTTAAAATCTTGGAGGATTTTTGTTTTTCTCTTAACCCCTGGTTTTGGACAGAAACATCCTGGTACTTTCTCATGTTTAAATAGTATCACTTCTTTGGCTAAGACAAAACAGAGAACTTCTGTGGAGAGAAGCACCTAGTTTAAAGTATGAAGAACCATGTATTGATGCTTATTGGGTACATATGCATGTATATGCCATGCTCTGCATTAGAAAGGTAGGTAGAATAGTACTCTCCAGTAGTCTAGACTAATCTGGAGCTTTCCTTGCCTCTGCCACTGAGTAGCACTGTGATCTTGGGCAGTTACTTAATTTCTCTGTGTTTATTTCTTCATCAGTAAATGAAATTGATTGGCTGATTTTTTTTACTCCCTAGATATTTATTGAGTGTCTATTTATGTGCCAAACATTTTTCTAGGTCTAGTAATACAGCAGTGAGCAAAGCAGCCCCAAATCCCTGTGTTCATGGAGCTTATGTTCTAGTGGGAGAGACACCTAAGGAAAATACACCATATGTTAAATGGGAAATGTGCCAGGGGGCAAAAAATAAAGCAGGAAAGATGGATATTCAGTACTGGTGATTTTACAGGAGAGGGCTCACTGAGAAGCTTGTGCTGTGCCTGGTGTGTTTCAGAAAGTGAAGAGGCCATTGTGATTGGAGTGGAGTATGGGTCAGACAGATGAGTAGGAGAGGGGATAAGAGAGGGAATAATTGTACTCATCGCATTAGAAAAACAGTTCTCCCTTCTCCTGGGAGGGCTCTTACTACTCCCACAAAACTCTCCACTTATGACAAGTAGGTCACCAAATGTGTGTGGAAGTTTTCTCCACAGCAAGCAATTCTCTGCCTCACCAGCATTTTAACTCAATTCTGACACTGCCTGCCTGGAGATGCCATCAGATCCCACAGGTGAAGGGCTGGCCCCACAAGTCCACTACCCAACTCCAGATGCCACTCAAGTCCATGTTGTCACCACTGCTTCTGACCTATTGGCTGTAAGTCTTGGGTTCCCATGACTCCCTCCTTGGGTTCAATTAATTTGCTGGAGCAGCTCCCAGAACTTGGGAAACATGTTTGTCAGTTCATTGAAGGATATTGGCATAATCTTTGTGAAGGATGAAGAGATACGGAGGTTTGAGAACAGGAGCTTCTGTCCCATTGAAGTTGGGGTACCTCATCCTCCTGGAACATGGTTGTGTTCACCAAACTGGAAGCTCTCCAAACCCCGTATTATTGGGATTTTTATGGAGGCTTCATGAAGTAGGCATGATCTGTCATTAGTTCCATTTTCAGCCCTTCTCTCTTCTCAAGAGAATAGGAAGCAAGGCTAAAAATTCCAATCTTCTAATCATGGCTCTTTCTGGTGGCCACCCCTTGTCTGGGAGTCCATTCAGTCACTATATCAGAACAAAAGACACTCCTATCACCCAGGAAATTTCAAGGCTTTCAGAAGCTCTGTGTCAGGAAACAGGGTCAGAAACCAAATATTACAACAAAATATGATCCTAGTGCTCTTATCACATAGGAAATAACCAGGGTTTTAGGAGCTCAGTGCCAGGAACTAGGGACAGAGCCAATATATATTCGCTATTACCTCAGATCACCTGTTTAAGATTGAGAGCAAATAAATATAGAGTACTTTGAACATTACTTAGCTATATCCATTACTATTGCCAGAATAATGCTATGTAGCAAACCAAATCTCAGGGGAGTATAATCATAAATATTTGTTTGCTGACAAATGTTGTGTTTGCTGGACACTTTTCTGGTCTTGACCAGGATCATTCCACCTATCGGCCATGGATTGTGTAGGCAGCTCTGTTGATCTTGGCTGAGCTGCGTTGTATATTTGGGGATCTCGGATGGCAAAAGTTGGGGCCGCTTGGCCTTCACCTTCTCTCTCATCCTCCAGGAAGCTAATTCAGACTTGTTCTCATGGCAATGACAGGGTTCCATGAGAATGGAAGTGTATACAGCTCCCCCAAAGCTTAGGCTGGAACTGGAGTACCATTAACTATGCTACATTCAGCTGGCCAAAGCAACTCCCAAGGCCAGCCTAGGTGCAAGAAATGGATAGACAGACTGTATCCTGATGGGAGGAGCAGCAAACTCAAAATTATAAGAGGTCATAGATACATAGAGGGGTGAAATGGAGGTCATTATTTAGTATTTAGTTTACAATATTGGAACATTAAAAGCTCAATATATATTAGCTATTATTTTCATGTTTTTGAATTACCTAGTTGGATTTTGGAGGTTTTTTTATTCTGTTTTGTTTTTTGTTTTTTGTTTTTTGTTTTTGAGAGAGAGACAGACAGTGCGAGGAAGGGAGGGTCAGAGAGAGAGAGAGGGAGACACAGAATCCGAAGCAAGCTCCAGGCTCTGAGCTAGCTGTCAGCACTGAGCCCGACCCGGAGCTCGAACCCACGAACAGTGAGATCATGACCTGAGCCAAAGCCGGATGCTTAACCGACTGAGCCACCCAGGTGCCCCAAATTTTGGAGGTTTTTATATTCAGATTTTTAATTTGTATTAGCCCTTTGTAGATGTTGCAATTTTTTTTTTTTTTGGTCTTTGAATTTTGGGATGGATTATTATTGCTCTTTGTTCTACAGAAGTGAACATTTTTTATGTAATCAAGTATATCAGTTTTTCTTTTATGACATCTGCCTTTAACGGAAAGCTCTTCTACCCCAAGATTATAATTTTTTAAATCACCTAATTTTTCTTTCATTTTGCACATTCGTAACCTTTATCTGTCATGAATACTAACTTTTTCTAAATGACTTTTCTAATTACTAAGTGAAACAAAAAGAAAAACATAAAGTGAAGGAAGTATGAGAACCTCCAGCTTACAAAATTGGGGTTTCTGATTTACCACAGTGTATGTTGGAAGATCCTGTCCCATTCCACCTACTTGGCACTCAAAAGGATACACTCTTACTTCCCAGCCACACATAGCTGGTATCTTTGATGCCTAATCTAACAATCCAAAAGGAAAATTCTTTTCCTGCTTCACAGCTTTTATTTTTTCTTCCTGTTCCTCCACACACCTCCTTTATGGTAACCATCAGTTTGTTCTCTGTAGTTAGAGTCTCTTTCTTGGTTTGCCTCTTTCTCCATTTTTCCCCCCTTTGCTCATTTGATTTGTTTCTTAAATTGCACATATGAGTGAAACTCATATGATATTTGTCTTTCTCTGACTGCCTTATTTCACTTCGCATAATGCCCTCTGGCTCCATCCATGTCACTGCAAATGGCAAGATTTCATTTTTTATGGCTGAGTAAGATTCCATAGTGTGTGTGTGTGTGCGCGCGCCCGTATACCTATATGGGTGTATATATGCATATATTCACACACACACACGCAGTACATCATCTTCCTTATCCATTCACCAGTCGATAGATACTTGGGCTGTTCCCACAATTTGGCTTTTGTAAATAATGCTGCTATAAACATCAGAGTGCATGTATCCCCTTTAATTAGCGTTTTTGTGTTCTCTGGATAAATACCTAGTAGTAATGCAATTGTTGGATCATAGAGTAGTTCTATTTTTAACTTAAAATTTTTTTTTAAGGTTAATTTATTTATATTGAGAGAGAGAGACAGAAATTGAGAATCTCAAGCAAGCTCCGCATCTTCAGCACAGAGCCCAATGTGGTGCTTAAACTCACAAACCGTGAGATCATGACCCGAGCCGAATTCAATAATTGGACACTTAACCGACTGAGCCATTCAAGCACCCCTCTATTTTTGTAGTGGAACCTCCAAACTGTTTTCCAGAATTGCTACATGAGTTTGAATTCCCACCAGCAGTGCAAAAGGGTTCCCGTTTAGGAGTCAGTTCTGAGTATGCCACACCTTACATAAGGATGTAGCAACAAAAATATTTATGGAAGCACTGCTCTCATTTACCTGGTATTCCCAAGTTCCCAAGCACAACAGTAGAAGACAAGCTCCAATGCTTAAAAGCACTACAAGTCTCTGTCTTATATTTGCTAGTATCTTTTGACTAAAACAAGTCACATGGCCAAATCTAGACTCAAGGATGGAGACACCTCTTGAGGTTAAAAAAAAAAAAAAAAACTTATATGGAGCAGCTGGCTGGCCCAGTTGGAAAAGCATATAACTCTTGATCTCGGGGTCCTGAGTTCAAGCCCCACATTAGATGTAGAGATTAAAAAAATTTTTGTTAAACCAAGAATAGAAGGACTTCTTTAACTTCATAAAGTATATATTTTTAAAGCCTACATGAAACTTCATACATAATAATAAAATTACTTTTAAAAAGCCTGCCTGAAATCAGGAATGAGGCAGAGATGACCATTTTTGCTATGTATAGTCAAAGTGTCCTTTCACTGTCCTCAGCCAGTGCACTAATTTGAAAAAACAAAAGATGTAAAGTTTGGAAAAGAAGGAATAAAACTGTCATTTTTTTTGCAATGACATCATTGTATCAAAAATTCAAAGGATAAAATATTAGAATGATTATTTTGTATCCTTAGATACAAGATCAACATAAAATACCAAATTCTAGGTCTATGCCTTAGCAAGATACAATTGGAAAGTGAATTTTTTTAATATAAGTAAAAATAGAATTAAAAACTTTAAATATTAGGAACAAATTGAATAAATGTAAAACATCAGAGAAAACTACAAAACACTTATGAAAAAAATAAAAGAAAAGCTAAATAAATGACAAAAAGTTCTAAAAATGGATCTAAAAAAAATCCAAGTAAATGAAAAGATAAGTCAATTTGTGATTGGACTACTGAATGTAGAAACTTTTTCTGTCTGCCTTATTTTCATTTTGATTGCCTTTGGAAAAGATCAGCTTAAGGCCAGTCAGTAGTTGGTCCTCCCCATTCAGTGGCCCGAACAGTGGGAGCTGCAGTGGAGTGTTGAGTGGAAGGCTAAGTGCAGTCTTCAGGTGGGAAGTGCTGCACAGGCACAGAGGGAGGGCACCTGCATGCCTCAGACCAGTCTGTGACTTCATGCTGAGAAGTGGTGAACTCAGGAACTGGAACAGTCTACTCACCTCCTTGGTCACAGCATTTTCTTTCTTTCTTTTTTTTTTTTTTTAAATATAATTTACTGTCAAATTGGTTTCCATTCAACACCCAGTGCTCCTACCAAGAAGTGCCCTCCTTAGTGCCCAACACCTACTTTCCCCTCTCCCCCACTTCTATCAACCCTCAGTTCTCAGTATTTAAGAGGCTTTTATGGTTTGCCTCCCTCCCTCTTTGTAACTTTTTTTTTTCCCTTTCTCCTCCCCCATTGTCTTCTGTTAAGTTTCTCAAGATCTATATATGAGTGAAAACACATGGTATCTGTTTTCCTCTGACTGACTTATTTCACGTAGCATAATACCCTCCAGTTCTATCCATGTTTGTCCAAATGGCCAGATTTCATTCTTCCTCATTGGCATGTTGTATTCCATTGTATAGATAAACCACATCTTCTTTATCCATTTGTCTATCAATAGACACTTAGGCTCTTTCCATGATTTGGCAATTGTTGAATGCGCTGCTATAAACATTGGGGTACATGTGCTCCTATGCATCAGCACTCCTGTATCCCCTTGAGTAAATCCCTAGCAGTGCTATTGCTGGGTCATAGGGGAGTTCTATTGTTAATTTTTTGAAGAACCTCCACACTGTTTTCTAGAGTGGCTGCACCAGTTTACATTCCCACCAACAGTGTAGGAGGGTGCCCATTTCTCCACATCCTTGCCAACATCTATAGTCTCCTGATTTGTTCACTTGAGCCACTCTGACTGGCATGAGGTGGTATCTCAGTGTGGTTTTGATTTGTATTTCCCTGATGATGAGGGACGTTGAGCATCATTTCATGTGTCTTTTGGCCATCGGGATTTTTTTTGGAAAAGTGTCCATGTCTTCTGCCCATTTCTTCACTGAATTATTTGCTATTCGGGGTGTAGTCTGGTGAGTTCCTTATAGATTTTGGATACTAGCCCTTTTTCCAATAGTCATTTACAACCATCTTTTCCCATTCCATCCGTTGCCTATTAGTTTTATTGTTTCCTTTGTCATGCAGAAGCCTTTTATCTTGATGAGGTCACAATAGTTCATTTTTAGTCTTGATTTCCTTGCATTTGAAGTTGTGTCAAGTATGAAATTGCTGCAGTTGAGAGCAAGGAGGCTGTTTCCTGCTTTCTCCTCTGGGGTTTTGATGGTTTCCTGTCTCACATTCAGGTCCTTCATCCATTTTGGGTTTATTTTTGTGTATGGTGTACAAAGAAAGTACTCTTAGTTTCATTCTTCTGCATGTTGCTGTCCAGTTCTCCCAGCACCATCTGTTACAGAGGCTGTATTTTTTCCATTGGATATTCTTTCCTGCTTTGTCAAAGATTAATTGGCCATACATTTGTGGTCCACTTGTGGGTTTTCTATTCTTTTCCATTGGTTTATGTGTCTGTTTCTGTGCCAATACCATACTGTCTTGATAATCACAGCTTTGTAGTAGAGGCTAAAGTCAGGGATTGTGGGGCACATCAGTGGCTCAGTCGGCTAAGTGTCTGGCTTCAGCTCAGGTCATGATCTCGCGGCTCGTGGGTTCGAGCCCCACATCAGGCTCTGTGTTGACAGCTAGCTCAGAGCCTGGAGCCTGCTTCAGATTCTGTATCCCTTTCTCTCTGACCCTCCCCTGCTCACACTATCTCTCTGTCTCTCAAAAATAAATTAAAAACATTAAAAATTTTTTTAAGTCAGGGATGTGATGCCTCCCATTTTGGTTTTCTTCTTCAATATTACTTTGACTCTTCGAGGTCTTTTACGGTTCCATACAAATTTTAGGATTGTTTGTTCTAGCTCTGAGAAGAACACTGATGCAATTTTGATTGGGATTGCACTGAATGTGTAGACTGCTTCGGTAGTATTGATATTTTAACAATATTTATTTTTCTGATCCACGAGCATGGAATGTTTTTCTGTTTCTTTGTGTCTTCAATTTCCTTCAGAAGTTTTCTATAGTTTTCAGCATACAAATCTTTTATATCTTTGATTAGGTTTATTCTTAGGTATTTTATGGTTCTTGGTGCAATTGTGAATGGGATCAGTTTCTTGATTTCTCTTTCTGTTGGTTCATTATTGGTGTATAAAAATGCAACCGATTTCTGTATGTTGATTTTGTACTCTGCGACTTTGCTGAATTCATCTATCAGATTTAGCAGACTTCTGGTGCAGTCTGTAGGGTTTTCCATGTAAAGTATCATGTCACCTATGAAAAGTGAAAGTTTGACTTCTTCTTTGCCAATTCTGATGCCTTTTATTTCCTTTTGTTGTCTGATTGCTGATGCTAGGACTTCTAGCATTATGGTAAACAACAGTGGTAAGAGTGGACATCCCTGTCGTGTTCCTGATCTTAGGGGGAAAGCTCTCAGTTTTTCCCCATTGAGGATTATATTAGCTGTGAGCTTTTCATAAATGCCTTTTATAATGTTTAAATATGTTCCTTCCATCCTGACTTTCTCAAAGGTTTTTATTAAGAAAGGTTGCTGTATTTTGTCAAATGCTTTTTTTCCATCTGTTGACAGGATCATATGGTTCTTATCTTTTCTTTTGTTAATGTGATGTATCACATTGATTGATTTGCAAATATTGAACCAGCCCTGCAACCCAAGAATGAATCCTACTTGATCATGGAGAATATTTCTTTTTATATGCTGTCATATTCAGTTTGCTAGTATCTTGTTGAGGATTTTTGCATCCATATTCATCAGGGATATTGACCTGTAGTTCTCTTTTTTCTTTTTTTTGCTAAGTCTCTGTCTAGTTTGGGAATCAAAGTGATGCTGGCTTCATAGAATGAGTCTAGAAATTTTCCTTCCATTTCTATTTTTTGGAAAAGCTTGAGAAGGATATGTATTAACTCTGCTTTAAATGTCTAGTGGAATTCCCCAGGGAAGCCATCTGGTCTAGGACTCTTATTTATTGGGAGATTTTTTATTTCTTCACTAGTTATGGGTCTCTTGAGATTTTCTGTTTTTTCCCGTTCGAGTTTTGGTACTGTGGGGGTGTTTAGGAGTTTGTCCATTTCTTCCAGGTTGTCCAGTTTGTTGGCATATAATTTTTCATAGTATTCCCTGATAATTGCTTGTATTTCTGAGTGATTGGTTGTAATAAATCGATTTTCATTTATGATTTTAGCTATTTGGGTCCTCTCTCTTTTCTTTTTGAGAAGCCTGGCTAAATGTTTTCAAGTTTGTTTATTTTTTCAAAAAACCAACTCTTGGTTTCATTGATCTGTTCTACTGGATTTTTTTTAAATCTATATTATTTCTGCCCTGATCTTTATTATTTCTCTTCTTCTACTGGGTTTGGGGTGTCTTTGTTCTGTTTCTAGTTCCTTTAGGTGTGCTGTTAGATTTTGTATTTGGGATTTCTTTTGTTTCTTAGATAGGCCTGGATTGCAATGTATTTTCCTCTTAGGACTGGCTTTGCTGCATCCCAAAGTGTTTGTATTGCTGAATTTTTTTTCTTCATTTGTTTCCATATATTTTTTTCATTTTCATTTCTTCTCTAATTGCCTGGTTGACCTATTCATTCTTTAGCAGGATGTTCTTTAGCCTCCATGCTTTTGGAGGTTTTTCAGACTTTTCCCTGTGGTTGATTTCAAGTTTCATAGCATTGTGATCTGAAAGTGTTTATGGTATGTTCTCAATTCTTTTATATTTATTGAGTGCTGCTTTGGGTCACAGCATTTTCAGCAGTGGCCTGCTCTTTTAAATCTTTTAGGATCTCTGTAGAGGTAGAGATTAGGCATGACCTCCCATGGGTGTTGACCAGAAATGGTGACATACATCCACAGACTTTCCGAGACCAGCATCTACCACATCAGACCCACTGAGTGAGCTCCCTTGTTGTTGCCAAGAAAATTCAGCAATCCAAACCCTTTGGGATGCAGGAGAGTCTGTTATACAGAGCTATGATAGGCTGATTAACATAAGATGCCTCTCTGCAAGGCTAGTGGTCAGCCCTGGGAACAGTAAGCACCAGAAGTTTCTTTTCCTGGAGGGCTGCCTGGATCTGGTTAGTGAAGTTTCCAAGAGTCAACTGGCGAGCAATAGGAGTGGCTCCAGCAGCAGCAGCAGCAGACTTTAGCAGAGCTCGCTGGCCAGTATTCTTGGATGATATGACACTAACATCAGCAGGGTTTTCAGTGGCAGCAGTGGCACAAGCTGCCAACAGAAGCTTCTCCCAGGTTCTCTTCAGTTATGGTGTAGATACTATCACTTTTCCTTTTGTGGATATACTGTTCCAAACGGAATTCATGGTTGGTACCACCTAAGTGGGTTCCTGCTGCAAGAAATTTGAGGACATCACCCTTCACTTGTAGGACATCAAGGGCTCTGGACATTGTAAAAGTTTCCCTTTAAGGTACAACGGAACACAAAACAATGCTGTATCATCCCCGCCTTGATACAGGTAGTCTGTATCAAGAAAGGTAGACTACTGAGTGTAGTAAAATTGTTGACTTCCCCTAATTTAACCTTTCAATTCAATAAAATCCCAATCAAAATCCCAGAAGAACTTTTTGTGGAAATTGACATGTGTATTCTAAAATTTTAAATGGAAACATAAAGGGCCAAGTTAGCAAAACACAAACTTGAAAAATATCAAGTCAGAGGATTTAAGCTACTAAATACCAAGATAGTACAAAGCTACAGTCAAAAAACAAAACACAGTGTGGTGTTCCTTCAAGAATAGGAAAATAGGTGAAGGAACAGAGTTCAGAAATAAACTTACACATACTTGATAACTATTGCAATAGTTGGCCTTAGGAGGGAGGAGGGCTTTTTTTTTTTTTTTTTTTAACTAAATGATAGTTGGGCAATTGCATATTCTTACAGAAAGAGATGAACCCTTTTTTCCCTTTGACCTGTATTTTTTTCTTTGTTTTTTTTTTCCCAGTTTTTAATGAGTGTTTTGGATTTTTGTTTGAGAGAGACAGAGAGATACAAATTGTGAGTGGGAGAAAGGCAAAGAGAGAGGGAGACACAGAATCCAAAGCAGGCTCCAAGCTCCGAGCTGTCAGCACAGAGCCCAAAGCAGGGCTTGAACTCACTGACCATGAGATCATGACCTGAGCCAGCCAGGTGCCCCTCTTTTATTTCTTCCTTCCTTCCTTTCTGTCTCTTTTCTCTTCTTTTTTTCTTCCTTTCTTTCTTTCTTCCTTTCCTTCTCCTTTCTTTCCTCTTGTTTTTCTTGCTTTTTTCTTTTAATTTAAATTCCAGTTACATACAGTCTAGTATTAGTTTTAAGTGTACAATATAATGATTCAACACTTTCATGCAACACCTGGTGCTCAGCACAAGAGCTCTCCTTGGGACCCCTGGGTGGCTCAGTCAGATACGCTTCTGACTTTGGCTTCAGTCATGATCTTGTGGCTTGTAAGTTCGAGTCCTGCATTGGGCTCTGTGCTGACAGCTCAGAGCCTGGAGCCTCCTTCAGAGTCTGTCTCCCCCTTCCCCTGCCCCCCTCCCATGCTCATGCTTTGTATCTCTCTCTCAATAGTAAATAAAAATGTTTAAAAAATTTTTTTAATTAAAAAAATAAGAGCTCTCCTTAATTCCCGTCACCTATTTTAGCCATCCTTCCCACCCGCCTTCCCTCTGGTAACCATCAATTCTCTAAGGTTAAGAATCTGTTTCTGGGTTTGCTTCTCTCTCTCTTTTTTCCTTTTGTTCGTTTGTATTGTTTCTTAAATTCCACATAGGAATGAAACTCTCATAGTATTTGTCTTTCCCTGACTTATTTCACTTAGCATAATGCTCTCTAGCTCTATCCATGTTATTGTAAATGGCAAGATTTCATTCTTTTTTATTGATGAGTAATATTCATTTATATATATAAATGATAAAATGACACAATATACAATGATATAAAAAGAATATTATACATATTATATATTTTACATGCATATACACACACACACACACACACACACACCATGACTTCTTTATCCATTCATCCAAACTTGGGCTGTTTCCATAATTTGACTATTGTAGATAATGCTTCTATCAACATCAGGGTGCATGTATCACTCTGCATTAGTGTTTTTGTATCCTTTGATAAATGCCTAGTAGTGCAATTGCTGACTCATAGGTTAGTTTTAGCTTTTTGAGGAACCTCCACAATTTTCCAGAGTGACTTACCAGCTTGCACTCCCACCAAAGTGCAAAAAGGTTTCCCTTTCTCCATAACTTTGCCAACACCTGTGGTTTCTTGTGGGGGTTTTTTAATGCTTTTTTTCTTTTTTTTTTTTTTGTTTTTTAATTTTTTTAATGTTTTATTTATTTTTGACAGAGAGAGAGAGAGAGAGAGACAGCATGAGTAGGGGAGGGTCAGAGAGAGAGGGAGACACAGATTCCAAAGACAGGCTCCAGGCTCTGAGCTGTCAGCACAGAGCCCAATGCAGGGCTCAAACCCATGAACTGCAAGATCATGACCTGAGTCGAAGTCGGACGTTCAACCGACGGAGCCACCCAGGCGCCCCTTTTTTCTTTTATTTTTGAGAGACAGAGAGCGAGCAGGGGAGAGGGAAAGAGTGAAGGAGACAGAGGATCTGAAGTGGGTTCTGCACTGTCAGTATGGAGCCCCATGCCAGGCTCAAACTCAAGAACCGTAAGATCATAAACTGAGCCAAAATCAGACACTTAACTGACTGAGCCACCCAGGCTTGTGTTGTTAATTTTAACCATTCTGATAGGTGTGAGGTAATATCTCATTACGTTTTATTTGCATTTCCCTGATGATAAATTATTTTGAACATCTTTTCATGTGTCTGTTGACCATCTGTATGTCTTCTTTGCAAAAATGTCTCGTCCTGTTTTCTGCCCATTTTTTTAAAAAACGATTTTTTTCTTTGAATGCATTTTTAAAATTCAAGTTAACATATAGTGTAGTATTCATTTCAGAGGTAGAATTTAGTGATTCATCACTTACATGTTGCACACAACGCCCATCACAACAGGTGCCCTCCTTAATGACCAACACCCATTTAACCCATCCTCCCGCCCAGCACCTCTCCAGCAACCCTGTTTGTTTTCTCTATTTGTTGCCTCCCTGTCTGTTGTTATCTTTATTATTTTTCCTTCCCTTCCCCTATGTTCATCTATGTTGTTTCTTAAATTCCACACAAGTGGCATATGGAGTTTATCTTTTTCTGACTGACTTATTTCACTTAGCATAATGCATTCTAGATCCATTCATGGCATTGCAAATTTCTGTTCATTTTTAAATTGGATTATTTGGTTTTGGGATGTTGAGTTTAGTAAGTTCTTTATATATTTTGGATACGAACTCTTTATCAGATATGTCATTTTCAAATATATTCTTCCATTCCATAAGTTACCTTCCAGCTTTATTGATTGTTTCCTTTGCTATAAAGAAGCTTTTTCATTTGGTGTAGTCCCAATACTTTATTTTTCCATTTTTTTTCCCCTTGCCTCCAGAGACATATCTAGAAAGAATAGAAAGTAGTTGCTATAGCCAAGGTCACAGAAGTTACTGCCTGTGTTCTCTTCTACAATTTTTAAGGTTTTAGGTCTCATATTTAGGTCTGTAATTCATTTTTAATTTATTTTTGTGTGAGGTGTAAGAAAGTGGTTCGGTTTCATTCTTTTGCATGTTGCTGTCAAATTTTCCCATTGGATAGTCTTTCCTGTTTTATCGAAGACTAATTGACCATACAGTTGTGGGTTCATTTCTGGGTTTTCTTTTTTTTTTCTTTAATATTTTATTTCTAAGTAATCTCTATATCCAACATGGGGCTCCATCTTACAATCTGAAGATCATGAGTTACATGCTTAACTGACTGAGCCAGCCAGGTGTTCCAAACTGTTCTTTTCTGGGTTTTCTATTCTGTTCTTTTGATGTATGTGTTTATTTTTGTGCCAGTACCATATTGTTTTGCTTATTATAGCTTTGTAATATAACTTGAAGTCCAGAATTGTGATACCTCCAGCCTTGCTTTTCTTTTTCAAGGTTGCTTTGGCTACTCATGGTCTTTTGTGGTTCCATAAAATGTTAGGATTATTTGTCCTACTTCTGTGAAAAATGTTGTTGGTATTTTAATAGGTATTGCATTAAATGTGTGGTTGGCTCTGAGTGGTATAGATATTTTAACAATACTTGTTCTTCAAATTCGTGAGCCTGGAATGTGTTTGCATTTCTTTGTGTCATCTTTGTTTCATCAGTTTTTTAAAGTTTTCAGAGTACAGGTCTTTCACCTCTTTGGTTAGGTTTATTCCTACGTATCTTACTGATTTTGGTACAATATTAAATGGAATTGTTTTCTTAATTTCTCTTTCTGCTCTTTCATCACTAGTGTAAGAAATACAACAGATTTCTAAATGTTGATTTTGTATCCTTTGACTTTACTAAATTCGTTTATCAGTTTTAGTAGCTTATTGGTGGTTCTTTTGGGTTTTCCTGCCCCACATCTTGAGTATGGTTATAGTGACTGAAGTAATCACAGCTTTTAGTTGTAGCCTGATTGCTACATTGCATAACATTCATACAGAAAGGGCTACTGTGTTAGATCGTCTCATTCTAACACTGAAATTCGTACATATATACAACTTTCAGATTTCATTTCTCATAGGAATTCTTTTATGCCATGGTCCAACATAGAGAAGTACAAATTATTTATGTGAAAGAGAAATCAATGAGTATTAGATTCCAACTACCAATTGTGCAATTCTTTTTAGAAGTCTTATGCAGGGGGCGCCTGGGTGGCTCAGTTGGTTAAGCGTCCAACTTTGGCTCAGGTCATGACCTCCCGTTTCGTGGGTTTGAGCCCCACGTCAGGCTCTGTGCTGACAGCTCAGAACTTGGAGCCTGCTTCAGATTCTGTGTTTCCCTCTCCCAGCCCTTCCCTTGCTCACACTCTGTCTCTCTCTGTCTCAGAAATAAACAAACATTAAAAAATTTTTTAAAAAAGTCTTATTCAGTCATTTTCAGTTTATAAATATTTACTGAGCCACTTATGTTATTGTTTAATTTCAGTATCACTTTATCCTATGCCAAATTTATAAATTTTATAAATCTGTTCTTTTGCCATTATTCTCAGTCTCAACAAATATTACCATTTACTGAAGTCAGAAGTCTGGGAGCTGTCCCTGGCCTTTTTCTATCTCTACCTTTTCCGTCAGTTACCAGGTTTAAAGTCTTTCTCTGTTCTTTATTTGCAGTATGACCACTGTGACCCAAATCCTCATCACGAGTCATAGCCTCAGTTTTTGCTTTCTACTAATATACTTTCCTTATGGACACAAAGAGCTTTATGTAATCTAAATGTGGTTGTCATACTCCAGTTTAAAATTGTTTAGTTTGCCACTAACTTTAGGATAAACTTAAAAGTCTTTGACTGGTTTGTAAATCCCTGTACAGTCTGATCAGTACTTAGCCATCTCACTCAGGGAACTCCTTGTTTCAAGAGAGAGTTCATGTCCTTACCTCCTCTTCATAAATTCTCTCTCTGCCTCTCCCTCTCCTCATGCTCTGTCTCTCTGTATCAAAAATAAATAAAAAATTAAAAAAATTAAAAAAAAAACAAATACACATTAAGGGGGTACCTGGGTGGCTCAGTCATTGAGTGTCCAACTTCAGCTCAGGTCATGATCTCATGGTCCGTGGGTTCGAGCCCCACATCGGGCTCTGTGCTGACAGCTCAGAACCTAGAGCCTGCTTCAGATTCTGTGTCTCCCTCTCTCTCTGCCCCTCCCCTGCTCACTCTGTCTCTATCTCTCTGAAAATAAAATAAATACATAAAAAATTTAAAAACCAAATACACATTAAGATTATTAAAATAAGAGTAAAAGAATATTAGACAAAAAAATCAAAAGAAACTTTAGGGTCTCAGCCTCATTGATTTATTCGGGTCCAGAGTTTTTCTGACTGCTTTCTGGCAATAAGAGCAAAGAATATATACAGTCAAGAAATACCAGGAACACAGTTTTTCCTGGTACTGTTTGTGTGATAAATTTATCATGTAGATTTATTGTATAAGAGAAATTAAGTAAATCCAATAAATGATAGCCCCAAGAATACTTATACAGTAAGCCTCAAGAATACATATACAGTAAGTGCAGAAGTAGACTTTATAAAGGCTATGTTGTATTTTGACCTTTCTTAAGTTTGTTTATTTTGAGAAAGAGAGCACAAGTGGGAGAATGGCAGAGAGAGAATCCCCAGCAAGCTCTACACTTACCACACAGCCTAACTCAGGGCCTAATCCCATGACTGTGAGATCATGACCTGAGCTGAAATCAAGAGTTAGCCACTTAACTGACTGAGCCGCCCAAGTGCCCCTTCACCTTTCTTAAAAGGCCAAGGCAACACAGCTTACTAAGGGTGATAAGACACATGCATAAATGTGATACTATGTATGTGATAAGGCACATACATAAATAATTAGAATGCAAGGTAGAAGGTGATCAGTACCGGAGAGTAATAGAGAACTTGATATGGTAGTTCAGAGGAGTAAGAGATTAGTTCCAAGATAAGAGGAAGGGACAAGGTCATAGTGGATTTTTGAAGGGTGGTAGGATTTGGACATATGAAGATTAGAAGAGGGTGTTATCTTACCGCTAGACTATCAGAATTTAGAAATGGCCACAATGAGTAAGCTGAATGTCCAAGGCAAACATGCTAAAGAGTAATGAAATGACTCTAAAAAAGAAAATGTGCTGTACCTTAAACTTATATAATGTTATATATAAATTATGTCTCAACGAAACTAGAAAACACAAATCTCAGTATATAGAGATTATACCAGGAAGAAAGGAAAGAAGAAAGGAAGGAAAAGAAAACAAAGAGAAGGTGCAATCTACAGGGCTCTAGGGGCAGACCTGGTTTCAAATCCTTGCCTAACCTCACAGAAACTCTGTTTCTTCAACCCTAAATTAGAGATAATATGAGCTACCTGCCATAATCTCTGTAAAGATTGCCATGATGTACATGAGCCCATGTAGCTCAGTGTTTGATACCACCTGAGTACATAGTGACTTATAATTTTCTCCCTACCATTCAAGGTAGAAAAAAGTAGTCCTAAGGATTTGGATTATAAGACTGACTGACTGTGGTTATTGAAAGTCACAAATGCTTTATCAGTGACTGACAGAGTACTGATGACCTACTCATAAAATTTTCAGATGACTCTAAGTAAAGGTGAAAAATTCAAGTTTCAGAGGATCTCAGCTCACTAGAACACCATTCTTTTTTTTCTTAATTTTTAAAATTTTTAATTTATTTTTGAGAGAAAGAGACAGAACGTGAGTGGGGAGGGGCAGAGAGAGAAGGAGGCACAGAATCCGAAGAAGACTCCAGGCTCTGAGTGGTCAGCACAAAGCCCAAAGTGGGGTTGGAGCTCATGAATCGTGAGATCATGACCTGTACTGAAGTTGGATGCTTGACCACCTGAGCCACCCCGGTGCCTCTAGACCACCATTCCAATAAAGAGATTCTTAATGATACTAAATGTGAAGTCTTGATTTTAAACAAATCACACCTAGATAGGAGCACAATGACATAAGAGCAGCACATAGGAAAACACTCAAAACCTTTAGTTGTTTCCAGATGCAGTATGAATTCAATTCATGTGGCTACCAATTAGTAAGAGAGGAGAGAGTCACTTACCAGATGATGCAATAAGTCTAAGGTGATAGTTGCCATCCAGTGGATACTTTGCACTCCTGACTTGCCTTAGTCTTTATGTAACATACTGTTGGCCACACTTTCTTGTCTTCCAGAGAAGCAAATTCCTAATCTTTTCTACTATGAGCATTCCTCAAATTTTGTTTCATGCTTCTTTTACCTGATACCTGCGCCTCAAGTGATGGTTTTTCTCAAGTTTCTCTTTTCAATGTCTACTGTAAAGCTCTTTTTCTATCTCGTTTCTTTGAGCCTACATGTATGAATTCTCTTCCACACACACACTGTCCTGTCTGAAACTTTCCCCCCAATCCAGCTAGTTTGCAGTCTTTTCCTCTCTCTACTTTTCCACACTAATCCCACTGTTCTTAATCGGCATGCTTGATGAGATGTCCCAGTCCATTCTAGGAATAGGACATCTGAAGACATCTCTGTGTCCCGCCCCAGGGCACTGTCTTAGTCATCAGGTTTATATGTCTGGTTGCCAAAACCACCATGCTTCCACACCCTGGCATATCTTCCAGGCACTCAAAAGGCAACATGTCTAAAACATACCTAGTAATATTTCTCCCAACCTGGTCTTGCTGTTGCAGTTTCCACTAGCAATGGTAAATTCACTGTGTGTCATCACTAATACTACCATCCACACGACTATGACATCCTGTCTTTCACAAAGTCCTGACAGGTTTACTACTTGAATATTTCTTGAATTTATCATCTTATCTCCCACTCCTACTCTCCCACTTTTAATCCTCATTGTCCATCTAGATTAGTGAAGCCTCCTAAATGGTCTCCTTTCCCTCCTAAAATTGACTTCCACAACCCCCACAGCTACCAGAGTGCTTGGCTAAACTGTAGATCTTACCCTCTTGATCAGGAGGTCCCACTGCCTACAGAACAAAGATCAGGCTCTCTAGCATGACTCACACACACACAAAAAAAATCCCACAGTTTTGCCTATCAACCTTTCCAGCCTCACTTTCCTCTAATTCCCATTTCTAACCTCCAAATTGGCTGTAATTCCTAGAATACCACCTATCCAGTGGTTGATGGGCCTCTGTTGGTCTTTCCATTATGCTTGGTCTGCTTTTAGGGTTCTCCACACATCCTACTCTATCCTATCCTAGGTAATTCCTATTCATGTCTCCTTTCCAGCAAGGTTTCTCTGACTCCTCAGTCTGAGTTGAGTATTGTTCCTCTATCCACCTGTAATATCCTGATGTAACACTGTAATTACATTTACAATACTACATTGTCTGGCACACCTAAGTGATCAGTAAGTATTCACTAAATTCTTTTTTTTTTTAAGTTTTACTTTTAAGTAATCTCTGCACCAAATGTGGGGCTTGAACTCATAATTCCGAGATCAAGAGTCACACACTCCACTGACCGAGCCAGCCAGGCACCCCAGTATTTGCTAAATCCTAATGTGTTTCTCTGCCATACTAGCCATTAAATTCCTTGGATACATAGTCATCTTTTATCTTTACCAACTAGCTCTGTTCTCACTTTCTTCTGAGCTCCAAATGCCTTTTACATATCTCCACTTGAATAGCTTATTGGTGTTAAAACCATATTTCTAAAATCAAATGCGTGTAAAGCTCCTATTTTCTCAGCCTTCCCACCCCCACCTGATTAAAAAAGAAAAAGAAAAAGAAACATTTCAATCTATTTCTCCTCTGGAGCCCTCTAGCTCTCTCTCATGCCTCTGTAAAACAGAAACGTGGTCATCACCTTGGATGCCCCTCATTTTTCCATCCTCACTTGACCAGATCTCATTCAGGCTCCCCTAGAAAGCAGAATCATTCTGGACGACCTCCTGTTCTGAAATTCTGTTATTCTGGTAATCGGCCTGTTGGCTTATCCACAAATACATAGCATTTTCAAGTTGGAAGAGGCAGCTTAGTAAATAGTTAAGTTTTCAAACTCTGGAATAAGGTTGCCTGATTCACATCCGACATGTGCCACTTAACATAGTTGTTTGACTCTGGACTTAATAATTGAAAATTTCTCGGGGCGCCTGGGTGGCTCAGTCGGTTAAGCCTCCGGCTTCGGCTCAGGTCAGATCTCACGTTCGTGGGTTCGAGCCCCGCGTCAGGCTCTGTGCTGACAGCTAGCTCAGAGCCTGGAGCCTGCTTCCGGTTCTGTCTCCTTCTCTCTCTGCCCCTCCCCCTCTCATGCTCTGTCTGTCTCTGTATCAAAAATAAATAAAACATTAAAAAAAATTTTTTTTAAAAATAAAAAAAAAAGAAAATTTCTCTACCTTGGCTTCTTCATCTTAAGAGTGAGGATTATATGAGGTAATGCGTAGAAAATACTTAGGCTGGTACATAGAAATAATAAGCACTTTACAAGTAAGTAAAATGACCTAGTGTTGTATTCAAGTAGGTGCTTTCCTTTGCTTTCAATGTGATTTCCAAATCTAAAGGAGCTAAGGTTGGTAATTATTCATCTTTAATATTTGTTAAGAATTTTTTTTTAAACCTGCCTTTTTTATTGGTGAGAAAACTCTTCTCTGCTTTATTTTTTTAAATGTTTTATTTCTTTTTGAGAGAGATAGAGAGACAGTGTGAGCAGGGGAGGGTCAGAGAGAGAGGGAGACACAGAATCCTAATACAGGCTCCAGGCTCTGAGCTAGCTATCAGCACAGAGCATGATGTGGGGCTCAAACCCACGAACCGTGAAATCATGACCTGAGCCGAAGCCAGATGCTTAACCAACTGAGCCACCCAGGCGCCCCTCTTCTCAGCTTTAAAGAGTACCCTTTGGGGCACCTGGATGGCTCAGTCAGTTAAGCATCCAACTTTGGCTCAGTTCATTATCTCACGGTTTATGGGTTCAGGCCCTGTGTCAGGGACGGCACAGAGCCTGAAGCCTGTTTCAGATTCTGTGTCTCTGTCTCTCAAAAATAAATAAATGTAAAAAAAAATTTTTTTAAGAGTACCCTTTTATTGTATAGGCAGTCAAAGAATTTGAAGTCATTTTTATCCTATTGGTAAAATTTGCTAAGGATGTACATGTATCATAGAAATACAAGCTGTCATCATTATTTTCCTTTCTCACAGTCAGCTGATTTTCTTATTTCCCACTTAAGTACAATTGGCTTCTAGGGGCTGCAAACCACCCCAACAGGAGGTTTGGAACATGGCATGTGTCAACACAGAACCACACAGGCCATGCTTTCTGGTGATCTCTGTGCCTGTCTCTCAACAAGGACAGGAGAGAATAAAGTAGCAGGCACTGAGGAGCTGTGGGTAATTTCAAGAGAACAGCAGAATTGACCAAGTGATTGGTGATTTACTATAGTATTGAATGGTACAGACTCGGTGAAGACTGCCTGGGATACTGGCCTTATCTAACAGTGTGACCTTGAGTAAGTTATTTAATCTCTCTGTGCCTTAGTTTTGTCATCTTTAAAAATGTAGATAATCTGTATCACAGTGTTGTTGGAATGGTTAAATGAATTAATGCATATAAACCACTTAAAAAAGGGTTGTATAGATGTTTGTCATTATTATTATTGATGGTGCTGGTAGTAGTGGTTGGCAGTGGCCAAGCAGCAGCTAGAGGCTTAATTGTAGCTGTACTCAGAGCTGTGGGCCGCACATGTTAGGTATACTAGAAAGCCCCTTGAATCTTCTCTAATGATCCATTTATAGTGTAACATTCATATATCTGCAAGAAAGTAAAATGCTGAAGCACAGGCCCATAGTTGGTTACCCATGACTGGTTACCACTGGCCTTCATCCTAAATTAAAGGATTTGGACTAGCTGGTTTCTAAGGCTCCTTCCCAGTGTGAATTTGTGAATCATTACTAGTCAAATATATTTATTCTTGTGTTCTTGTTTTCTTTTGGGGTTTGCTCCATTTAGTATCTCTTTTATTTTTTAATTTTTTTAAGAGTTTATCTTTAAGCCATCTCTATACTCAGCATAAGGCTTGAACTTACAACACTGAGATCAAGAGTTGTATTCATGGGGCACCTGGGTGGCTCAGTCAGTTAAGCATCTGATTTCAACTCAGGTCATGATTTCGTGGTTCATGGTTTTGAGCCCCACATCACGTTCAGAGCCTGGAGCCTGTTTCAGATTCTGTGCCTCCCTCTCTCTCTGCCCCTCTCCAACTCGTGCTCTGTCTCTCTTTGTCTGAAAAATAAATAAGCTTTAAAAAAAAAATTGTATTCTTTACCAGCTGAGCCTGCCAGGTGCTCCTAGTATCCCTTTTAATATGCTTGTCAGCATGAGGTCATGTACTGAGTTCATGTTAATGTTGCATTTATCTGATTTTCAGAACATGTTAGGATAGAGTTGGGTACATGTAAAGTTACTAATTTTTTATTATGTAAATTTTCAATTAAAAATGTCAAAAATTGGTAAATGAACCTCCCTTACCATGCTTCAAAATTGTCAGCTCATGGTTAATCTCTTTTCATATACTTCTTTTCCAATTATTTTAAAACATTTTCCTCGCATCATATTACTTTACTCATAAGTATTTCTGTATATACCTCTAAGAGAGAATTTCCTTTTCAAAGATACATAATCACAATACCGTTGTCACATGTAAAAAAAAAAATGAATACCCTTTTGTGACTGACCATTGTTTAAAAAGAAAGCAAACTAGTTGTTTGTTAGGCCTAGCATAAGGATCCAGCCATCCTCATTCATTCAATAAAATATCCATCTGTAGATGACCCAAAAAAAAAAAAAAAAAAAGAAAAAAGATAAGTATTAAGTAATGTACTGAGGAGAAAAGTCTCTCTCCTGAGTAATTTAGTAGGGATTTCAGTTCTGAAAAGTATACCCCAAACACCAATTAAATGTGCCAGAAGCAATTTATTCATCCTCCTAGAGAGAAAAATAAAAGTGGAATGTCTTTTTTGAATTGTGGTTTTCCATGAGTGTAGCTAGGCCATTTACTAATGAATTATTATGGAAGTCTTCATTTCTTCTGTGACACAGCACTTGATTTCAGCTGTTTTGATTCTCAAGTGGCTTTACCTAAGCCAGTTAAAGGATTTAAGAAGAGAAATCTTTTAGGTTCATTTATAGCACATTTAAAACCTATAAATATTAAGCTACTTGTCCTATATAAAACATTAGGCAAAAGACTAACATCTTCTGTTTCTTATTTTTCAAAACCTGAGATTTTTCTTTTTCCTTCCTTACGAGTTTGTAACCTTTTTACTTCTCTAAAAGTTCTATTTCTCAAGAGTAGCAATAGTACAAATATTTCTAGTGTCACATAGTCCTTCATATGCCCTTCAGTAGTTTCTAACAGTTTTTTCTTAACTTTATTTTTTTTTTAATTTATAGTTTGTCAAGTTGGTTTCCATATAACCACAAGTGCCCTCCTCCATGACCATCACCCCCCTACGTCTTTGCCCCTCCCCCTTCAGCATTCAGTTTGTCTAAGAGTTTTTAAAAATATTATTTTTATTTATTTATTTATTTATTTATTTATTTGGGGGGGGGGAGGGCTAGGGTAAAGGGGGGAGAGAGAGAGTCCTAAGCAGGCTTCACACTGTCAGTGTAGAGCCAGACATGGGGCTCGATCTCATGAATCATGAGATCATGACCTGAGCTGAAATCTAGAGGTAGGCACTTAACCAACTGAGCCACCCAGGTACCCTTCTTTCTAATATTTTTAATTTTTGTTCTTATTTTTTGGAAAAAAATACTTTAAAGTGTTCCTTTTCATTTATTTACGGTGAAATTTGGGAATATGATCTTATTTCCGTTACATTCCAAAATCTAAAGCAAAATTTCCGTTTTCTTTTTTTTTAAATGGATCACTAACATTTTAAGAACAAGTTCACCAAACGAAATTATCATTTATTCCTAGAGGAGACTTTGTATATGATATGATATACAATATATGGTATCAGACTTTGATATGATATATAATAAGTTCTACTAACAGGAAATTGAACTCAATTGAAATTGTCTGTGGCACTGGCTCCACAATAAATAGTATTATTTTCATTACATAAGACCAAGTTTGGAACTTTATAGCTGCACTGGTCATTTAAGTAATCAAATTTTTTGATATTTAAAAATAAACTTTTCTTTTTTGAACAGTTCCAGGTGTATAGGAAGTTGCCAAGATAGTACAGAGAGTTCCCATAAATCCCTTATCCAGTTTTCCTTATTGTTAACATCTTACAGTCAATGGAACCAACATTGATTCTTTAGTACAACTCAGGAACTAATATTTGTACCTTACTAATAACTAAATTCTGTACTTTATTATAGTTTCACTCATTTTTCCCTCCTCTTTCAGAATCACTTTCAGGAGATCAACATACTGAATCAGCATGTTTCCTTAGGCTTCTGTGGGCTGTAAGAATCATTCGGTCATTGTTTTTAATAGCCTTGACAGTTTTGAGCTTCACCAACAGCTATTGGGTAGAATATCTCTCAATTTGTATTTATCTGATGTTTTTCTCATAGTTAGACTAAGGTAATAGGTTTGAGGGAAGGAGATTACAGAGGTAAAGTACCCTTATTTTCATGTCCTGTTTAGGGGTGTATGATATCTACATGACTGAGCTAGTGATTGCCAGGTTTCTCTATTGTCAAGTTCCTTTCCCCTGCTTTTATTATGCCCTTCTCCTTTGTAAGCAAGTTACTAAATACAGCCCACCCTCAAGGTAGGAGAGAAGTTAATCTTCACCTTCTTGAACGATGGAATATCTACATCAAATATTTGAAAATCTCTTATATAGGAGCTTGTTTTTTTTCCCTTCCTCCTTCCTTCCCTCCCTCCATCCTTCCTTTTTTCTTCCTTCCTTCCTTTCTCCTTCATTCCTTTCCTCCTCCTGCCTGCCTTTCTTCTTCCTTTCTTCCTTCTTTCTTCCTTTTTCACTCATATATGTCATTATGGAGTCATGGATTTTATGCTTTGAAAAAAACCAATCATACCTTGACTCTCCCTTCCTTTAAATATGCCGCAAGTGCTATACAGCACTTAGCTACCTTTTTTTTTTAAGGTTATTTATTTATTTTGAGAGAGAGTATGTGAGCAGGAGAGGGGCAGAGAGAAAGGGAGAGCAAGTATCCCAAGCAGGCTCTGTGCACATAGCATGGAGCACAATGTGGGGCTTGAACCCACAAACCATGAAATCATGATCTGAGCTGCAGTTGGATGCTCAACCGACTGAGCTATTCAGGAGCCTCACAGATACCTTTTTTTTTTAACTTTAAATTTTGAGATCTAGATTTACATACACTTATGAGGAATAACAGAATGGTTCCGTATCTACTTCATACAGTTTTCCCCAGTTACAGTCAGGAATTGATGCAATCCACCAACCTTAATAACGTTTCACCAGTGATATATCCACTCATTTCTATATGACTGTGTATTTATAATGCATTTTTTTTACATATGTGAATTACTGTGACCATTAGTCCTCAAATTTAAATGCTACTTGAGTACAATAACAGGACTGTACAATGAAAGAAAAGTGATACTGCTTTTGGCTTTATTAGACATTGGACAACAGAATAAAGAACCCTGGAATGTCTCTATGTTTAGGGTACTTCTTTTCTCAAAATACTTGTAGCTGAGATCTTGTTATGTATTCATTTTTGTGAATGGGTTTTTATGGGAAGTGTACTGTGTTACTTTGACAAGAGCACTTTGAAAGTTCAAAGTTTCCATAAAGATTTTCCTAGAGCTGCTAAACATTTTCTATATAATATAAAAAAATTACTTTCCCATACCAGCAGGTGGAAGCAAGAGCAGTCTTATTGTGTACTTTACTTTCCAAGTATACTGGCATGTTCTGTAGACTATCTGTTCATGACTCAAAGTATCTTTATGATATATCCCTTACTTAATTACTTTCCTTCAACAATTTTATTGTCTTGGTGCTTTCTCTTGATTGCTTTATTACCTTATTTACTTGGTGTTTGGGGCTGAACTTAATAGTTATTCAGGGATGAATTTAGATTTTTATCACTTTTCTCTCACTGATTGAACAGTTACAGCGTGTATGCTTTGCATTGACATATTCTTCCACATTTGCTAAGAAACCCTAAGACATGCACTGTGTTCTCAGAGAACTTACATTCTAGTAGAATTAGAAGGAAAATGTTTTCATTCCTTTCCTGACCTGGGAGAAACAGATCAGTCAGCCTTCCTAGTTTTTCAGCCAATATAGGACTGGTATTTAATATTCATACAGATTTCAATTCATTCAATTAACATCTACTGAGTACCAAATACTATATAGGGGCTAACTTATAAATTTATGCTTTTTTCCTTGTAGATTAAAAAAAAGACCAAAGCAATCATTATGTGTATCATTTGTTTTTTAATTTTTTTAAACAGATCATACAGAGTATTCTATTGACGTATAAACCCAGAAACATTGAACCTAAGACATTTAGAAGTTAGAAGTAGCTAATGTTAGTAACATTTCCTTGATTATTCTTGGAAGACCTTCCATAAACGCTAGTTGAAAAAAAATGGAAGTATGATACTCTAGATCAGTTTTGTTGGCTATTTAGTAACAGCTAATAAGAATGATAATAAGGGGTGCCTGGGAGGCACAGTCGGTTAAGTGCCCTGCTCTTGATTTTGGCTCAGGTCACAGGTCTCACAGTTTCATTTGAGTTCGAGCCCTGCATCAGGCTCTGTGTGTGTGGAAAGTGAAAGATACAGAGAACTTTTCCAAGGGGGAGTTATTTGTTATGTGCTCTAAATTCCCCATCAGTTTAGGGGCACCTGGGTGTCTGTGTCTATTAAGTGTCTTAACTCTTGATATCAGCTCACGTCATGATCTCACAGTTTATGAGATCATGTCCCATGTCAGGCTCTGCACTGACAGCATGGAGCCTGCTTGAGATTCTCTGTCTCCTCTCCATGCCTCTCCCCTGCTCACACTCTGTCTCTCTAAACAAACAAACAAATGAATAAAATTTTTGTTTAAGTTTATTCATATAAAATTTGCTGCTTTGTGTTCTAATCTTTTGTTTCTTCTTCACAAGTCTGTAAGTACCTGAAGGTACTTTGTAACCTCAGTAAGTATTTATTAAAGGAATGACTGAATCAACTAATTTACTTCATGGCATATCCCTTTATGATGAATCATTTTTTTTTAATACAGTCTGGAGTCTAAGCATAGTCACAGATGACCGTAACAGCTCAATGTATCTTATCTGAGAAATTACCAGGGAATAAAGAACTAGCATTTGTTGCGTAAAAGTTTTCTTAGAATGCCTGGCTGAACCTTATCTATGTGAAATGTAGATTGTTTGCAGCTTCCTAGGAGTACATTTTTTCAAGTGGTTTACTGCTTACCTAAGAACAGTTAATCAAAGGGCTCCGAAAAAGAATGAGACTCAGAGCAAAGGGTAGCCATCAGATTGCCCCAGATTGAATTGTTTTCATCTTTGGAAATGGATGACTACAAGCTGCCCATTCCTACATGGCCTGTTTTCGAGAGCTGGATAAAAGCTGAAGTGGAGCACTCCTACCCAGCCCTTGCAGCAATCCTTGAGGGAGTGGTACAGATAACAGATGGGATAAGTGACGTCAGTACTTGGGCTTTACCTGCCTTTGCTCCCCCACTATGAGCAAGGTGGGTGGAAGATCACAGAGGTGAATTAGTGAGAAATCTGCTGTTTTCCTTCTCTAGGATGCAGTTGCAGCATGAGTGTCACATAGTAGTTAAGAATATGGGCTTTGTAAGCAGATCTAGGTTTAAATCCCAGCTCCACACCTGCGTTGTGACCCTGACCCTATATGCCTCTTGGTTTCTTGGGAGGTTTAAATAAGAAGAGTCATGTAAATTCTTGATAGGGTGCCAGAAAATGAGCAGGCTCTTAATAATAGTAAGGCTGATGATGATACACATCAGTCATATGTGGGGCAAGTTTCTAGCTTAGGAGCCTGGATGAAGATCAGTAAACTGAGATTGGGAATTAGAAAGAACAAATTTTGAACATGTTGCATTTGAGATGTCTGTGGTCTGGTGCTCTAGCTAGGCATCTGAATAGAATCGTGGGAGTCACCAACTTTTTTGAATGGGTACAGGAAGAGAAGCCAACAGAGGAGACTGAGAAGAAATGGTAAGAAAAGTGGAAGAAGGACTAAGAAAAAGTAAAAGTGAGCTTTGTCAGAGAACTTTTAGTGAAATAATGTGGATAATTACTGATAAGACAAAGAAGTAGAGATACTGTGTGGGACATTTGCAGGATGCAAAAACCAAAGACTAAGTTGGGAGACACATCCTTCTTTAAAACTAAAAGAAAGAACATGGGAATGGGTAGAGATTCAAGAGGTTATTATACTCAACTGCATTTTCTATAAACTCAGTAACCCACCTAGAATGGTCTTTCTGGACATCAGTTCAGCTGAATAACATCAAAAGTAACAATTTTGGCTAAAAATATGAGTCTCTGTTTACTGGTAAAAGTTGACTTATCCTAAGGCATTTAATTCTGTAACATTCTGTTTGTAAAACAGTTCTATCCTAAGCCAAACTGAAAGTTTCTTGAATAAAAAAGCTGTTGCCCGGACCACTAGTAAGTAAAATACCAGATGCTTATCTCTGTTAGGGGGCTGTAAGTACCCAAAATGGAGCTCAGTAAGTATTGAGTTTTACTCTTGAATCTGTTTCTCCAATGCAACAGTCCATCCAGAAGAAAAAATACTAGCAACATTCAGAATACTTGAGTCCAATATGTGCCATTATTTCCATTCTGCATCATCTCTAATTGCAGCTCAGGGCCTTATATAATGCTCCATGAAGGCTAAATACTCTCAGACAGAACTACTTGTATATTGCACATGTAGATAATTGAAGAAAAGTATTCATTAACCTTAAGTGGATCATTTCTTGGCCTTTTGGTTATGATCAAGTGGAATTTCTTGGCTATACGTGTCACAGTTAAAAGTACATGTACCACATACTGTTAGGTTCAGGGTCTACAGGTACCACTAAAAACCAGTTTCTGCTCAAGGTCTGTTGTACACATAGCCAAGTCAATAGGTGAATACTCTTCAGTCTGGTCAGTGCTTTGGTCAGTGTACATGTAGGGTACTGTAGGTGCACAGAGGAATCCTACTGGGGCACCTCAGTGGCTCTGTTGGCTAAGTGTCCCACTCTTAATCTCAGTTCGGGTCATGATCTCACGGTTCATGAGGTCAAGCTCCACATGATACTCTGTGCTGACAGTTCAGAGCCTGCTTGGGGTTCTCTCCCTCTCTCACTGCCCCTGCCCAGCATGCACCGTCTCTCATTCTCTCTCTCAAAAATAAATAAACATTTTCTTAAATAAACATAAAAAAAAAACTGGAGGTAGTCAAAAAAGACTTCTCTTCCTGGAGAAGATGAGATCTGAGTTGAGGTCAAAAGCCTAGGTGGTCAGTTGGTTAAGTTTCTGACTCATGGTTTTAACTCAAGTCATGATCTCGTGGTTTCTGAGTTCAAGCCCTGCATTGGGCCTGCTTGGGATTCTCTTTCTCTTCATCTCTTTCTGCCCCTCCTCATTCTTTGTGCTTGCTCGCCTGCTTCTTGCTCGCTCGCTCGCTCTCTCTCTCTCTCTCTCTCTCCAAAATAGAAAAAGAAAGATAATTCCAGTCTAAGGGCATTGAAGTCCTCAATAACAGCTTGTAGAGAAACATTATTTTAAAGTAAATACTAGGAATATTTGCCAATTATTTTGAAGAATTGGGACAAGTTTCAAGAAATGCTGTGCAACCACTTTAGAGAAAGAAGGAGGACATGTATAAAATATAAATTGTAAGTAAAACAAGTTAGGATATTTTGCATAATTGTCTTAACTCAAGTCTTGGCTCTAAAAAACACATCTCCCTGCCTGGACGTTAGTTTGTGATGTTGATGTAAGATGCTGTTGCTGTAGTGTCTTAGCCCTATCAATTCTATCTCACTTCATGTACAGAGCATCTAGTTTGTGCTCAGCAGTGTGCACTGTGTTAGAGTGGGGGATTTTGACAAAAGAAAGATACAATGGTTATTGTGATTAAAAAAGCCCTAGTCTAATTTAGAGTATGAGTCAAAGCAATTGAACAAGTGGATGACAGTCATTTAAATGCCTGAAATGAATGGCATAGGTAAAAGGTGATAGAAGCTCAGATTTGGGTGAATTGGAATGGTCAAAGATGCCTTGATAGGAGGAAATGGAGGCCTTTATACCAGTAAGTCAGAACATTTCAGAATGTATATTCCATAAAATGTTTTGCAAAAATTTTAAGACAGTAATGAACTCAGTATAACTGTGGCATGCTCATTTTTCCAAATGCAGTTCTGCAGTCTGGTGATCTCTATCAAAATCCATGCCACTGATTTTTTTTGCCTGAGTAACAAATGCACCTTCCTGTCATTGCCATTATATTATTCTGTATTATTTCTTAGAAGTTTCAGAGTTTTGTGTTAAAAGTGTTTAAAGAGAAAAGAGACAATGGAGAAAGTATGGTCGGGAGAGAAATAATAGAGTGTGGAAGTTTATGGAAAGAAAAGAACTAGGGGCACCTGGGCGGCTCAGTCGGTTAACCGTCCGACTTCGGTTCAGGTCATGATCCTACAGTTCGTGGGTTCGGGCTCTGCGTTGGGCTCTGTGCTGACAGCTCACAGCCTGGAGCCTGCTTCAGATTCTGTGTCTCCCTCTGTCTCTGAACCTCCCCTACTCACTCTGTCTGTCTGTCTCCCTCTCTCTCTCTCTCAAAAACAAATAAAACATTAAAAATAAACTAAGAATAAAAAGTAAATAAAATAAAAAAGAAACTAGTGTTTAATTAGGAAGTGGAAATCTCAGATTTAATCTAGATTCTCATTTTCAAATAATTGCACATATTAACTCCTGTAGAGAAATAGAACCACACAGTGTTGCCTGCTTTCAACTTTTGGACCTCTCGGTTGCAAGAAGTAACTAGAAAAATCCATTCTCAAGGGTACAATCACATTTGCTGGAGTGATTGCAGGTGCCCTGGTTTTCCCACACAGGTGCAGTTCTCCAGCGCTGCAGAGCACTGAAGAGGAAACAAAGATAAATGTACCAGCATCTGAAGCATTGAATGAACTTGAAATCATAACAAAGGGGAATAAAGATACTCCACAAAATGATGATAGAAGAGGAAAAGCAGAGACAATGTAGATAGAAAAATTCTCAATAAATCAAAATATTTTAATGTTTTAAAAAAAGGCAGTTTTAATTATTTTTTAAAAGATATATTTATTTAGAGTGAGGGTGTGTGCACAAGCAGAGGAGAGGTAGAGAGAATCCTAAGCAGGCTCCACACTGATGCGGGACTCGATCTCTCAAACTGTGGGATCATGACCTGAGCTGATAACAAGAGTGGGACACTTAACTGACTGAGCCACCCAAGTGCCCCTAGATCAAAATGTTTTAATTAGAAATAGGAGAGAATCCTTCAGTCTCCTTTTCTTTGATAACAAGAATTGTGAATCCTGAAAGAAATTAAGACAAAATCCCAGAAGTTAAGAAAAAAGTGTAAGGCACAAACTTTAATGTGTTCTTTTGACACATAAAACTATGGTTTCTAAATTCTCTTTCTTTCTTTTTACCCCTCCCATATTGGGGAATAGTATCACTTCAGGGAAGTGGTAGTTATTCATGATTTGCAACAGAAATTGCACAGGGTGATTATGGGTGTATCTGTTCAGCCAGGGTGGAAGTTCTGATATTTTTACCAGTCTCACTGAGTTAAAATCAGGTATGCTGTAACCAAACATTCAACCTTTAGATAAATTTTAGGAAATAAAGGAAAACCAGTGGAGGTTCATCTTTTTTTTTTCTAATAGTTTATTGTCAAATTAGTTTCCATATAACACCCAGTGCTTCTCCCACAAGTGCCCCCCACCATGACCAGCCCCCCCTCCCCCCGCCCCCTCCCCCTTCAGTCCATGGTTCGTCTCCAGTATTCAGTAGTCTCCCTTGATCTGTGTCCCTCACTCTTCCCTGCTCTCTTTCATCTTAACAGTAAATATTTGAGGTAATTTTCTCTTAAAGGTGTTTAACAGTAATGAAAATTTGTAACAATTGGTTTGTACTCAGAAAAGTAGTGAAAAGAACAGGGGATTCATTACAGAAGTCTTGTGTTTGAGTCATCAGCCGCCTTGCTGCTCATTATGTCATTAAATCCCATGGCCAACCTCTTCACTTGTACTAGAACTTCCTTGCAAACCCAGTCAGTCGCGATGATGTCTCAGTCCTCCTTGATGCCTCAGATCTGTGTATCCATAAGAGATTGTGGAAATAATTAGTTTGGACATTTTCAGCCAACTCCACACACAACTTTGCAACCCTGTTATTTTCAGCCAACACCAAGCATGTAAGACCCTCTAGTCATCCATCATTTCTTGTGACCTTCATACTTTAGTGTGTCTTTTCTTCTAGTAACCATTACTGAAAGCCACTTAATGCTGGAGAAAATATTTTTCTATATCCCTCACTCTTCCATACCCCACATACCACAAAGTAAAGAGGAGAGACCACATCTTTGTTTGGCAGCTCCTTTCTTGCCCCCACTTATTCTCCCAGACCAACACTTCTTCACCATTGTATAAAAGCACCTTCAAGGCCCACAGTCTGTTTTATCATTCTATACCCTGCTCACGATGTCCTCCACCAGCTACCTGGTTGGTCTTCTCCATTCTTTGAAGACTTTGATTTCTGGCTCAGTCTTCATTTCTATTCTGAGGCCCAGCTATCATGCTGCTGACTCCAGTGTTCACCCAGATCCAATACTAGATTGCATTCTTCAATTTATTTATATTAACCATCCACTTCTGGGAAATGTCCTGGATCGTATCAGATTGTTTAACTTTTGAATTCTTAAATTCACATCCACACTTTTTTACTATAACCTAACTACTCCCCCTTTACCTGTTTTATTGATTTTACTGAGATTGCATTCTTTTTTCTTATATAAAACACATCCAACTTGGGGCACCTGGGTGGCTCAGTCGTTTGAATGTCCGACTTCTGTTCAGGTCATGATCTCTTGGTTTGTGAGTTCGAGCCCTACATCAGGCTTACTTTAGCCAGCCTGTCAGCACTGAGCGCGCTTCAAATCCTTGGTTCTCCTCTCTCTGCCCCTCCCCTACTTGCACTCTCCCAAAAATAAAAAAATAAATATAAAATACATCCAACTCTAGAGAATCACTTAGATGTACTCTCCAGTCCTTTACCTTCTTCCTTCCCCTCAGTCATAGCAGCCTGACTTCACCCTCACCATCCCACTGACACTGCTCTTGCCAGAGTCATCAGTAACATTCCTCTTGCTTAATTTAACAGAATCTTCCATCTTTCGTGAAATTTGTACATTTGGTAGTTATTTATTACCTCTTTTTATTTTAAGTAGTCTCCATGCCCAGGGTGGGGCTTGAACTCTCCACCTTGAAATCAAGAGTCAGATGCTCTGCCAACCAAGCCAGCCAGGCACCCCTTCCTCCCCTTTTCTTTGCTTACTTTTCACAACTTCCTAAATCCATTCTGGTTTGGTTTTCCTTCTGTCTCAATGATTAAACTAGAGTTAGGGCTCAGTTTTTTTGTTCTCATTCTGCCAACTCCTTTGGGCCAGTTCAACCATTCCTCTAACTCTAATTACCATCTCATATTAATGAATTCCACTTACTTGTGCCACCACCACTTCAAACTTGGCATGTCCAAAATTGAACATCGCTTTCCTCTCCCCCAAAGAACCTCCTCTTCCTTCTGAGTTTCCTGTTTTAGTGATGGTACCACCATCCATACATCCAGTTACAAGAATCTTAGACAACATCCTTGACTTTTTCAGCCTCTACCCCTATACCAAGTACGAAGTCATACTGATTCTACTTCCTGAATATCTTTTAAGTCACTCGAGTTCCCCCTTTTCCCTAATTCATTATACCATAATGACATGCTCTAGTTACAGGAATGACTTTCCTCTAGTATGATCTCTTTTCCAAACCTTTCAACTCACTATTTAATTTGGGCAATTTCTCTAGAATGTATATCTTATGTCATCTCATACCTGATTAAATCCCTTCAGTGGCTCTCTCACTGACTTCAGGTTAAACTCTTTAGTGATTCCCAAAACTCTTCATATTCTCTAGTCTTTACTAACCTCATCAGATTTCTCTCTCCTTAAAGCTTTGGGCATTTAGATAATTTCTGGATGTAGTCCAGATCTTGGCTTGCTCCTTGTTGCCTCTGTAAAATCTTCCCCAAAAAGTTCCTTTTGCAGTCTTTCAGAGTTCCTCTGCTTATCCTTGTCAGAGCACTCATCTTAATATAGAATAATAGTTCATTTTTCAATTTGTCCCTCCATTATAATAGCAGAATCCTAGTACGTTGGCCTGTTTGTCCTTGATGCCTGTCACAATGACCAGACACTATATGCTAATAAGTATTTGTTAAGTGAATGACCTTAAATAAGTAACTTAGCCTGTCTGAGCCTCAACTACCACATCATTAAAAGGGAACAATGCACTGCCTACCTCGTAAGGTTGTTTTGGGGTCTTGTGAGGTAATAGGAATGAAGTTGTGCATAGCAGTTAAGAGTATGGGTTCCATATCTCTACTATCTCTCTCGTTTTTAATCCTGGCTCACACCATATAACCAGCTGTGTGACCTTTAACAAGTTGCTTAACTTTCCTGTGGTTTAGTTTACTCTTTAGTAGAATGAGAATAACTCCAGTATATGCCTCATAGTTTTGTTTTGAGGACTGAGTGAATAAACGGAAACCATTTAGTACAGTGACTAAACACACAACAAATGTTAGCCATTAATTATATTTTTATTTATAAGTTCTAAAATCATGTTACATGGTATATATTTCATATATACACACTTATGGCATCAGTGATTAGTTTAAGGTAAAGGATTGGTATCATTACACTGAATTTCTTTTTTCTTTGTCTTTTAGAAAAATATTATAGTAATATTAAAGTTTATTTCTCAAGCCTTAAATTCAAATTGCTGTAGTTGATTTACATGAAACTTTGGTTTAAAAAAATTTTTTATGTTGCTGTTCATTATAAAAAGAGCATTTTGAAAATGTTTCCTTGGGTCACTTGGGTGGCTCAGTCGGTTAAGCGTCTGGCTTCGGCTCAGGTCATGATCTCGCGGTTCGTGGGTTTGAGCCCTGCATCAGGCTCTGTGCTGACAGCTCAGAGCCTGGAGCCTGCTTCGGATTCTGTGTCTCCCTCTTTCTCTGACCCTCCCCTGCTCACTCTGTCTTCTCTGTCTCTCAAAAATAAATTAAAAAAGTTTTTATAAAAGAAAATGCTTCCTTGCTGAATCCCAAAATATTTTTTGAGTCTGTATAGTTATAGGTAGTTTTAGGTAGATGTTTTTTTATTTAAATTTTAATTTTTTAGTAACTAAAATTTTTTAACACTTATTCATTTGAGAGAGAGAGTGAAAGAGTGTGAGTGGGTGAGGGGCAGAGAGAGGGATAGACAGAATCCAAAGTAGGCCCCAGGCTCCGAACTTGTCAGCACAGAGCCCGATATGGGGCTCAGACCCACAAACCGTGAGATCATGACCTGAGCTGAAGTTGGACGCTTAACTGACTGAGCCACCAGGCACCGCTAATTTTTTTTTTTAAGATTTGTTTTTTTTAAGTAATCTCTACACCAACATGGGGCTTGAACTTACAACTGCAGGATGAAGAGTTACATGTTCTTTTACTGAGCAGCCAGGCACCCCAGCACAGGAAAAACATTTATATAAGAAAGATTACTGGTTTAATTTATAAAGGGCAATTATTAAGTCTTTGACACCTAACTTCATTTCTCAACATGTTTTACGTACATAACCAATTCAATGTTTGATAAATACTACTTTCATTAACTCTACATTCAAGGGGAAAAAATACAAATGCATTTAATTTTGTGCTTATATGTTCACCTACAGGAGACTTGATCAATTTCATTAAAAAGTTCTTAATTTAATTAGGCACTATACATTTGTATATTGACTTTGGATCAACACATGCCTAATTTTTTTTTTTTTCTGATTCTTTTTAGAGTTGGTGGTTCCAGGATTTTATTCAGAATGACTTTAGGAAGAGAAATGATATCTCCTCTTCAGGCAATGTCTTCCTATACTGTAGCTGGCAGAAATGTCTTAAGATGGGATCTTTCACCAGAGCAAATTAAAACAAGAACTGAGGAGCTCATTGTGCAGACCAAACAGGTGTACGACGCTATTGGAATGCTTGGCATCGAGGAAGTCACTTATGAGAACTGTTTGCAGGCACTGGCAGATGTGGAAATGAAGTATATCGGTGAGTAGGATGCAGAAGCCCGTCGATACTTCATTCTGTAGGCATCATAAACCATTTTATGCTTTCTGTGTTGGCAGTCCATTTTCCAGTTTTACAAGACATTGATTTTTCCATAGTGATTAACTAATTGCTTAGAATTCAATTAAGTAAGATTAAAATGTTTTCGTATGTTGGCAGTGACTACAAAACATACAATCTCATTACAACTGCATTCTGGAGAGTATTTTGACTAATACATCAAAACTCTTAAGAAGCTCATACCCTAGCCCAAGAATTCCACATGTAGTCATTTAACCTAATAAATAATCAAATACAGGAAAAATTATGTATAAATGTATGTATAAACAGGTTCTCTGTCATAGCAGAACCTTGAAAACAGCTCCTGGGTGCCGACCAGCAGATAGAAGGGCCACATAATGATACTCTCAGGCTCTGCAACATTGTGTAGTCATGATCTTGTTGAGGAACAGCATTTATTAATGTAGAAAAAATTAGAGAGAATAAAACCAGAAGAAAATACACAAATTTCAGCAGTAGCTAATTTCTTGGGTATTGAGTTTACACTTGATATTTAAAAATTTACTCTTAATGCTTTTCTCTATTTTCCATTATCCTATACTTAAAACATACTATTTCTATAATATAACTGTTAGGCCCTTTGAGTTAAAAGGAATGGAGATTCACTCCAGTTGCCTCTAAGGATTAGACATATTCTGTGGTATAATTATGGCTAAACAACCTTGGCTCTCCAGGCTTTGTAAGAACATAGGTTATCTGTAGAATGGGATCATAAACATTTGTATGTATTCTGGAATTTGGAATGTTATCCAGAATCCTACACAGTCCTAGTGACCTCGTCATCACTTTACCCTCATCAACCCCTCAACACCAAGAATTCCCTACCTATGTCCCACCTTAACAGGGACTCTCTTACCTCTTCTTTTCTGTTTCAGTTTCTGCCTTTTTTACTACGAGCTGCTTCACTCTCATTAATAGCCACTCAATCTGGCTAAAAGTCTTAAGTTTAAACTACTGAATAAAAAAGACCTGATGGATCTTGTTAGTCAAAATCAAAGGGATGGAGTTGGTCCCCATTTGGCAGAGTTTTCCCAGAGGGTGATATTTTGTACATCTCCCTCCCTGTATGTGGTTTGTCCTTGGTTTAGAGACTCATTTCTTCAGTCGCATATGGCCAAGATGGTGTGCCAACCCAGTGACTTATGCATTTAACAAATACAAAAATCAATGGGGGAAAAATCTTTTTAAAAATTGTCTTAAATTCTTCTTCTCTTCTAATAATACACCTTTTTAAAAAATGTTTTTATTATTTTTTAGACAGAGAGAGACGGAATACAAGTAAGGGAAGGAGAGAGAGAGGGGGAGACACAGGATGCAAAGCAGGCTCCAGACTCTGAGCTGTCAGCACAGAACCCAATGTGGGGCTCAAACTCAGAAACTGCGAGATCATGACCTGAGCCAAAGTTAGACATTTAACCAACTGAGCCACCTAGGAGCCCCCCTAATAATATATCTTTTAATTATATTTTTAGTTTTCAGAAGTCCTTGCTCTCCCATAAATTTACCTTTGTAATTTAATCATAAAAATTTTTGAGTTTCGGAGTAGATTTTTAAAGACCAACTTTCTCTTATCTGTATATGTTCTCAGAGTTCATTCTGCCCTCTGCATGTTAAAACCTCATTTATCTAGTGTCCAATATTGTTTATACTTTGGCAGTGAGAGCATAATTCTGGTTCAGGTCTTTGTGGCAAAGTAAGGAAAGAAATGGTTTTTAGTATTATTGTTTGCTTAAGAATAGGTTTCCAGTTTTAGGCTTTTGCATTTTGTTCTGCTCATTTTAGTTCTTGAACAATTTTGATTTTTGTTAATATCTTCTTGACCTAATTTTAAAAAGTAAACAAATTGTAACTATATAGTTAATTCTATCACTTAAACAGGTGCTGTATGCATGAAATTTTAATTCTGTTTTGTGCTTTAATCAAAGAATATAAAAAGTATATATTAAATCCTTAAAGGATAATTATTAACAAGATTTTTTAAGCCACATGTTATGAATTTACTCAGATATTTGAAGTGATTTTTTTTTTTTTTTACAGCTTTGTGTTTTAAGAGAACTGGTACAAGTGGAGTAGCTTGTTTAAATGGACAGTTTCTTGGTAGGGAAAGGATAGTTCTGACTACCGTATATCACATGTGGAAGTTTCACCTGTTTACAATACCTTCAAAGTACTAAAGCTAATAAAAATGTATTCATCCTCACAGTATAGCCACAACTGTCCCTATAAACCGTACTCATTTTGGGTCACCTGGGTGGCTCAATTGATAAAGTATGTGACTTTTGATTTCGGCCCAGGTCGCTATCTCATGGTTTATGGGTTACAGCCCTCTGTCAAGTTCCTCACTGTCATCGCGGAGCCTGCTTGGGATTCATCCTCCCTCCCTCTCTCTCTCTCTCTCTCTCTCTCTCTCTCTCTCTCTCTCTCTCTCTCTCTCTCTCGCACTCTCTCTCTCTCTTTGTCTCTGTCTGTCTCTGACCTTCCCCTGCTCTCTTTCTGTCACTGTCTCTCTCTCAAAAATAAAGAGACACCTGGGTGGCTCAGGTGGTTAAGCATCCAGCTTCAGCTCAGGTCATAATCTCATGGTTCATGAATTTAAGCCCTGCATTGGGCTCTGTGCTGACAGCTCACAACCTGGAGCCTGCTTCAGATTCTGGGTCTCCATCTCTTCTGCCCCTCCCCTGTTCATGCTCTGTCTCTCTGTCTCTCTTTCAAAATTAAATAAACATTTTAAACTTTTTAAAACTAAATTAATAAATAAAAACTTAAAAAATAAATAAACCATACTGATTTTTTTCTGTAGTATGGGTTATTTCACTGACATCAGATTTTTGCCCAATGAAAGTCAAAATATTAATTTATGAAAACCCAAGAAAGAATTTTAATATGTGAAGATTAGAGTAGATCATTACCACCGTCATTTAACAGGAATAGTCTCCATATTTAACTATTCACTGAATGTGTCCACTGAGAGTTCTGGAAATCTTCTAAAATTGTATGGAACACTTTATACTTGTATGAACATTTCCATGGGGGCGGGGAACCATAACTTTGACTAGATTCTCTAAGGACTCTATAGTAAAGGTTAGGAATTTCTATTTTAAACAAACTCCCTTACCCCCAACTACATTGGTCTGCTTTCTTCTAAAGCATCCTCTGTCTCTGCCAGTCTCGATGCCTGTAGTCTCTACTTCTCCAATCCTCTCCTGAGGTCTTCCTCTTACACTGCCCACCCTAAGGTCCAGCCTTCTTCATAGGCGTTACATAGTGTTCCAGTCCTAATACTGCTGTCTTTGAGTTACTATCCCATTCATTTGACAACTAAGCTGTTCTGTCCTGTATTGTTCTTTATCTTTTCATGCACTGTTCCCCGTCCCACACCCAGACTATAAAATGTGTTAGTATGAGAACTAAGTCTTTATCCTTTAGCATTCCCACTTAATAAATGACACCCTAAACATTACTCTGTTAAGTGCTCAGTTTATACCCTTACTTGTTCTTAATAATGCCACGTAACAGCAAAGTCCTGCATTAGATGCTGTCTCCTGATAGCCTTAGGAAACTTTACAGAAAGTATAAAATGAAAAACTTATATTGGGATAATCATTTGTCTAGGTAGGGATACTGACTGCATGAATCCTTATGGTCTTGTCCTCTGTTGACAGTGGAACGAACCATGTTAGACTTTCCCCAGCATGTCTCCTCTGACAAAGAAGTGCGGGCAGCAAGTACAGAAGCAGACAAAAGACTTTCTCGTTTTGATATCGAGATGAGCATGAGAGAAGATATATTTCTCAGAATTGTTCATTTACAGGTAAATGATGTTATAAACCCTTTTAAAAGGAAAACAAAATCTACAATAAAAAAGTAAAAATCTTTGTCCAACAATAAAAAGTATTTGAGGACGCTTGGATGGCCCAGTCAAACATCTGACTCTTGATTTCATCTCAGTTCATGTTTTCATGATTTCAGGTTCCTGAGTCCAAGCCCTCATCAGACTCTGCACTGACAGTGTGGAGCTTGCTTGAAATTCTCCCTCTATCTCCCTCTCTCTCTGTTCCTCTCCTGCTTGTGTTCTCTCTCTCAAAGTAAATAAACTTAAAAAAAAGGTATTTGAAAATTTCTAGATTTTAGTTCTAATTATTATAGTAATGGGCACAGCATAGTGTTACATATTGTTACACTACATAGGATTATGTTGAGTTGCTCATTACATTCACTTAACACTAAAGACCAAGTGTAAAAAAGTATACATCTATAAATCTAAGGATTTTTAACTGTCATGAACATAATGGTTCGATGTAAAAACCTCTTTGAGTTTTCTAAACCTTGCAGGGTTTATATTAGATCAATCAACTACAAATGGAATTGAATTGTTTATCTGTAAATACAATGTGGTTTTGTCCATGATATTAAGGACATACTGTCCTTGCTGCACATCATAGTCATTCTTCTCTGTCATCCTTACATTTTTCAGGATTCACACAAATTAGATAATGAATGTTTTAGATAGGTCTACCTTGAGTGCTTTTGATATTTTCATCACCAATGTTGATTTGCTTCTTAGCATTTTCATCATCATGTCTTCACTTAGAATTTTTATTTTAATGACACTCAGCAATTTTTTTTGGAGAACAACTACTGTTTTATAATCCTAGACATTTTTGTTTTATTTTGCATGTTTATTTATGCAAAATATCAAAACTTTTCTTCCTTTTAGCAAATTATGACAAGAGTTGAAATAAGAAAGCAGTTTTAGTTCACGTTTTAACTTACTAAAGAATATGTAATCAAGACTGTATTTAGACATTTAAGATGTACATGCTGTCTCTTCTCTCATGTCAGATAGGCACTGTTTACCCTGTAATTTATATTCATCTATGTGGTTCATAACTGTTCATCTTTTTTTTAAGTTTATTTATTAATTTGGAAAGAGAGAGAAAGCAGAAAGAGAGAGAGGAGAAAGAGAGTCTCAAGCAGGCTCTGCCCTGTCAGTTCAGAGCCCAATATGGGGCTCAAGCTCCCTAACCATGAGAGCATGAACTGAGCTAAAATCAAGAGTCAGATGCTTAATCAACTGAGCCACCCAGGTACCCCCATAACTGTTCATCTTTAGCACTATAAAACTAAAGTAAATTGTAATAACTTTATGATTATTTTTTATTAGTTACATTGTTCTCTTCTTTTGACCTCAGTTATCACTCTGTGTGATTCAAATCATGGCCCTTACAGTCTCCTTTATTTCTTTTTTTAAAATATTTTAATGTTCATTTATTTTTGAGAGAGAGACAGAGCATGAGGAGGGGAGATGCAGAGAAAGAGGGAGACACAGAATCCGAAACAGGCTTCAGGCCCTGAGCTGTAAGCACAGAGCCCTATGCGGGGCTTGAACCCACAAACCACAAGATCATGGCCTGAAGCAAGCCAAAGTTGGACACTTGACTGAGCCACCCAGGTGCCCTTCTTTTATTTTATTTCATCCTCCCCATCTAATTCCTTTATAAGATAATTCCTGTATAAGATAATGTATTTTAGAACCTTTTCCCAGAATATCAAATTTTCTTTTATTAATTCTGTTTTCATTCTGACTTCTAAGTTTTCCTTTGAGAGTTTTCTAATCTCAAAGTATTGCAATCTTAATGTTTTATGTCGTGTCTAATGTTTTTCTCTGATATTTATGAATGTTCTCGAAATATGGAAGGTTTGTCACTTTAGATTTCTTTGCTACACTTTTATTGGGATCTGATCCTAGTAAATTTGGGAACAAACTGCTGCCAGTATGGTATAGTATAGTATACTATACCAGGCAGACCCCAGTTTGTTCATCATATTAGTTCATTTGTTTGGGCTGGTTTTATTGTTATAATTTTATTGTAATAATTTACAGCAGTTTTAGAGTTGTTTCCATAAGTTTTCCTTTTTACCAAAAGAGAATTATTCCCATACATGTTAGTTGTTAGTTGACCATTTATAGGACCTTTTACACTCTGTTAAGGCTAGATCAGAATAATAAAAAAAAACTATTTTTGGTTTTTTATGCCCTGGAGCTTATTCAGTGAATTTAGTTACCTTTAAATACCTTCTCTGACAAATAGTTGTGTTTATTTAGGCAGTATTTTTTTTATTGTATTCTGTTTTTTTGAGAGAGCATGAGTGTAGGAGAGGGGCAGAGGGAGGGGGGAAAGAAAGAGAGAGCGAATCCCAATCAGGCTCAGTGCTCAGCATGGAGTCGACACAGGGCTTAATCCCACCACCCTTGGATCCCCACTTGAGCCAAAATCGAGGTTGACGCTCAACCAACTGAGCCACCAGGTGCCCCTATTGTATTTTAATTCCAATATAGTTAACATACAGTGTTCAGTTACTTTCAGGTATACAACATGGCAATTTGACAATTCTATATATTACTCAGTATATAGGCAGTATCTTTTAAAATCTAAAAGTATCAATATGAGTTTTCTGCTAGCATTGGACACTTTAATAAATGGTAAATTTCATCCCATTCATACCTAAACGACAAACTTAAGTATATCTATTTACTTTTCTCTCTAATGTTGTAAGTAAAATAGGGCAAGCATGATGTCACACATAAAGCCTTCATTAAGCTGGATAATAGGTTATTAAATGTATATGAAATCAGCAATTTCAAGCATAACCTACTAAAATGAGGGTACTCTGGATAATATTGAGGTCTCAAGATACCACCAATGTAGACAATAATCAAATATAATACCTTTGGTTTGATATAAAATGTTACTTTAGCTCTCATGTTATTCTTCACTTAGGATTAATAAATAGAAATATGAAATTAGGGGCAGCTGTCTGGCTCAGTCAGTGGAGCATGCAACTCTTGGTCTCATGTTTCTGAGTTCAAGCCCCACACTGGGTGTAGAGATTACTTAAAAAATAAAATCTTAAAAAAAAAAAAAAAGAAATATGAATCACTATTCACAGTTCTTTGTGTAAAATCTGTGTTCAATAAGCCTTCTAGTTATCTATGGATATGTAACGTATTACTTCAAAACTTACCGCCTAAAAATAGCATTTTATTTTCTATCACAGTTTCTGTGGATCAGGAATTCAGAAAGGAATCAATCAGTTGGGTAGCTCTGGCTTGTGGTCTTGCATGGAAAAAGGAAGTGGTGACTGAGGCTGAAGCCTATGGAGGCTAATCAGACATCTCTCACCTCGTGTGATGTCAGGGCACCTACGTGTGGCCTAATTTGGGCCTTCTCGTAGCATGGCAGCATCAGGGTAGGAGGACTTGTTTCATGGAGACTCAGGACTCCAACAAGGGTGTTTCCACAAACTCCCTGGAAACCATGTTACATTTTCTGACCTGTCTCAGAAATCACATAGCATCACTCCAGCCATACTGTACTGATTGACCAGTCACTGTGACCTACCCGAAACCAGGAGACACTACACCTCAGTCTAAGGAACATCAACTTATTTGCAGCCATGTTTCAAAATCTCCCAAATAAGTCCTGTGCTGACTCTAGATGGATGAAATTACAGTAGAGCCTGAGACTAATCTGTGTACCATAGTTTTCCTACCTCCTTCCTAATGTATGTTATACTGTACATTTACACAGCAGTATAGTTATCTAATTTAACTTTCCTCCCAATCTTGTGAGGCATCCTTTTTTTATAAATGGAGATACTGAAGCTCAGACATGGTAACTTCGCAAGAGCCACAGAGGTAAATGTTTAGTCAATGTTCATAAACTAAAGCAAGAAACATTTGGTGACAGATCTGAAAGATAGGCCTTCAGTAATTGGTGCTAGGACATGGGTTTTCCATGTGGGGAGAGAAAAAATTTCTTCTCCTCCTCCCAACCAAACTGACAATAGCTTCTCAAAAATTATATAGGACTGTGTCTTTACAACACCTAAACAGAGAAGTATTTGTGGAACAAGACCCCAAAGTCCTAACTAAAGTAAAAGATGGAAAACCATGATTGCATTAAAATAAAGAACTTCTGGGGTGCCTGGATGGCTCAGTCAGTTAAGCATCTGACTTCAAACTCAGGTCATGAGCTCATGGTCTGTGAGTTCAAACCCCATGTCATGCTCTGTGCTGACGACTTGAAGCCTAGAGCCTGCTTTAGATTCTGTGTCACTCTCTCTCTCTCTGCCCCTCCCCTGCTCATAGTTTCTCTCTAAAAAATAAATAAACATTTTAAAAAAATAATAAAAAATGAAATAAATAAAAACAAATGCCCCTTTATAACTTTGAGCTTAGAAAAAATAAAGAACTTCTATTAAAAAAGTGAAAAGACAGTAAAACTAAAAAATACTGAAATACTCAAATACTAAATTAAGAAATTTAGAAAGAAGGAAACTACCAAAACATTAGTTCCTAGGGTATATAAAGAGCTACTGAAACCAAAAAAAAAAAAAAAAAAAAAGAAAGAAAGAAAGAAAGAAAAGAAAAAAGGGCAAAGGACATGAAAAGATATTTCAGAAGAAACACAAATGTCAATTAAACATGAAAAGATGTTCAAACTCATCATTAATTAGGGAAGTGCAGATAAAGATCACAATAGGATACCATTCACTCACTAGATTGGCAAAAACTACAAAGTCTAACAATGCCAAGTATCTATGAATGTGAATCAGTGGGAATGTTTGTACACTACTGGTAAAAGTGTAAATTAACTAAAAAATTAGAGTAATAACTAACTTGGAGAAAAACTTAGTATTATGAAGTAGGGTCTCATCTTCCCCATAACTTGACCTGTCCTCTCCCCCACCTCACCATTTATCTAGAAATCCTTTTGCATTTGTACACAGGTGAAATTGGACACATGTACATAACAACATTATCAATAATAGCAAACATTGAAACAACTTAGATTTCCATCAGCAGTAAAATGGATCAGTAAAATTTAGTATATTTATATTGGAATGTTTTATAGCAGTAAAGTAAATGAACTATAGCAACATGCAACAGAATGACTGAATATTAGTAACAGTGAAAGAAAAAAGTTCTAGAACACTACATACAACTTAATATTATTTTATCAAGCTCAAAAAGAAGCAAAACTAAATGTATACATATTGGTAAAATTGGTAAAAAAAAATGTTTAAAATGAAATTCAAGAGAATGGTTACCTGTTGCATAGATAAGTGTAACAATGTTGTTACTGTTCTTTTTCATAAATTAAAGGGTAGGTTTAAATTGTCTTTATAACATACGTATGTAATTTTATTCATTTGTTATATTAAAAATATTACATGCAAATTTAACATGTCAATTTTATCCTTAATTCTATCAGAAGAAAAAAGAATAAGAAATTAAAACAAGCATTTCCTTATTTCTTTAAGTAAAAAATATCCAGGTATCAAAAGCCAGCAGTCAAGGCCACAGATCTTGGTGTTTCTTTGTCCTAACAAAGGTTTCTTAGTTGTTGGGTAAAAAGCCAGAAATGGTTTCATACCCTCTTTCAAGCCATATTGGTGAGAAAAATGTGCATTGTCTCTATGTTAAAACAACCCAGACATATAATATTTTATTCCAGTGGACTGCTGAGTAATAAGCACAGAAGAGGGATTCTTGAGTGAAATAAGAGTCTCAGTTATGTAAGCTGGGTTGAGAAATACAGTTACCTATTGTAATATTGTTTATGTATCTTTTAGAGCCCTGGGCTTTTGTCAGGCCAATTCGTCTTAGCCAGCTAGTGAAAAGTTTTCATTTTAAACTGTAAAATAATGCTTTTAAGCATATATGTTCTCCACCAACGATGGAGGCCTCATGCCAAGTTGAAATACAGGAAACAGTGCCTTAAAACCATGGCAAAGAAAAGAAAATAAAAGAAAAAGAAGAGTGGCAGGGAAGGAAAAAACTAAGTCCAAAATTCAGCATGGTGATGGTAACTGTCTTAACCTACACCATCCCTTCTTGATTTTGAAATATGTAAGCCTAGTTATTGGTCATAATCAGAACTACTGAAGCTTATAGCTTTGTGAGGCTTTAAAAGCCTAGAGACATAGTGTCGTCCTTGTCTTCATTTCCCCATTAGCCAGACATCACTCTTGTGCTTCCTCAGTGCTTAAGTCTCTCCACTCACTACATGATCCTGACGTTATATGCTTATATATCTTTTTTCCTTCACATTACTTAAAGCATCTGCAGGATATTCATCTTTGTTTCCCTGGTACCCGGGGTAAGTGGGAGCTCGGCGAATGTATGCCGAATCGAACTGAACTGGCCCTGGTTAAAAGTGTCTTCATGCAGGATGACAGTCCCCACTCCCAGTGTCCATCCTCACTGTGCCTGGCTCACACCACAGCAGGGGCTCCTGTGGTGGTATGTTGAATTAGTAGTAAGCAAGCAGGCCTTTGTGTGGCCCTCCTACCTGGGAACACAGGCAGCTGCCTAAAAATATCTCCTTCATAGTAGCCAAAAGAAACCTAACAGAACATTTAAAAGAACAGAAGGGACACTTGGGTGGCTCAGTCGGTTAAGTGTCAAACTCTGGCTCAGCTCATGATCTCTCTGTGAGTTCAATCCCTGCATTGGGCTCTTTGCTGTCAGCTCAAAGCCTGGAGCCTGCTTTGGATTCTGTCTCCCTCTCTCTGCCCTTCCCCCACTCACATTCTAACTCTCTGTGTCTCTGAAAAATGAGTAAGTGTTTAAAAAAATTGAAAAAGGGAACAAAACTTCCTATGTAACACAATTAAGTTATGCCTCTGTCTTAACATTTGCAACAGGATCTGTATTCTGTTGTTATCTTGTTTCTTTAGTGTTATCAGTTTTTCCAAATGATATTCAAAGGAATGTACTATCTTGATTTTCAGGATTTAAAAAAAATATTTATTTATTTTAGAGAGAGACAAAGACAGAGCACAAGTGGGAGAGGGGCAGAGGGAGAGAGGGAGACACAGAATCGGAAACAGGCTCTAGGCTCTATGCTGTTAGCACAGAGCCCGACGCGGGACTTGAACTCAGGAACAGTAAGATCATGACCTGAGCCAAAGTCGGATGCTCCACTGACTGGGCCACCCAGGTGCCCTGGGATTTTTTTTTTTTTAAGTTTTATTTATTTTGAGAAAGAGGCACCATAAGTGGGGGAGGGGCACAGAGAGGGGTGAGAAGGAGAATCCCAAGCAGGCTCTGCATTGTCAGCAGAGAACCCAGCATAGGGTTAGAACCCATGAAGTCATGGGAATATGACTTGAACTGAAACCAAGAGTCAGATGCTTAACCAACTGAACCACCCAGGCACCCCTGTTTTGGGGATTCTTTTAACGAGGTTGTAATTTCTACTTTGTGTACGTAATATAGACATAATATGAAAGTCCCACTGAAAAAGTTTTTTATCTACATATTTTTTTAAGTTTATTTATATTGAGAGAGAAAGAGAGAGGGAGAGACAAAAGAATCCTAAGCAGGCTCCATGGTATCAGCGCAGAGCCTAAAGAGTGGCTTGATCTCATGAACCAAGAGATCATAATCTGAGTTGAAATCAAGAGCAGGATGCTCAATCAAGTGAGCCACCCATGTGCCCCTATACATTTTAGAAACTGAAAATGTGAAGGTCTAGTGAAGAAAAGGACAAAGTCATGGGACAGAAGATGGAGGGATTTGGGAGAGATTAAGAAAATTCTCATTTATAATGAAATTTTGAAGAATGATAATAAATTTAGGTTTTGTAATTGTAGTGGTATATAATATTTGGGAGAAAGTACCAAATTAAGAATTTGAGGAATTTATTTCTATCCATTTTTACTAATAAATAGCTGAATGATCTTAGGAACTTCTCTTCAGTTTTCTTGTCTGTAAAACAAGTATACCAGCATATGTGTAAGTGTGTGTGCGCATGTGCATGGGTGCTTTCATGCTTTTATATAAAAGCTCTTTGTCACAGGAAGAGGTTAGGGGAAACTATCTTCTCACCACAGAGATGAAATGAAGTAAGTGCCTCTGCTGTCAGATTATATGAATTTAAAAGTTACTTCAGAGCACTTTAGGCCTTCCCCTAACCCAGAGGAGAAACTTCACCCAAAGAACCCTGAGACCTAGTTTCAATTCAAGTGGGTCAAATTCTTGTTCAGGAAGGATGGTGCCAGTCCAGCAGAACAGTGTAGTAACAGCTGATTTCCTCGTAGAAGGTCCTTGGGCAGTAATTCCAACCTTCCCTGGAGATTATAAGGGACGATATTCTTTTTTTTTACTTTTATTTTTTTAATGTCTTTTTTTTTTTTTTTGGGAGAGACAGAGAGAGAAAGAGAGACAGTACGATCAGGGAAGGGTCAGAGAGAGAGGGAAACACAGAATCTGAAGCAGGCTCCAGGCTCTGAGCTAGCTGTCAGCACAGACAGAGCCTGACCCAGGGCCCGAACTCATGAACTGCGAGATCATGGCCTGAGCTGAAGTCAGATGCTTAACTGACTGAGCCACCCAGGCGCCCCAAGGGAGAATATTCTTATGATCAGCTCTGGGACAGGAATGTGCTTCAAAAGCACATTTTATGAGTGCTTTACTCCAACTAGAGCGCTTCAGAGATTTCCGAGACCTCAGAGTCTGACTGGCAGACGGTGCCTGGTTACAATTGAGTCAGAATTTTCTTAAGTGTCATTTTTGTGGTCAGTCAACAATTTCAGTACAGATAATTAGTCATATTTTAATTAGACCTAATTCAGGGCAGATTTTTCTTACAACATCCTTCTACCTGTTTATGCTTGTCTTACATTTTTGGGGGATTCAGTAGTTTTTACCTAATCTAGACCATGAGTTAGTTTTGAGTTACTGTGCTGAGTATGCTTCTAGGCTTTCTGAAGTAGCAGCCCTGGTGCTCCCAGATACAGCAAGCACGGGCGCTCCTAGTGTGTGAGCCCCTCCTGATGGAGCTTAGCACAGAGTGGGAATTCTGCTCGCATCAGCTGCTAAGATATGTGGTGAGTCTCTGTTCTCAGGTGAGGGCCAGTGTGCCCAGGAAACCCAGGAGCCTGAGCACACAGCACACTGCTGTGCAGCAGTGCTCCTGGCTCCCACCTTGGCTCACTGCCCTTCTGGGAAAGCCCTCTGCTCCCAACCTCACCCTGCTCAGTGGGGTCCTTCACAGCTTACCCAGTTCTTGACAGGCCTTTCTCACTGTGGACTTTTTTTTTCCCTCTGCCCCTCCTACACATACCTCCTGCTTCGATGCTCCCCAACCTTACAACATCCAGTATTGTGCTTTCTAGAAACTCCTATTGCCATGCCCCACACCTCAGGACATACTTTCTGGTGCTGTCAAAACCAGCCTTGATAAACCCTGGTTAATCACATCCACGTGAACGCTGTGATTTGAACTGCTAGCCGTCCAGCCCACAGTTCACTTCAATCCCCCTGGCCATTCCGGGTTTCTTGCCATTGCAGGCACCTGCTGTGGGACCCCAGTGTTTGCCAGCACCAACTAGGGAGGGTTCCAACTCCAGTCATGCCAGCAAGGTCAGCAGTTCTCCAGGGATATGAAACGAGTTATAGAAAAAGGAGACTAACTGTTCTCTGCCTCCACAGAGAATGAGCACAGAGGATACTGTGAGTAATTTACGCACAACAAGTGCTTTTTAGTACCAGGACATAAAAGTCTTTATTGGTAAGCAAAGTAAGATACAGATTGTCATACTGAGTAGTGCCCTCAGGTAAAATACAGCACTGTGCCTGCTGCAACAAAATGTAAACAATTACAGAATTATTGCAGCAGAAACCTTGCACCAACAGTCTAAAATGCAGTCGCTAAAGCTGAACACTGTTCTTTCAAAGATGTACTTAGTTGGAAAAATACAAAGCTCGGGGTGGATAGCACAGGTCTTCATAGAGAGAGAGTACACCCAGTGGTAGGTCTCCAAGGCTCTTGAGACAGAAGTCCCTCATTGGCTCTAACCCAGACTGAATCCATTACACCTGCTGAAGCTGTCTGCAGTCCATTTCCTCCAAAGGACCATGAACTGACCAGCCAGCCAGATGTGCCATGTATATTATGCCACCTGTTTTGAAGAAACATCTGGTGTTTTTATTACCTTGCTATTGCCAGGGGAATTTTCCATTCTCTTCGAAGGTCCTCTGTTCTTTTGAGCAATGTTTGTGTTGCCGCATAAGGGTTCAAATGTTCTGTCCAGCTTTCTTCCTTTTTGTGCAGTGTTGACTCATTTTCCCCAGACACTTGTTCATATGCTGCTTGCTGTCGTCTCTTGATCTCTCTTGCCAAATGACAGTAAGGCATTTTTGAAGTGCTGGAAGCCTTTGGCTGGGGTTTTATCCAGCTGTCCTTGTTTGGTATCTTGGCAAGAGAATCCCACTCTCCCATTTGTGTAGAATTTGCCCATTATTTCTGTTCCTGCCTCTCAAGTGGAACCAGGTTAACCAAATGATAGAAAATTAAATCCAGATGATTTGTGATAAGGAATGTTTTATGAAAAAGACCATGGTAATAGAGAATGCTAAGAATGAGATTATGCAAATGTTTCTATTATCATGCTTTCAAGTAGTACAGGCACTCTTGATTCTGATGCAAGGCCAGGCAATTCTGGTTAGCTTTTTATTTATTTAATTTTTCCCTTCTAAATGAGCAAAGCTCACTTAAGCATAAAAGAAATTAGGTCTTCAAAAGAGCCTGCTCATAATCACCTGTGTGTTTCATAGCCCAACAGAGATGATGAATAAATTTGCTTTGGTCTCATAGTGGACAGTATACCCATGCACTTTTGTACAGAAACGGCTGTCACACTCTTTCCTTTCAGGAAACCTGTGATCTGAGTAAAATAAAACCTGAAGCCAGAAGATACTTGGAAAAGTCAGTTAAAATGGGAAAAAGGAATGGGCTCCATCTTCCAGAACAAGTACAAAATGTGAGTTTATGTTTCTTCTTCTTCTTTTTTTAATAATTTATTTTAGGGGCACCTGGGTGACTCAGTTGGTTGAGCCTCCGGCTTCGGCTCAGGTCAGTTCGTGGTTTCGAGCCCCACGTCCGGCTCTGTGCTGACAGTTAGCTCAGAGCCTGGAGCCTGCTTTTGGTTCTGTGTCTCCTTCTCTCTCTGCCCCTCCCCCTCTCATGCTCTGTCTCTCTCTGTATCAAAAATAAATAAAACATTAAAAAAATTTTTTTTTTTAATAATTTAAGTAATCTCCACACCCAACGTGGGGCTTGGACTCATGACCCCGCGATCAAGAGAGGCATGCTCTACCAACCGAGCCAGTAAACAGGTGCCCTGTTTACTTTTCTTACTGGGAAAAAAAAGAATAAGCAAAATACAACAACAACAACAACAAAAAACAGGGAAACAACACATTTGTAATACAGGAAATAAATAAAACAAATTCATTTACAATGTATTTGGTAGTGAGTGGTTTTAAATTCTGCACCTCCCCCCAAAAAAAATCTACAACTTTTGTTAACCTCATGGTGACTGACAACTCATAATTGTTTTTTTTAATTCTGTCTATTTTACATTTGTTTCATGTGTGCTGAGCTTATTGTCCCTATTTTATTTTACATTTTCTTAAAGCTGGTTCCAGATCTTAGTAGTTGATTTGCATCCTCAATCCCTTGGTCATACAGATATAGCACACACTGGTAATGAAATTTTTATGATGGAGAGGTTTTTTTTCTTTTAAGATTTTATTTAAATTCAATCTAGTTAATATGTAGTGTAGTATTAGTTTCAAGAATAGAATTCAGTGATTCATCACTTCCAGATAACACCCAGTGCTCATCACAAGTGCATTCCTTAATGGTCTATCATCCATCTAGCCCTTCCTACCACCCACTTCCCCCCCAGCCACCCTCAGTTTGTGCCCTATAATTCTCTTACTGTTTTCCTCCCTTTCTGTTTTTATCTTATTTTTCCTTCCCTTCCCCTGTGTTCATATGATGGAGAGTTTTAATACAAGCATGTTGGAATGGAATATCCTATGATTAATACAGTTGACCCTTGACAGCCTGACTGGCCGGGTGGGGACCCCCTGCAGAGTCAAAAATCCATATATAACTTCTGACTCCCCAGAAATGTAACTACTATAGTCTGCTATTGACCAGGAGCTTTATCCATAATGTAGTCAATTATCATGTATTTTGTAAGTTATATCTATTATATATTGTATTCTTAAAGTAAGCCAGGAAAAAAAAAGATGTTACTGGATGTTACTGAGAAAATTATAAGGAAGAGAAAAAAACATTAACAGTGCTGAAATTTATTTACTGAAAAAAAAAATATATATATGGATCCCGATGGTTCAAATCCCTCTTGTTTAAGGGCCAACTGCATACACACTTTAAAGGCAGAGAAATTAGCTTCTGAAAAGTGCTTCTCAAACTGTTGGGATTTTTATTTTTGTTTTTAGTTGTTGCTGTTTGTTTTTTTGTCTAATGCTAATCATAACGTCCAGTTTAGTAAACGCAGCTACAGAATTAACTCATTCTTCTTGGACAGGAAATACAACCCATGATTTGTTTCCAGGTCACTCTTATAAGCAGTAGAACAGGAAATAAATTTGAAAGACGTCTAAACAAAGTGATGTTCAGCATAGTAGATACAACTGAAGGTACTACTGATATGCAGGTACCTTTCTATCACCCAGATGCCCTTTGAACACCTTGTATTGTCTTCAGCCTAGATAGGGAGAAATGTGACTGATCTCACTTACCTGACCTTTTGTCTTCCTGGTCAGTCATCACTTTTTTGGGGGGCATGAATACCGTATTAGTTAAAATATGTTTATCTACAACTCACATAATCCTATTGGCACACTTTAAACAACAGAAGAGATTTGTTTGTATACCTCTAAGGTCCACCATCCACAAGGACATAGAGAAGCCTCCATCAAACCTCCCCTCATGTCTTAGTGGCCCAGATTGGATCATATGCCAAATCCCAAATCTTTTCTTAGTGAGGATAATACCAGCCCTGGCTTACCTGAACCAGTCTCATCCCACAATTGGGATGGAATTACCTAACTGGAGTAGAATCATGTCCCTGGAACTTCAGATAAGATCAGGTTCCGCCCAGACTACATGGCTGCTATAGAATGAGGGAGAGGGGGAGGGAGTTTAGGGTGACAACCAGAGTATCCAAAAAGAGTATTGCACAATGTGTGTTAAGTGGGCAGATTCAAATTTAGTGGGCAACAGAATTATCTGGAAAGCTTTTAAAGTTCTGAGACCAGAGCTTCATGTCTGAGAGTTTGTGTTTTCATTGGTTTGGTGTCATTCTCAAGAATATGAATTTCTGGGGCACCTGGGTGGCTTAGTTGGTTGAACATCCAACTTTTGATTTCAGCTCAGGTCATGAGCTCATGGTTGTGAGATCAAGTCCTGCTTCGGGCTCTACACTGGGTGTGGAGCCCATTTAAGATTCTCTCTTTCTCTTCCTCTACCCGCCTCTCTCTCTTCTTTCTGTCAAAAAAAAATTAATAAGCATTTCCAATAAATTCCCAGGTGATATTGAGGCTTCTGGTGAGAGCCATGCTTTGAGAACCATTATGGTTTATGTTCATTATCTGACATTTTTAGAAGATGGGAGAGGTTAATAAAAATGTTTCATGTTTTTTCTTGTGGTTTCTTTTTTTTTTTTTTTTGCTTCCTTTTATTTCCTAACTAATAGTTTTTACACAAATGTTAGGTCCCATAAATCACCTTAGTTTACAAAGCTCCATGACATTAAGATAAAACCTTTTTTCTAAAGCAACTATAGAATTAATTATGCACGTTTTATCTCTTGGCTTACTTTAGCACCAAATACTGATTTCTACATTAAAACTTTGTATTGGAAAAGATTAGAAATATGTTAATTATCATTAGGCTACTAGATTCATCCATTCACCCAGTAACTATTTATTTTGTGTATATACTATGTGCCAGAGTGTGCTTTGACCATCCCTCCTAAATTTATTTAATTCTTACAAGTTTACAACTAATTTCTAATGCATCACTGGAATTGCTTTTTTGTACACGTTGCATACAGATTCTTGTGGACACAGCAGAGAAGACTGCAAGGAAACTATTTGATCAAGCATGTCTGTATTTTTTTAATGTTTGTTTATTTTGAGAGAAAGAGAGAGGGAGGGAAGGAGGGTGGGAGCGCACACGCACAGCAGGGGAAGGTCAGTGGGAGAGGAGGAGAGAGGATCCTAAGTAGACTTTGCACTGTCAGCATGGAGGCTGACATAGGGCTTGAACTCACAAACCATGAGATTAAAATCTGAGCTAAAAATCAAAGTCTGATGCTCAACCAACTGAGCACCCAGGCGCTCCTCAAGGTATATCTTTTAAAATGTACTTCCGAATGGTTGGGTATAGAAGCCAGTCTGCATAGAAAAGTGAAACTTACTTGACCAATGGCAATAAAAATGAAAGTCTCATTTTACTGTTCTTGTTCTGTGTTTATATCTGGTATTCAGGAAATCAAAGCAATGAAGAAAAGAATGAGTGAGCTATGTATTGACTTCAACAAAAATCTCAATGAGGATGATACCTTCCTTGTATTTTCCAAAGCAGAACTTGGTAAAATCCTGTGGTTTTTTTGTTTTGTTTTGTTTTTTCTGGGATAAATAATATAATTTAGGCAAATAATGTTACCTCACAATTTGCTAAATCAGAGTTGAAAGATTTCTTTAAAAAATGAACCAGTACCTTCTACAGAGCACATCACCCTTTCTACAGAAAAGACAACCAAACCATGACTAAATTTTATGCTAATAAGAGTGTATACTATTTCTAGAGACAGTATAAAGGAGATTTCATAATATTTCTTGGTAACTTACACTGGTGTTTAACAGCCTTCAGTGCCTTGAATTTTTTTTTTGCCTTATAATGTCCCCTACATTGTCACATAACCAAGTGTTTTCTTAATCTGTTCTGGGTCTTTCTTGGCTCAATTTTGCCTGTTCTCCATCAAAACACCATCTGCACCAGTGCACTGAAGCCTATTTATGTTTTGAATTACCACCTCCTAAGCCACCTGTCTTCTAACTATCACCCCCAAATCCAGTAACAGCCAAATGATATTATAAGAATTGTCATTATTGTACTTGAATTTCAATTACTCTGCAGAATTCCTAGAGTTTCTTAAAGGCGCCATGCCTATGCTAAATCAACCAATAATGAGTGGAAAAATTGATGTATGAGAAAATGATTTTTTGCAGGTGCTCTTCCTGATGATTTCATTGACAGTTTAGAAAAGACGGATGATGACAAGTATAAAATTACTTTAAAATATCCACACTATTTTCCTGTCATGAAGAAATGTTGTATCCCTGAAACCAGAAGGAAGATGGAAATGGCTTTTAATACGAGGTGCAAAGAGGTACTCTAAATGTTTGCTTTTGTCTTTATGAAAGACTTTAAGAAAAACGTTTGCTTTGTTTACCAGTGTCCAAGTTAGCTCAGAGACCAGTACGCCTATTTGTGTATTATGCCTCCTAATTCCTGAAGGCTTTTAGCTTTTCCCTTGTTTGTTGGCAGCCTTGGTGTGGCCATAGTCTAAGCTGTTCTAATAAAAATAGAATGGGTTAAATAAACTAAAAGTTGTATTCTTCTAGTAAGTCACTAGTGAAGGGCTGGTAGAATATCTCTCTTTCTTCAATAAGTGACTTCCAAGTCCATTCCAGCTGTCACCATTTCCCAGCCTGTTGGGAAGAAAGAGCATAAAGGACAGAGACAGCACTTGTAAGAAAACCTGGAAATGACATACGTCAACTCCATTCACATCCCATTGACTCAAGATTCTTTCATCTAGCCTTGTCTGTCTGCAGGAGAACCTGGGAAATGTAGTCTTCAGTCGGCATTTATTGGCTCAGCTGAGTGGATTCTATTACCAAGAAAAGAAGAATGAGAAGTGCATTCTCAGAGTCAACTAGTCAATTGTCTACAGTCGGGCTTTCAGATAACTCCTTTTTTTCCCCACATATAGAACCTGTTCACCATATGTCAGAGGCTAACCAGTTATTGCCTTGAGCTTAAACACCAGGGTGTCTGGAGTCCTCCCCACTCATAGCTTCTCATTATCTAGCACCTGTGAAAGAGACGGCGAGTTTTCTGGTCCATTCATCCCTACTGTGCACACCCACTGGTAGAATAGGAAAAGAATAACCACACTAAAAACTCCTATTTGGTGTAAGAAAGAATGGGAAAGATAGGCCCATACCAATTTTCTTTTTTTTTATTATTATTTTTTAATGTTTTTTATTTATTTTTGAGAGACAGAGAGAGACAGCATGAGCATGGGAAGGTCAGAGAGAGAGAGGAAGACAAGGAATCTGAAGCAGGCTCCAGACTCTGAGCTAGCTGTCAGCACAGAGCCCGACGCGGGGCTCGAACCCACGAACCATGAGATCATGACCTGAGCCGAAGTCGGATGCTTAACCGACTGAGCCACCCACCGCCCCCATACCAATTTTCAAAAACTCTGGTGAAGTTTTTTGGATAGTTCCTTAAAGTTATTTGGGTTTTCTCCTAGCAGGAATTTGTTTTAGCAGTTGTACTCTATGATGCCTGGTTTTGCCTGCCAGAAATTCTTTCTTGCCTGTTACCCTCCGTGACCGTTTCCTGGGCAGCTACTGATAAAGTGCTGCTGATGCTGGTTTAAAGCCTGAGGATTGCTTTAGGGATCAAATAACCTCAAGCTTTTGTAGACTAAGCTCATGATGCCTTTGGTAATACAATTCCCTCAAAAATTTAGTAGGTTTATTGTCTGTTTGCTTCTAGTCAGATCCATGTTAAAATAATTACACCCAAATAATGTGTTTGGTCAGTAGTTCTTAAATCTACCAGATCTTTTTATATTGGCTCCTGTATCCTGTCCATCCTGCTTTTTCTCGATTTAATGAAGTCCGCTTCAGGGCCTTCTGAAACAGTATGCTTGAGGAGGAAGGCAACATTCTCAAACTAATCTCTATAATTCAATAACTCTGAGTGACCATCTTTCCTCCTGATGTTAGAGGAGTACAGAGCAATCGACTTTTCTAGCCATCTGAAGGCCCAGATTGTAGGTCAAAGACAGAACCTCTGCTGGCAGAAGTCTTTTCCTTGCATCTTTGGAAACTGATCAGTTATCACTTGAGAACTTGAGTTCATCTCTGTCATACAGCCATTCTAAAAGCCACAAGTAACAGCAAACATGCACCAATATTATTAGTTTTCCAACAGTTCCCCTTGAGCTGAGACTCCATAGGTAATTGCCCTGCCTTCCAAGTAATGACATGAAATAGCTTTGACAGATGTTACCCGGGGAGTATGAGGACTGTCACCCACCCAGCCTGCGTTGTCTTTGTCCTTAACTTCCATTCCTGTACATTTTCACTTATAGCAGTACTCTATTCCTAACATAACCTCTGAGGGTTTATACAGAAGCCAGCCAAAAGCATAGTGACTCAAATAAGATAAAAGTTGTTTCTTGAGAAAGGATTAGTGGTTGGCAAAGGTTGGGGACACTGGAGAATTACTGTTTAACAGTTACCAAGTTTCCATTTGGAGTGCTGGAAAAGTTCTGGAAACAAATACTGGTAGTGGTTGCACAATAGCGTGAATGCAGTTTGTGCTACTGAATTGTACACTGAAAAATGGTTAAAATGGGAGTTCCAGCAGGAGTGGGAGGAGAGAGCTGACTGCAGAGAGCCCTGAGCAGCCCAGCCCCCGCTGGCCAGTTCCCATCCCACCGGAGGGGCGCAGCTGCCTCAGCCAGCCCAGTCACCATCATGGCCACAAGGAGCAGGGAGAGGGCGGCCCAGCCCTCAACCGCCCTCTGCCTGTCTGCAGACCCCAGGCCCCTTCACCTCTGTGGTCAGCAGAGACAGGTTATCACAACGAAGATTTTCGAACAGTCAAGTGGTTCAGTGTAAGAAAAGATTATGGTTTCATCAACAGGAATGAGATCACGGAAGTTGCGTTTGTACTCCAGACTGCCGTAAAGAATAACCCAGGGTGCATGTGCCTGAGTGGCTCAGTGGGTTAAGCATCTGACTCTTGATTTCAACTCAGGTCATGATCTCATGGTTGTGGGATCAAGCCCCACATTGGGATTCTCTCTCATTGAGATTCTCTCTTTCTCTCTGTCCCTCTCCTCTGCTCATGTGCTCTCTCTTTCTCCTTCTCTCAAAATAAATAAACATTAAAAAAAAAAAAAAAGGAATAACCCAGGGAGGTACCTGCATAGTGTAAGAGAGGGGGAGATTGGAGTTTGATGTTGTTGGAGGACCAAAGGGTATGGAGGCGGCAAATGTTGACAGGCGCTGGTGGAGCCCCAGCGCAAGGCAGTAAATACACAGCTGGTGCTAAATGTTACTGATGCTCTCTGTCGTGGAGCTCCTCCCCCCCCCCATGGAGTGGGGGATGAAGGAGGGCTGGAACAGTGCTCCCGAAGGCCAGGCCCACCACGCCCTCCCTCCCCCCCACCGCAGGCCATGGTTCCTATCTGGCAGGGGTAACGACCAATCTTAACAACCCTCTTTTGCAGGGAGAAGTGCTGGAGGGCACTGGGAAGCAGAGTGAGGGGAGAGCAAAGCAGATCAGTGAGATAGTATGGGATTACAGACCCCAATTCCGCAGGGGTCCTCCTCACCAGAGACAGCCTACAGAGGATGGCCGTGAAAAGAGTAAGGAAAACCAAGATGATATCCAGTGTCAGGCGCCACCTCAGGGTCACTGCTGATGCAACTTCAGTGACCCATACAGACTCCCAGAAAACCCTAAACCACAAGATGGCACAGAGACAAAAGCAGCCAAATCTACAGACTGAGAAATAGTCAGCTGGTTATCTTCTCTACCACCATGCAGTTTAGTCCTTCAACAAGAAGTGAATATGAAATTCCAACAATAAGAAATGAACAAGGAGTGCCAGGTTGGCTCAGTCAGTTAAGTATTTGGCTCAGGTCATGATCTCGAAGTCATGAGTTTGAGTCCTGTGTTGGACTCTATGCTGACAGCTCAGAGCCTGGCGCCTGCTTCAGATTCTGTCTCCGTCTCTCTGCCCATGCCCTGCTTGGTCTGCGTGTGTGTATCTCTCTAAAATATAAAAAATAAAACAAAAAAAAAAAGAAAGAAAGAAATGAACAGAAGATTGGAGCTGAAGACCTGAAGTGTTTGTCTTTTGCCCATTGAACAGATAACTAGAACTTCTAATCTGTTTTTTCTATATAGCATGGGGTTTTTATTATTTTTACCTAAAGATGTCTCTTTTTGGTATGACCAATTTTTTTTAAGCTTGATTTTTCTCACTATGCCTTTAAAGGTTTTTTTTTAATTTTTTTTAATGTTTTTTGTTTTAATGTATTTTGATACAGAGAGAGACAGAGCATGAGAGGGGGAGGGGCAGAGAGAGGAGGAGACACAGAACCGGAAGCAGGCTCCAGGCTCTGAGCTAGCTGTCAGCACAGAGCCTGATGTGGGGCTCGAACCCACGAACGTGAGATCTGACCTGAGCCGAAGTCGGAGGCTTAACCGACTGAGCCACCCAGGCGCCCCAATGCCTTTAAAGGTTTTTAAGCTGTTTCTTGTCAAGTTGAGATTTTTAAGAACCTCATTCTTAATAGGTTATGAAAGTTTACAACTTGATTTTTTGAAAAAGCCAAGAATTGGCAAGCACCTGTTAGTAAAGGTCTTAAATAACTTTTAAATTGTTAATATCGCATATTTATGGTATGTATGTTTTACCACAATTCTTTTAAGTTTATTTGGGTTTTTTTTGTTGTTGTTGTTGTTTTTTTAGAAAAAGAGCATGAGTCTAGGAAGGGCAGAGAGAGAGAGGGGGACAGAGGATTCAAAGCAGACTCCAGGCTCCACGCTGATAGCAGTGAGCCTGTCGCAGGGCTCAGACTCCCATACTGCCAGACCATGACCCAAGCCAAAGCTGGATGCTCAACCAATTGAGCCATCCAGGTGCCCCTGTTTTATACAATTTTTAAGGAAATGTTTATTTCTGTTGCAAGTAACAGTACAGAGATGAGTGATCCACACTGAGAGGGACAGTTCTGCCATCCTCAGTATTATGGCTTTTGTGGTCATTACTTTCTGCATTTAACAGCAGTCAGTATAAATATCTATAAAAGATAACCCAGGAATTTGACTCATCACCTCATTGGCAGTCCCTTTTTCCATTGTATATCACATGGCCACTAGTTTTGAAGGAAAGATAGGGTTCCATGTGTCCAACAAAACCTCAGGAAATTCTGTTACTAAAAGAAAGAATGGAGGAGAGTGGATACTTGGAGAAAACTGCAAGTCCAGAGAGGTCTAGAAAACTGAAAGAGATCGAAGAAAAACTCAAACTAGTTAATTTTATTATCTTTTTCCCACCCACCTCCCTCCTCAAACTAGTTAATTTTAGAACTGAAGAATTATATTACATGTTTCCATGCTAGTTTTTCTTTATTATTATTTTAGACAGTTTGTGAGCAGGGGCAAGGGGCAGAGGGAAAGAGAGAGAGAGAAAGAATCTTAAGCAGGGCTCCATGCTCAGCACAGAGCTCAATACAGGGCTCGATTTCATGACCCTGGGATCATGATCTGAGCCAAAATCAAGAGTTAGATGTTGAATTGACTAAGCGTCCCAGGTGTCCCTCCATTCTAGTTTTAAAATAATGATAACTATAATAAATAGTTATATAGTATTTGCTCTTGTACCAGGCACTTTTACTGTATACTTGACCTCTACTCTTACTTGAATCTTCATTATCACAGTGACTTAGCTACTTTTATTATCTACATCTTACAGATGAAAAAATGAGGCCTGGAAAGGTTAAAGGACTTCCCAAGGTCAAACAACTAATAAATGGTATAGCCTAATTATGAACCCAGGTAGACTAACCTCAATGTGTGATCTTCCTTAGAAACATGACTGTAAATGCATTTGCTGATTTAATCATTGGGGGTAGTTTTTCTTCGGCCTCAACATTTAATTGCTTTTTCTATGGGATTACTCTTTCTTTTGTTGTTAAAATAAATAGAACAATATCATTATTTGTATTCTTAATTACATACAGAAACAAAAAAAAGTTATAATCTGAGACAAATCCCTGAAGCATTTATAAGAGAGTTCTATGGCATTAAGTCCATGTACGTTGTTAAGCAACCAACACCACATTATCTTTCCCAGCTAAGACTCTCTACCCATTAAACACTAATTCCCACTCCCCTCGCCCCCTCCCCGTGGCATCCACTGTTCTACTTCCTGGTTCTATGACTTTGACTCCTCTAGGAACCTCATGTAAGTGGAATCAGAATATTTATCATTTTGTGTCTGCCTTACCTTACTCAGCGTAATGTCTTCAAGGTTTATCCATGTTTTAGCATGTGTCAAAATTTATTTTCCTTTTTAATATAGAATAATATTCCATTATATGTATATACACATTTTCTTTTTTTTTTTTTTTAATAATTTTTATTTTTGAGAGAGATAGAGTGCAACCGGGAGAGGGGCAAAGAGAGAGACGCACACACAGAATCCGAAGAGGCTCCAGGTTCCAAGCTGTCAGCACAGATCCTGACACAGGGCTCGAACTCATGAACTGAGAGATCATGACCAGAGCCAAAGTCAGATGCTCAATCAACTGAGCCACCCAGGCTCCCCCACGTTTTCTTTATCTATTCATCCATATATGGACATTTGGGATGCTTTCGCCACTTGGCTAATATTCATATAATGCTGTAGTGAACACAGGTGTACAAGTATCTGTTTTGAGTTCTTCCTTCTACTCTTTGGGATATATATTCACAAAGGGAATTACTGGATCATGTGGTAATTATGTGTTTAAATTTTTGAGGAAGTACAATACTGTTTTCCATAGCAGCTATACTTTTTACATTCACATAAGTAATACACAAAGGTTCCAATTCTTCACATCCTCATTAGTACTGTTTTCTGTTTTTTTATAATAGCCATACTATATGTGAAGTTAAAGTGACAAATTTGTTTATATAAATATATACATATATTTATTTAACCACCAAAAAACTTTAACTTATATATATTTGTTACAGTCTTGTCAATGAAATTAAATGTGGAATCACTGTAGTCATTAACAATACATTTTAATACATTTTAACTTTTTTTTAATGTTTGTTTATTTTTGAGAGAGAGACAGAGTGTGAGCGGTGGAAGGGCAGAGAGAGAGACACAGAATCGGAAGCAGGCTCCAGGCTCTGAGCTGTCAGCATAGATACAGGGCTCAAAGTCATGAACCGTGAGATCATGGCCTGAGCGAAAGTCAGACGCTTAACTTACCGAATCACCCAGGCGCCCCAATACATTTTAACTCTTAAGTTTATAGTATCTGAAATTTTACTAAGACTTCATAGGAATCCCCTGAGGCTTAAAAGTCAATTATTTCAGAAATAAAATTGGATCATGATGTCTTTTAATGTTTATTTATTTTTGAGAGAGAGAGCACAAGCAGGGAAGAGGCAGAAAGAAAGGGGGAGACACAGAACATGAAGCAGGCTTCAGGCTGCTAGCTGTTAGCACAGAGCCCGGTGTAGGGTTCAAACCCATGAACTGTGAAGTCATGACCTGAACTGAAGTTGGACACTTAACTGCCTGAGCCACCCAGGCACCCCTGGATCAGGAGTTTTTTCAAATTCTGTAACACTGAAATGGAGTAATTTATTAGAAGTTTGAGATGGACTAAAAATATTTGACAGTTTACCAACCCCAAAATACATGTAATAACTTCCTTTTAGTTCTTTGGATCCAATAAATTATTAATCTTCATTTTTGTTGTTGTTTATTACTAGGAAAACACCATGATTCTGCAGCAGCTACTCCCACTGCGGGCCAAGGTAGCCAAACTCCTCGGCTACAGCACACACGCTGACTTTGTCCTTGAGATGAATACTGCAAAGAGTACAAGCCGTGTAATGGCCTTTCTAGGTTGGGCCTTTTTTAAATCTGTTGTGTATTTCCATTTTTCTTTGTCTTTGACTGTTTCACTGTTTTTGGCTAACTGTGTATATTCTTATTATGTATTTATCCTTTACAATTTGTCACATATGTAAGATAAACGTGTTTGGCTCTGTATAGGACATGGCAATTTGGGAGGGAGCCCCAGAGTGTGAGGTGAATGCAACAGGCTGAGGAGTGCTGTAAAGAGAAAGAAGGAAACTCAGGGAGCATACAAAGCGATGTTATTCTGAGTAAGCCTGTGAGAGAGTAGATGAAAGAGAGCAATAGGATACTCAGATGGGAATATGCCAATTTTAAATTAAAATAAATTAAGGAGAAAGTGAAATAGAATTAACCACAGTGTGTATGTATATATATATATATATATATATATATATATATATATATATATCCATCTAAAAAGTGGAATTGCTGTGTCCAAGTAAATGTTCTTCATAGGAAGGTATTAGTGATAAACCCATGGCTGTTAAAGGCGATGAGTAGTTTTTACTAATAGTGATCCCTGGTCACATCTGACTTATTTTCCCTGGCTTTTTGAGGAGCCTAATCTCATTCAAGAATAATCATGTAAATGAGCTGGTTGTACTATTGTTTTGTTTCCTGAATTATAACATTCTGGAGTCAGAGTTCTCTGAGATAAACTTGAGCTTTGTTGATGGTGTGAGGAAGTTGTGGCCTGGTTTGGCTAGTGCTAAAAAAAAAAATAGGAGGGCAAGGAGCCATGAAATAAATACCCTGAAAAGAACACCAGTGCTGTCATAATAGAGCCTGCTTTCCTTCCCTCCCTCCCTCCCTCTTTCCTTCCGCTCTTCCTTGCTTCCAATTATCTGTATCAAGTCGTCCACACAGGAAGCACCATGCTAAAACACCGGTATATATATGAATGTACCTGCCCCCAAAAACCGTAAATCACTAACTTTTCCCGCTTCCCTCACAGATGATTTAAGCCAGAAATTAAAACCCTTGGGCGAGGCAGAGCGAGAGTTTATTTTGAATTTGAAGAAAAAGGAATGTGAAGAGAGAGGTTTTGAATATGATGGGAAAATCAATGCCTGGGATCTCCATTACTACATGACTCAGACAGAAGAACTCAAGTACTCCATAGATCAAGAGATCCTCAAGGAATACTTCCCAATTGAAGTGGTCACTGAAGGCTTGCTGAACATCTACCAGGAGTTGTTGGGGCTTTCATTTGAGCAAGTGGCAGATCCTCATGTGTGGAATACAAGTGTTACACTTTACACTGTGAAGGATAAAGCCACAGGAGAAGTATTGGGGCAGTTCTACTTGGACCTCTATCCAAGGTACTGAGGGTCACGTTGTTGGAAGGAAGGAACCTTAGGGATTCAGTTCCTACCCAGATTAAGACTCTTGTCTTCCAGAGTTCTCTTGTGTGGTTCTCAGTAATGCGAGTAGAGATGCAGGCTCTGAAGCCAGCATGTCTGGTTCCAACACTTACTAGGCAACTTAATGTCTGTGCCTCAGTTTCTTTACCTATTTTATAGGTCCGATAAAACAGGAATATTAATTCTACCTGCTCTGTAGGGCTGGAAGGATAACATGATTAATGAAATGCAAAGCATTAATTGGAAGACTACCCAGCATATAGCAATTGCTGAATAAATGACAGTAAGAATAGCACAATCTTTGTAGTCACTCATACTGAGCTGGGATGCTTAAATGGCTTAACCTCTTTGAGACTCCATCTCTTCCTCTGTAGTATGGGGCTGGTGATTCCTTTATACGATTGTTCTGTACATTGGGCTATATGTGCATATCACTCAGGCTAGGTATTCAGCCAATGATAAGAATTCAAAATAATGTTGTCTCTGAAACATGTGGTAACTATGGACTCTGAGTAGACATGAAAGGATTTGAATCACTTTGTCTCTAGGCTGCGTTCTTTTTTTTCTTAACAGTTTTTTAATGTTTATTTATTTTTGAGAGACAGAGAGAGAAAGAGCATGAGCAGGAGAGGAGCAGAGAGAGGGAGACACAGAATCTGAAGCAGGCTCCAGGCTCTGACCTGTCAGCACAGAACCCAATGGGGACTCAAACCTACAAACCACAAGATCATGGCCTGAGCCAAAGTCAGATGCTTCACTGACTGAGCCACCCAGGCGCCCCTTAGGCTGCTTTCTAAATCAAAGCCAGCCTGCTAACCAATTACCAATTCATCTTACTAAATAGGCCAAAGGAAATTACAGTATCCCTCTAGTATAGTAGCACAAACAAGTTTTTAATCCACAGACTTCAGGTGACTTTGGGTCACTGCTGGGAAGGAGGCTGGATAACTATGCCATTCAGACAATGAACAGTTGTGTCTTATCCCAGTATTTTATGGACTTACTTTCACTTTTGATATAGTCCAAAAATAAACTCTTGTCAAATGTGGATGGGTCTATTTTTAATTAAAGAGTGTCAGCATACATTTTAAGCCAAGAATTCTTTCAGGGGAGATCCTTCAACAGTCTTCTATAACTGTCCTCCAGTTTTACTTCCAGGATCAAAGATAGCGGTTCTTGCCACCCCATCCTGCTGTCTCCCTGCCAACATATCATTGATTTCTTTCGAACTCTGAGATCTGGCCATTGCTACCAGCACCGGTATGGGGATCAGAAGCTGATCTCTTGTGAAAGTAGTGACCTACTTAACAATCACTTCCTCTCACTTTCCTGTCACTCCATAAAAGTGATATAGGGTAATTTGTTTTGTGACTCAGAAAGGGATAATTGGAATAAGTTTAAGAAAGTCGAGTTACTTTTAAATCACACTTCAATTTTTTTTTTATTGAATACTGAGATTCTCAAAAACAAAAAGAAAAGTATTCCAATGGTTCCAATATAAGATGCCTGATAAGGAAAGGAAATGTTTTTAAATTCCCATCATATTATAAACAATATGTGAAAAGGCAAAACCTCAGAATGAAGAATCCCTTAAAATGAAATGCATCAAGTTTAGTTTTTAAACTAAGGCGAAAGGCGAAAAGTGAAAGATTTATGTGATCTGAAGAGAAACCAGAGTATCAAGTTTAGTTTTTAAAAGGAAAGATTAAAAACCCCTCGGGGCACCTGGGTGGCTCAGTCAGTTGAGTGTCAGACTTTGGCTCAGGTCATGATCTCGTGGTTTGTGGGTTCAAGCCTCGCATTGAGTTTTTTGCTGACAGCTCAGAGACTGGAGCCTGCTTCAGATTCTGTGTCCCTCTCTCTGCCCCTCCCCCACTCAAAAATAAATAAATGTAAAAAAAAAAAAACCTCAATGCCACTGATTTTTAAATTGATAGAAAGTATTTGATTTTAAGCTATTCTGAGGCTTTACAAATTCTCCAAATATCTCAACCCTTGTCTCTGTAACACAGTAGCACTGATATTACTCTCAAATTAAGAGTACTTTCGAGGGAATGGGGAGAGAATACAACAGAATAAGCATGTTCCTAATTACTTTAGTTAGTTTTCCCCTGTTAAAAATAAGATTTATAGATCTCTTTACACATTTCCAACTAACTACACAAAATTCTTCCAGAAACAGTGATTAGCCCATTAAACAACCAGAAGGTTGGCTGACTGAAAATATTATGACTCTCATTGTACAGTTTCTGATATACATGTCCATGGGTTCTCTCCTCTCCTCTCTCTGCCTTCCCTTCTCATGTCCCTGCTCAGGGATGACTCACTCTGCCTGTTCAGTGGTCCAGCCCCACCCTCAGTAGTAGGTCTGGGCCTGCACTATGTCCCTGTCCTTCCTTCAGAGGTAGAGGTTTTTTCCTCTTCTCTTTTGAGGTGGCAGTAGGTTTTCACCAGTGCTGATAGGACAACAGGGTTTGTTGCCTTTCCTCCCAGAAGTAAGGCAGTGCTTCGTTCCTTCATCAAGGTGGAGGCCTCCTCCCCCAGGCCTGCATCAGGACCCATGCTCTCGGGGCTCTCCTCCTGCCACTATTCTCGTGTGTGTGTCCAGAGAGAAGACCCTGCAAATGGCTATATATATCTCTCTCCCAGTGGCTCCCAGTGGCTCCTGCTTTACTGGTCCACCATGACTGTTAACAATTTTGTTTTTGTTTTTTATAAATTTTTGTTTATTTTGAGAGTGAGCAAGCAGGGGAGGGGCAGAAAGACAGAGAAAAAGAGAGAGAGAGAGAGAGAGAGAGAGAGAGAGAGAGAATCCTAAGCAGGCCCTAAGCTGTCAGCACTGAGCCCAGTATGGGGCTCAAACTCAAAAACCGTGAGATATAACTGCAAGTTGGATGCTTAAGTCACTGAGCCAACCCGGTGCCCCTAACCATTTGTTAAAAGACTTTTCTTACTGGTGTTGGCAGTATTTGCCCCAGGTGAAAAAGTGCTTGCTTCCTCACTCCTCTCCTTAGAGTCATCTGTCTTAGATTGTAAGTTAGTTGATTGCCTTCCAATATCTGATGAATTCAAGAAAAGGTGTGATTTGGAGATTGTGCAGCATATTGTTGTACAGATACAGGAACAACACCTTTTCAAGCCTTATACCTCATAATAGAAGGCTGGAAAAGGCTATTTTATTTTATTTTATTTTATTACCTTGAATGGCATCAGCAGGGGAAGAAAAAGCCAGACAAACAATCACCAAGTAAAGATAACACAAAATATATGTATAAATCAAAACAAATCAAACTAAAAGCTCTACCCCAAACCTGAATATACTATTAGTCTTCTGAGAGAAAAAAAAAGAAGAAGAAGGAAACCTGCTTCTAGAATAAAGTCCAATTGCATATAGCTTTTGGAGAGACCATCATTAATACCCCATTGTCTAAGAAGAGACAACTTTATAGTATAATTTATGCTTTTTGCCAAGCTAACTAAAAGCATTCAGAAAGTCCTGACTAGTTTATAAAAGGAGCTCATTTAATTTTAAATACTTACTCTTACTTCCTTGAATAAAAGGAAAAACCTTATTGTCTTGTATTTGGTTTTTATCAATTTTAACTTTAAGAAAAAACTAGTTGGTGTATCAAACTATATCTTTACCTCAAGCTTGCTTCAACACAATTTAGTGTTTAGTGACACCATCTTTGAAGAAGAAAAACAAGATCCCATTAAAATAGATTAAACACTGAGCTCTATACTAGGTGTGGTGTATATTCTTAATTCTTACATTAAGATTTGTCAACAAAAGAAACCTTGGCAATATAATTCCTGTGAAGTGATAGTGGAGTTTTTATTTGCTTAGTTTTAGTTTGTCCATTTTAATAAAATGTTGACCTACTTTCTAAAGGGTGGATTACATGTTCCAAAGTGTCCTCTGGTATCAAATAAGACTTTTCATGACTGAGAGAGGTCACAGCAGTGTTGTTGCTAGAGAAAAGTGTCCCATTCTCACCAACAACGCTTCTGGTTCCCAGGGAAGGAAAGTACAACCACGCAGCCTGCTTCGGTCTCCAGCCGGGCTGCCTCCTCCCTGATGGGAGCCGCATGATGTCCGTGGCTGCCCTTGTGGTGAACTTCTCACAGCCAATAGCTGGTCGTCCCTCGCTCCTGAGACATGATGAGGTGCGGACTTACTTCCATGAATTTGGTCATGTCATGCATCAGATTTGTGCACAGGTGAGTGATTATTTTATAGTAAACCTACCACTTGCTTTTCTGGCTTCGTACTTTTTGTACTGCTGTTAGGTTCCTCCCATAACATGTTTTTTCAGAAGCTGAACATGCTCAGGAATTTCATAGGCCTTTTGTAAAGACATAGCATTTTTCTTATTGTGTCCTCTTTAACAGCATATTTTTACTAGGAGGGTGATTCACTGATCAGAGAGCTTCCCTGAAGACCAGCCGCCCTATGGAAAAATAAAGACGACTTACCATTAAGGGTTACAAATACTCTCTTTTTTCCTTTTAATTCTTTTCTTCTGCATAGGAATTTGTCGTAAGCCTCACAGATGAACTATGCTGTGATCTGTCTCTTCCACTTATTAACACTTCGTTTAGCTCAGTGATTTTCAATGGTCTCAGACTCTACTCCTTTCTTTAATGATAAATTATGTTGAAGCACATTCCCCTACTAACATCAAATCAAAATCATAGGTGATATTCTCTAACCAGGGGGAGAATTTGCCAAGAAGGGGGTGTGGGTGTGTGCAGTGGATTGCAACGCATTTCTCTTTATTTCTGAAAATGAAACGTACATTTTCTCTCAGCTTTGTAATACAGTTAGGTAAACTGGGCCCACACTATTCTAGGATAAACCATATGAACTTGTTCATTTTCAGCTGTTATTTGGCATATGAAAACATCAAGGTAGTAGTTTAACCTAACAGTTTAGAAAACTGATATTAACAGAAATGGAGGCACACTTTTCCAAATTTGAAATCTCTATGCATCTCTAAAGGTAAACCTTTTAATAAGAAACTTTTTGTTAGAATGATTTCAGACTTACAGAAAAATAGTACAAAGATAGTACAAAAATTGTCCAGGTATCCATCACCTTGTTTCCTCTACTATTAACATCTCGTGTTACTGTAATATATTTGTCACAACCAAGAAGCCAGTATTGCTACAGTACTCCTAACTATACTCAGCACTTTATTTTGATTTTACTCTTTTTTTCCCTGACAGTCTTTCTCCATACAAAGAATTTTTTAAATTGATATGTCCTCACTGAATGTAAAAGAAATACATTTTTATATTTTCCAAATAGTAATGCCTAGACATGACTATGTAGTAAGACTAAATGAAGTATTCATTATGAATAAAATCCAGTAGCAAAAACTGTAGACTGATAAATATGGTTTGTATTGTCAACTCAAGTCCTGGATTGGTATTTTCAAATGTCTTGGTTCGGGTTACTATAGCAGAATACCATGGATTGGTGGCCTATAAGCAATAGAAATTTATTTCTCAGTCAGCTCCACGGGCTGAACGTTCAAGTTCAAAGTGCTGGCAGATTAGGTGTCTAGTGAGAACCTGCTTTCTGGTTCAGAGATGGTGCCTTCTCAATATGTCTTCACATGGTAGAGAGGGCGGGGGAGCTCCCTGGGACCTCTCTTGTAAGGACACTAATCCCACTAATGGAGGCTCTACCTTCATGACTGAAGTGCCTCCCAAAGGCCTTATTTCCTACCATGGAGGTTAGGATTTAACATATGAATGGGGAACAGAGATATTCTGTATTGGTCTATAGCACCACTGATGACATGGTTCTCCAAAATGGTGAGCATCATAAACAAAAAAGCAACCTTGCTTTGGTTTACACAGTGGATCCCAGTAAAGAGTCCTGGAAATTAAAAGTGGGTAAAAAATACTTTACAGAAATATGTGCAGTGGAGTTAGTTTCTGGGCTCCTTAATTATTTTCACTTAGGTGAATGTCCAGTAAGACATGAATGGCATGCAGCATATGGGACTTGGTTTTTGTTTTTGTTTTTTTACCTGGCATGTACAATTCAGCCCTTGAACATCTAGCGTCCCTAGCCCTCAAAATCACTCCTAATCATTATAATGACCAAAAATGTACCCATGTAATTCCAAAATACCACTGTCACTGTTGTTTAAAAACTGTTTAGTTGTTTCAACATTTTATCTTTATGTTCTGGTATTTCCATATTTCTTTAAAAAAGACATAGAGAAATAAGATATGAATCTGTTCAGATAAGTAAGTCCTTATATACTGATATAGCCATTTCTACCCTGTGTTCATTTAAAGGAAGGAAATCTTTCAGAATAACCTAAATTTTCTTTCTTTCATAGTTTTAAAGTACTTTCACAGCTATAGGAGTCCTGAAATACTTATTTTCAGTCAGTGTCCATTCTGTGACTAACATTTCCTTTAGTTAGGATAAGTCTCGTTTTTATTTTTCTAAAATATTTTAATGAATAATGTATATTTTAGTTATATTAATATAATTATGATATTATACATAGATGAATATATAGTATATATTATGACTCAGAATATGTACTCATATACTAATGATAGTATATATGATGATGATATTGTTCATATATGGTGTCTCTTGAAACAATGGACTGTATTCAATTCTTAGAGTCTGCCTAACCTCCTTCATGAGCACAAAATGTGTCATAAGGTTAAATAGTATGTAGTACAATCCCTTGATGGGTCGTCTCCTCACAAGATTATCTTTGAAAAATTTGTCTGTTAATTCTTTCAAGTGTCCTGTAATGTTTTTAGAATTTCTAAAGATAAAATGTTGAATTACCATGTTGTATACCTGAAATTAATATAATATTAAATGTCCACTACACATCAATTTAAAAAAAAAATTTCTGGGTAATCTTATACAGAACCAATAATCACTACTTTTGTCTCAGAAGTACTGGGTGCAGGACCATTTTCTTGCAGCTCTATACTAATTCCAAAACCTTTTGTATTGACCTAAACTGGGTGGTAGTGAATAAAGAGTTGAATAGCTTGCATGTTCAGTAATACATCTGACTTCTCTAAGAAATACATAGTGAATTAAATTTGCCATACCTGTTCACTAGATTGATGTTAAAATAGAGCAGCTCAGTGTTTAGTTTCTGCACCTTGGCACTGTGCAAGATCGGTGACCAGAAGAGCTCACTGGAGCTTACCATAGTCATATTTAAATGTGCCTACAGGAACATCCAGTTTTGAAAAATGTAGGTGCACTAGTTCAATATGTCTACTATCTCATCATTCAGGAGATGAGTTTCACTCATATTTTCTTGTGTTTATACTCCTGGGTATATAATTTTGAAGGTAGCCATCACAGGGTGGTATCTTTAGTATCTGTTCCTATTTCTTGGCTTTATTGTGGTTTGGGCTCTCAGTACTATCACTGGCCTTTTGAACTTAGGTAGAAGAGAGAAGTAATGCTTCTTAATAGCTTCCATTGTGATTTCTGTGTTCATTTGTGCATTAAAAGCAATGATTTTTGGACTGTTAGAGATCATTATTTTAAAGCAACACATAATCATAATAAAGCCTCACTAATTCAAAGTGAAAGGGATGGAAGAACAGAAAAACTCCAAATTATTTAATTCCAAATAATGTGTTAATTTGGTCAAAAGTCTAATAGGGAGCTTCTCGTCTTGTGAATAAACCCTATAGCAGTCAGGAAGGCACTCTAGTGTTAACATAAGATCACTGCATTAAAAATCATCCATGTACTTGTGGGCCTGATTGTGTGACTTTTGGCAAGTTATTTCACCTCCTCTAGCCATCTCATTTTTCTTACTCATAAATGAAGACAACACTTCTCATACCTACTTTCCTGAGTTGCTAGTGAGATTTAATAATGTATGAAAGTTATTTGGGAAAGCATAAAGTACCATACATATTTGAAGTATTTTTCTAACTATATGTATACATAATGCAACCCTTTGGGGATCAATATGTCATAATTTAATAGGAAAAAGAGTCTATGAGGCAAAGTACTGTTGCTTACAGTTTAAGAGATTCGCAAATGCTTATCCCTCAGTGGATTTTGGGTGAAGATCTGTGGAAGGTGATTAGAAACCATGTTTGGCATTTTTCTGTTGCTCGAATGATTATTGCCTACTTGGAATTTTGATTCCCAAAGCCAGAACAGAATGAGCAGTGTATAGAGGATTATGTATGGTGGGATTAGTTGAAGAGAATATCTTTAGTATTAATACGGAGAAATAGATACTTGGAGGAAACCAAAGACAATCACGATCACATCAGTTGAGACCATACCTGGTTAGGCAAACTGGGCAGGCTAAGGATAATAACAGCCAAGGTTTGGTGAGCACTGTCCTTGTTCCAGACACTATAATCAGTGCCTTCCATTCATTAATTAATTTTATCCTCACAGTATTCCCCGAAATGGATTTACCAACCTACTTCTCGTATTACACTATTATTCCCCCCATTTTTAAGCAGATAAAACTGATACTGAAGAGGATTAAATGGCTCACCCACAGTCTGACTGTCACATCTTCACTACTTTATTGACTATAGCCATTTTTTGTGCTCTCCTTCTGTGCCCTGGGGACAGCACTATGTCATATGGTCAGAATTTGGTCTCCCAAGTATGTATTCCTGTCGGATTGACTTTTATCTCCTTGGCTTCTTAAGTGACCTTCTCTCTAAATCAATCATATGTAAGTATGTGTGGAATGAATGAGTTTATCTGGTTCTACATTACCCTCTGTGTAAGGTGACCTTTTAGGTTTTAGTCCTGAAGTACAGTGAACACTTATCAACAATCTTGTAGCCTCTCCTCCCTACTCCCAGCCCTGTACACTGTAAAACTTTCCATCATCAGTGTTACAAGCGATTTCTTTGAGAATCTCAATTTTGTGTGTTTATTTCTTTATATATACACACATGTGTACCCAGAACAAATGCTAAAGTCATAAACCAAATATTATGACCCATGCACGGTTTATTTCTATTTGGGGAAACACTTACTTCATTTGCTTTTTGTCATTTCTACACGTGTTTTTTTTTTTTTAAATAATTAAAAAAAGTTATTTTAGCAGAGAGGCCAAAGACATTTTTTTAAATGTTTATTCATTTTTGAGAGACAGAGACAGCGTGTGAGCAGGGGAAGGACCGAGAGAGAGAGGGAGAAAGAGAGGGAGACACAGAATCTGAAGCAGGCTCTAGGCTCTGAACTGTCAGCCCACAGCCAAGTGTAGGGTTCAATCTCATGGACCGTGAGATCATGACCTGAGCTGAAGTCAGACACTTAACTGACTGAGCTAACCAGGCACCCCTAGAAAAAGTTATTTTAAAAGGAGGCAAATGTTTAGTTAATTCCTTAGAAGCAGAGGTATTGATTATTTGTTGTGTCTGACATGTGGTAGGATAGGGTTCAAAAGAAAAATAAAAAGGAGATAATATCTGAATGTTTTGAGTAATTTGAGGACACAAAATGTAAAAATTAAAATTAAAAGAAGAATATTAGATTAAATGATATCAATTAAATATTTATTAAGTATTGAAAGAAGACTGTAAAATGGTGATGTTAGGTTGAGGCTAGGAGGTAAGTTGAAGTATGAGAATAAGAGAAAATATCTTAGAGTTGTTTTAGTTTGTGTCTTCATACAGAAATATCCTCCTGATTGGGGTGCCTGAGTGGCCCAGTCAGTTGAGCCTCCATCTTCCACTCAGGTCACAATCTCACGGTTGTGAGATTGAGCCCCATATCGTACTCTCTGCTTGGGAGCCTCTGTCCTCCTCTCTGCCCCTCCCCCAGCCATGTGCATGTATGTGCACTTGCTCGCTCTCAAAAATAAATAAACGTTAAATAAAAAAACCATTCTCTTCATACTTTCATTTATTTCACAAATATTTATTGACCACGTACAACTTTCTGGGTATGTGCTCCTTTTTGGAGATATAGTAGTGAACATGGCACACATATCCCTAAACTTCTTAGTATTTGAGTTTGAACTGAACTTTTACTTGTTTTTATATAAAAAGAAGGAATTTATATACAGGAAGGAGTAGTCAGGAAGGTATAGCCACCTTGGGGGAGAGCCTGTGAGTTCAAGATGGCAGTATTTACAACTTCTGCAGGTGATGTGTTGTTTCTCATGTCTTTTAAATCATGGTGGTGATACTGATCTGCTGAACTGTAGGGCTGCTGTGAAGATTAATAAGCAAGTCAACAAAGTATTATTCAGGGTCTCTTTATTACTATTATTACTTCCAGTGATGGCTGGGTTTATATGAAGTTGAAAGTATGAACTTTAACCCTGTACTTACAGCAAAATCTAGGAGACAGTGGCACTTTTCTTTTTTTAACACTTTGTTATATAAATTTCTGCATCACCCGTACATTTCGCGGTAAGTCAGACAGGTTGGGGTATCGAATGACTGCTAAGAAATCAGTAGGGAATCACTTCACACAGCCAAAGCCCATTCTCCTGAGTCCATTCTCCTTGCCTTTCCCTTTTCTAAACACAGTACACTTATTGATATCATCAGTTGCTTTTTCTTTGAGTTGGGATTTGGTATCATGAAGATAACACTTTAGTTACAGCCACTAAAATCAATCAGTCTCTTAATTAGAACCATAACCCATAAGACTTTGGTCTTTAAATACAGTAAAAGCCCACATGACTTTTGAGCTTTAGTTTATGTAATTTGGCTCCAGCTCTTGCTGTGTTGTATGAATTGAGAAGTTAAACTCTAGCATCAAGTCATCTGTTGTAAAAATCTATAGTGGTATATATTTTAGGCATTCTGTTGTCTGTTTAAAAAGATAATAAAGATAAATCTCATAGTTTTAGACAACTTTCTTCCCTTCAAGAACTTCTGACCAAACAGAAATCTAAGTTTACATTGTTTTCTAGGATTTTATTGTCAAAATATTTCTTGCCTCAGTAATGTTCTAAAACTCTTTGAAGTGTCACCCACAAAATGATTTGTTAATTGAATTATTTTGTGTTTATTTTACAATGCTCTGCTTTACCAGGGAAGTATATTAATATCAATAGTTATTATAGCCCATAAACTACTATATTTGACACCTTTAAATTGCTCTTACTGAAAACTATGTATTGGGGTGCCTGGGTGGCTCAGTTGGTTGAATATCTGACTCTTGATTTCAGCCCAGGTCATGGTCCCAAGGTCTTGGAATTGAGCCCCACTTCGGGCTCAAGGTTCAGGATGGAGCATGCTTAAGATTCTCTCTCCCCAGCCCCCTCTCCTGTTCGTGCACACTCACTCTTCTCTTTCTCTCTCTCAAATAAAATTTTAGGGGTGCCTGGGTGGCTCAGTCAGTTAAGCATCCAACTCTTGATTTTGGCTCAGATCATGATCTCACAGTTCATGAGATTGAGCCCAGTGTCGGGCTCTGTGCTAACCTTGAAAAGCCTGCTTGAGATTCTCTGACTCCCTCTCTCTCTGCCCCTCTCCCACTTGCAGCTTTCTCTCTCTCAAAATGAATAAAATTGAAAACTTTAAAAATAAAATTTAAAGTAATTTTTTAAAAAGGAAAACTATATAAAGGACTTTTTAGGATTGTTTGGAACCTGCAGTTTGATACTAGGGTGTAGTGTTTGCTAGCTGGTCAACAGTGAATAATAATTCAGCAGTGATGCTGTTTTGCATGTCAGACCCCCAGCAGGCTCCTACACCCAAAGACTTGTTCAGGATTTCTCTGTACACTTATACAGTGGCTGACTGTGGATTCTTTTCTTTTTAGAATTTAGTTGTTTGCTGGAAATTGAGCTTCTGAATTTTGTAGGTTCTTTGTCTTCCTCATTTGAAAAATATTTAAATGATCTTGCTCACAGGGCACACAGAGAAACAGCATGACTGACTTTCGGGAAATTAGTAAGCAGTAGGGTTATTTTTAGCTTTTACTCCTTGCAAACATTTCCTTTTGTTCTTTAGAAGACATTGTTGATCTGTTCATTCATTTGCTGTACTCTCCCCCGCCGCACCCCCCAGCCACCACCCAATGGCTTTGGGCAGAATGAGCCCTCTCTTCTCTACTCTGCATGACATAACTGTGTTCTTATTTTCTTCAGTTTCAACTCATCAATTATTCATTTGTTCATGTTTTTCTAGGTTCTGAAATACCACCACCACCACTTCCAAACACATACACACAGTATGTTGTTATTTGGAGTTAATGTATACCCTCATCTGCAAATGCTACCTGAAAAATATCCACACAAGCAGAATATACAAAATGTATATTTTTGTCAAAATATTGTATACTGGTAGCTGATGGTGTGATTTATTTGCCCTTATTTGCTCGGTTAGTACTTATTTAAAAACTGTAATTTTTAGAAAATCGTGCAGTTAGTATTACAGAATCAATCCCAAGTCCGGAGTAGATGGTTACAAAGGCTGACCTTTACATCCAGCCTCATGTTTGATCCTTGAAACAAATAGCTTCAAGTTTATAGAGGAAGGAGGATTTCTAAGGAAATACAACTGAAACCTTCCTTTTGCTCTTTTTTTAAAGGCGGGTTTGATAAAAGTCTATGCTACTTTAGATAACTTCTAGGAGATTTAGTTATTTTAAATCATCATAATTTAAACTTTCTGTTTTCATTTTTCTGTAAGGTAGAGAGGCATTATAGCAGTTGTGATTAATGGGGGCGCGTAGGTGGCTTAGTCAGTTGAGCATTCGACTCCTGATTTCAGCTCATGCCATGATCCCATGGTTCATGGGTTCGGGCCTTGCTTTGGGCTCCATGCTGCCAATTGCAAAACCTACTTGGAATTCTCTCTCTCACCTCTTTCTGCCCCTCTCCTGCTGTCTCTCTCTCTCTCTTTCAAAATAAATAAATAAAAACTTTAAAATAAAAAACTGAATTCTGGAATCAAACCCCCTGGTTTTTAAATCCTAGTTCTACTGTTAATCTTATTTTGGAATTTGAATCAGATAATCCATGTAAAGGGCCTAGCTTAATGCCTGATGTGGTAATGTTTCAATAAATATCTGCTATTACATGATTATTGTATCAGATTGTTTTATCTAAATGTAGGATGTTTGTTATTTTAGATTATTTACCAGAAGGAGGCAAAATATTCAGTTTTCTGGAACCCTGGCCTCTTTCCTATAAGAATTTTTTATTGAGGTGTCCTCAAACACAGGTGGCCTAATTCTAGCATCTAGCGAGTTTCATTCCCTTTGGCCCTTCAGTATTTGCAGCTCTTCATATCTAGAATCAGTGCAATTATAGTAGGAAGTGAAGCAAAACATTTTTTTGCATAAAGAGAGGAAGGCAGAATGTGAAATGGCGTTGACATCTGTGCTTCTGCCCTGGGCCAAAAGGAGAATTGTTATTTGCTGCTGATTCGGCATCCCATCTGCTGCCTTCTCCCGTGCTTAAGCCCTTCTTCATTTTTCTTCCCCTCAGAGCCCCAGAGATGATGAAGTCAGGGAGGGATTGAGGTTGTAACACACCTGAAGAAGGAAACCAGAGAGAGGTTCAGGGAAAGACAACAGAATGATAACCCCCATTCTGCAGATGAGCTGGTTGATTTAATGCTAAATCTTCTCCGCTAATGTCAATTTTACACAAGTTCTGTGGACCATGTGAAAGGTAGAAAGTATCAGCCTCTTCTAATGAATTCCTCTCTTTCTGATTAAGAGCTTTTCTGACATCTGATTCAACAATTTTCTAAACCTTAATTGAAAAAAACTTTTTTTAGCTCTTACCCCAAACTCTCATAATAAAGTAAAATCCTTTACTTTTAGAAGGGATTCTTTAACTTCTGAGTATATCCTTTGTTTGTCCAGGAAGCTATATCTGCATTTAAGTCACCCCACTTGCCAACTTATCCACACTTCTAACTTACCCTGAAGGGGCTTCTTGTTTTAACCTCTTCTACGCTGAAAGGTACAACTAGGTTTTTACAACACAGTTATCTTAGAATCACATATTTAAAGTTCAGAACACAAAATATAATGCACACACAAAGGGTATCTGTCTGAATGTTGTACTTTAACTCTTTGATTTTGATTAAAACTTGAGTAGTTAAGGGGCACATGGGTGGCTCAGTTGGTTGAGTATCTGACTTGGCTCAGGTCATGATCTCAAGGTTGGTAAGTGCAAGCCTCGCATCAGACTCTGTGCTGACAGCTCGGAGCCCGGAGCCTGCTTAAGATTCTTTGTCTCCCTCGCTCTCTGCCCCTCCCCCTTCGAACTGTGTCTTTATCTCAAAAATAAACAATTTTTTTTTTTACTTTACTAGTTAAACAAGAGAGTGATGAGTGTTTTGAAAGGCATGTTTTGAATAAACCAGACAAAACACATGGAATAGAGAAGTAGGGAGAAACTGTCTTAAATCTATTCATTTTTAATGGAAAAAATTTTTCAGTATTTTTACTTTCAAAGCTTAAGGCTTGTTTTAACTCAGACTGATTTTTTTTTTTAATTTATGATTTCCTGATGATTGTTCCAAGTTTGTCTCTGATTTAATAGAATGAAATATTACTTTATCATAGAGTACTTGCGGTTTATTTTCCAGGCTGCTTTTCATTCAGTGCTTTAAAAAAAAAAAAAAGAACTTTATGTTTACTTTCTAGACTGATTTTGCTCGATTTAGTGGAACAAATGTAGAAACCGACTTTGTAGAAGTGCCATCACAAATGCTTGAGAATTGGGTATGGGACATCGATTCCCTCCGAAGACTGTCAAAACATTATAAAGATGGAAGCCCTATTATGGATGATCTGCTTGAAAAACTTGTTGCTTCCAGACTGGTCAACACAGGTATGACTTGTAATTTTAGAAAAGGAAAATATATTAGAATTGCTTTAGTAGAGAATGGCTGGCTTCTTCTTCTATAGAACTTAGTTCCCCTGTAATCACCGCTTAAGAGTGCTAATGTGGGGAGGGAAGCCTGCTAAAGATCCTGGGAATAGTCCAAGAAAAAAAAATACATCTCCTTTTACATCTTAAATGAGGTATCTTGCTCCCATTTTGTAATATGTACTATAGGTGTCAGGTTTTTAAAAACAAATTTTTATGTTTTTTTATTTATTTTTGAGAGACAGAGAAAGACCGCACGAGCAGGGGAGGGTCAGAGAGAGAGGGAGACACAGAATCTGAAGCAGGCTCCGGGCTCTGAGCTGTCAGCACAGAGCCCGACGCGGGGCTCGAACCCACGAACCGTGAGATCATGACCTGAGCCGAAGTTGGACGCTTAACTGACTGAGCCACCCAGGCACCCCTAGGTGTCAGTTTTTTAAATCTTTGATCTTGTGGTATTAGAACATGTAGTTCTCTCTTCTCCAAAACATGCCCCAATGTTCTTATCCTATTAGGTCTTCTGACCTTACGCCAGATTGTTTTGAGCAAAGTTGATCAGTCTCTCCATACCAACACGTCGCTGGATGCTGCAAGTGAATATGCCAAATATTGCACAGAGATTTTAGGTGTTGCTGCAACTCCAGGTATGTAAGCACTGTGACTTGAATTTCTTTTTTTCTGTGAAGTGCAGGGTATCGTCCTAACACTGTCAGGGATGTTGTCAGATAGCTTACCTAATGTGTATATTTGCTTCTGGTTTCTCTAATCAGGCCATGACTTTCTGATAAGCTAACTATGTCCATATGACTTATCCTGTCCAAATGTGTTTAAAGGAAAGGTGGCTCCAGCTATGCAGCATTTTAGTGTAATCAAGCATGAGCAATTGGCCTCCACCCCAGAGCAGAGAAAGCCATTCTCATTTGGCAACACCCACTTGGCTCCTCCCTCTGTCTGTGTGCCCTGACTTCCCAGTGTTGGCCAACAGGGCAGTTTTAGAGAAAGGCACAAACTTCTGCCTTGCTTCTGATTTTGCTTCTGAGATCAGTTAAGGCATTTTAACTAGCCTTTTCTTTATGAGATTCATGCGGGTAGGTTGGCAGGTGCATACATGACTGTGTTTACATTTATATTTATATAGTTTAAGCCAACAGGTAGTTGTTCAGGTGGACATAGTTGGCAAGGTGACTTTTGTCCACCAAGGAAGTTATTTAAATGAACCTGTCACATTGATAGTGATAATAAAGGCCCGAAGAGTCCAGTTGAGTCAATCCAGGCTCCTCACTTTACTTTTGTGATCTGTTTATAGTAGACAGCTTTGTGCCTGTGACCACTTTGAAAAAAATCTTTTTTATTTTTTTTAATTAATTTATTTATTTTGAGACAGAGAGAGTAGGGGAGGTAAGAGACCGAGGGAAAGAGAGAATCCCAGGCACTCTCCGGATGTTAGAGTCCAAAACGCAGGGCTTCATCTCACACATGGTGAGATCATGACCTGAGCCTAAATCAAGAGTCGGATGCTTAAACCGACTGAGCCATCAGGCACCTTGAAAAAAAACTTTTTAAAAGTAACCCTAGAGGTAGATTGAGTTGGTAAAACCTTTTTAGCTTTTTAAATAAAGAGTTCTTCTTCAGTAATTATGAACCTAAAGTAAGCGCCATTATGACACATTTTGGATATAAAGACGTGTGACGAGAAGTAGGCTTACTACTAGAGTATCTGTAAGACACACGTGTCTAAGGGATAAGAAAGGACTGAGTAGTCCTGAAATACTGAGCTATCTGATGGGTGTGGACAAAGCCTCTGAAACTATTGCTAGACATTCCAGAGCCTAGGGCCGAAACCAGCTCTGAGGTTGAGTCATCAAAGCAGAGAAGTTTGTAAACATCTTGGCCAGGGGCACATGTAAACCCAGGTAAGATCCTGCTTGTCACTGGAGACTGCCACTCTCCAGGCTCTAGACTCCCCACAGGGAAACCTTAGCCAGCGGATAACCTGATAATTAACACTGGCTATCACATTGATTGAAATATATCTTTCTTTAAAGGCACAAATATGCCAGCTACTTTTGGACATTTGGCAGGGGGATATGATGGCCAATATTATGGATATCTTTGGAGTGAAGTATTTTCCATGGATATGTTTTACAGCTGTTTTAAAAAAGAAGGGATAATGAATCCAGAGGTATTGTATTCTCTTTTCTCCTTTTGTTAATTTGCAATTCCTAGTGTAAAATATGTATTACACCTAGATTTTAGAGTAAGAGATTTGGTAACAGCTTTTAACTTGAAAATCTTGGATCTTCATACATCATTAAGTTCAGAGCACAGGTTGATTAGCTCTAATTCTGTAAGTCCAAAAAAAAAAAAACCTAGTACATTTTCTTGCTTATTAACATTCCAAAATATTGCATAATTAAAATTCAAAGCTTTGTTTATGCATTTGAGCATTTATAGCTGCTAGTTTTGACATGTGCCATACAATGCTTTAGTTTTATAGGAGGTTGGGAAAGAAAGGTAAACTCTTTACTGATGTGAATGGTCTAGGTATGTTTTCACATTCTCTACACAGTTTCTTTATACATTTTCTATGGGAGGTACCCTTTCTCTGTGGCTGGCATGCCCTACCTACTACATAGTTTGTAACCAAAATGCCTGTAGTTAATTTAAGCTGCTTCATTAACCTGAGCCATTCCATTCTGTGTACAGTGAGTTGATTGCCAGATGGCTGCCAGCCAAACCTTCCTGAGTTATAGTCCCCCAGCCTCCACTCTTGTTGAAGACTCAGCTGTCAGATTTTTTTCTAGGACTGATGCATTTTTCAGTGTGATTTCTGTTCTGTTTGATTCAGAAATTAGAAGAGCAAGTATCAAAATCAGGTTCTCTGTGCTTATTTCACCAATCAATTCATTCCCCCCAACTTTGTGTTTCTGGATTTTGTAGTGCCTCACACACACATACTGAGATACATTGCTATAATTTAGACCACCATCCCCTTCTTCCCAAACCCCTGCAAAAACAAAAAACAAAAAAACCAAAAAAATACCTTCAAGGTACCTACATTATATATACTAGCCTTCCTAATCATTCCATCTTTCATCCTTCCCTACCCAGGCTGTTAGGTCACTGTAAGTCTTCTTCCATTCCCTGGCCAACCTCTTACAATGGTCAGCCACTGACTGTTATATATATTTTGACTTCTTCATGACCCTTAGCCAAGTACCAAGACGTGGATTCCTCTACCATCTCATTTAAAGATGGCAGGTGCTTTCCAGGGAAGATTGTGTGACTCCGTTAACTTGTCCCACTACAAAATCAAGCCATCCAGCCTGTAGTGGACACCCAGTGTTAACTCTGCTGTCCTGTTCCACTTCCTTTATTGAGATCAGCCGAGTCTCCTACCACCTCTCTCTTCTCCACTAAGAAAATTAAGGTCATCAAGACTAAGTATTTCATCTCTTCTTCTCTTTCTGTACTTCAGTACTTATCTTCTTTCCCTCTGTGTCAGAGACATTTCTCCTACCAAGCCTTACTAGTTTGCCATCTTGGCAAAAAGTTGCTGCTGCCTCTGGTAACCCTTTTGATACTATTCTGCTCTCCTTCCTTTCACAGCCTGGTTTCTTGGTATAAGGAACTCTCCATGCAAACCTCTATTTTGCCTCCATCAAAGGAACTGGAAAATTACTCTCTCTCTAGAGTTATCACTGATAACCCAATTGCCTACCTTTTTTTTTTTTACTTCCTGTTTCTTGCTATTCCTCTCCTTGTTACAGTCCTTAGCTTACCCATCACATTTCTTCCTTAGTTCCCAGAATTTGATGTGTCAGCAGATTTCTGTGTTCCCAGAGGTGTTTGCAGTTTCGCAAATATGTTCATTCTATTTCTTTCACCTAAAATGTGTGCCTTCCTTGTCTCTACCTCTTAAAAATCTTAGCATTCTTTGAAGTTTATTTATTTTGAGAGAGGCAGTGTGTGCTAGCAGTGAGGCAGAGAGGAGGAGATGGAGAACCCAAGCAGGCGCCATGCTGTCAGAACAGAGCCCCTCATTGGGCTTGATTTCACGAACTGTGTTGATAATCGAAAGTCAGATACTTAACTGACTGAGCCACCCAGATACTCCTTAAATCTGACCATTCTTAAAGGCCCTACTCAGAAGGCTGGCTCCTTGCTTATGAAATCTTTTGGGTCATCTGAACCAAAAGTGGTATTTCTATTTTTTGAAGAAAAGAGTGGACTTGAGCATGAGGAAAGCACTTCAACACGCTTTTTCTTATGTCTGGAATGTTTAATACAACTCTAATGCAAAGTAAAAAAAATTAGGTTATAAAATATTTTGTACCATAGAATGCAAAGTTTTATTTTAAAATGCATGTTTAGAAAAAGAGTACATCAAAATGTCCATTCTTAGCTTTGGGTAATAACTTCATGAGTGATTATTAAATATTTTTCTGTGCTTTTTATTGAGTTTTCCTCATTTTTTACATAGAACATGCATTATTGCAGAAATCAGAAAACAATGATTGAAGAGACTCAGGTCTAGTTATATAAAGGTGCAATTATGACCTGTTATTGGCTCTTATTAGTTGGTAAGGCTAACTGGCATAAGTGCCACAGTACCTTTTTCAATTAAACTTCCTCATTCATCTCCTCTGTGCTTCCGCTTACACAGCCACATCGCCAGTACCCTCCACTGTTACCTCTTCTCTTCCATCTATCAAGGTAACAGCCCAAGTACTGATCCCAGTGGACCCCAAGGAACTTGCAAGTCCAGCAGATGCAAGCCCTGCCATTATGCTTCTATGTACTCTTGTTCTCAAGCTTCACAGCTTGGCAGGCAGCCAGACTATTTTATTTTAGACCAGGGGCCTAGGGTAAACTTGGAAATGCAAGATTCCCAACAACTTGGAGTTGTTGCCTTGTAATGTAAAAAACAGTTTTCAGTTTCACTAAAATTCTGGGTTCAACGTTGCTAAGTATTATTCATGTTATGCCATGAAGCTAACTTTAATTCCTTCCTTTCTCTTTCCTATCAAGTATTCTGGGATATAACATCAATTCTTGCTCCCCTGTTGTCACAACAGTAGTGAACTGGGTTCCAGTGACCATGGAGAATCCCTTTGCACCCAACCTCACCCTCTTCACTGCAGTGGCAGATACTAGAACAGCTTTTTAAATAGCCATTTTGTTCCCTCCTACAGTGTACTATTTGGGTTTGTTTACTTTATTTATTTAATTTTACAAATGTTTGCTCTAAAGTAATACCTGATTTACCAAATTCAAATACCCACTTATTAAAATATAATACTTTGAGACAGTTATCCTATTCTATGAAAAATATCTGGAATTATTACTGCTATGTTGTGATGAAGAGAAATTTATTTATTTACTTATTCATTTACTTACTTATTTACTTATTTATTTATATCTAGTCATCTCTACACCCAACATGAGGCTCAAAGTCATAACCCTGAAATCAAGAGTCACATCCTTCTCCAACTGAGCCAGCCAGGTGCCCCAAAAGAATTTTTACAGAAATAATGAATTAGATCTAAAGTCATGGGTTTCAGAGCAGTCACAGGGTATCATGCAGACTGTTGTCTCAAGGCTCTCTCCCACCCCAGTATGTTTTGTCCCTCATCACTAAAATTCTGCCATATTTTCCAGAATTACCAAGTTTGCAGTAGATAGAGACCAGTTATTATTGCCCACCACAGTGAGGTAAAAAGACTGTTCCCTAAAACCATTGTGAAAATTCTGTATTAGCAAGGATAAATAATAGGCTCTAGAAACTTTCAGTAATAAACCACAACAAAAGCAAGCAAATAAAAGGACACCTTGAAAGGAAGGAGGATTACAGTACAGTGTCTTAGATTTCTTAGTAAGCATCACAATTGAGTGCATATTATTGCCATTATATTGATGTAAAGTTGACACCTTTTTTTTAAATTAAAGTGTAGTTGACACATCGTGCTCCATTAGTTTCACCTAGTTTGTATGGATCATTTTGAGAAGATACCTGGATGACCTTTCAAGAATCGGTGCCTGCTATTATTCTTAGTCCCCAAACTCTAAACAGGGCTGGGGCCTGAAAGATCATACACTGTTGACGTTATTGGCCCTGGTCATTGGGATCAACAAAGGAACATCTCTAGGCCTCTCTTTGTAACCTCTTGCCATCCTTGGAGATCTTTGCAGAGCTCAGTATCTGCTTTGAGAAACATTCCAGATCTTAGCAAGCAGAACTGTAGAAAGTGCACTGCTCCCTGAGAAAACAATAATAGGAAGGGCCATATAAACCTAGTCTTTTTTTTTTTTTTTTAAGTAATCTACACCCAATGTGGGGCTGGAACTCACAAGCCCAAGATCACGAGTCAGATGCCCTACCAACTGAGCCACCCAGGCACCCCAAATCTGTAGTCTTCTGAATACCAAATGTAGTTTTTATTCTGTTTTGAGGACCTCTCTCCAAGTGTCAGAATTGGCCATTTACCTATAATAGCCAGAGTTTACTACCCCTGGTTTTATTTGTGATCTTCTCTTTTCTTCATTGTAAAGAGTTGGACTATGTTCATTTTAGTTTGCTTATTAAATATATTCTACAGTCTTTGCTTCTAGTAGAATATGAAGAAGTCTCATTATCAGACATATCGTTTCCTTCTCCAACTGATCTCTTAAATAACTATGGAAGGGAGCTGCATGGGAATAATACTTTTCCAGCAAGTTCTGGGAGCTCTTTAAAGATATCTTCATTGTCAACAAATGTAGTTTCAAAATCCAGCAACTAATCATAGGGTTGAAAAAATGGCGGTGTTTTAACTAGGGCCATTTCTTTTTATAAGGCAACTTCATTGTGGGAAAATTTCGTAAGAGGTAATAGACATTGTGGATTCAAAGACAATTATATTATTAAGCTAGAATTATCTCCCTCCTCTTTTGCATTTAAAGAAATTGCTAACCTTTGTTTTTCCTTCAGTGAAGAAAAAATAAAACTGAGTATCACTGCAGAATGGAACACCAAGAAAATCATGACAGTCAAATGCAACTATTATATTTTAATCTGTAAAGCCATAAGGAAGTAGCTAGATCTTTACATGCAATAGCAGACACAGAAACATGTACTCTAAAGCTAAGTATTCCAGTGCTCTCCGATCAGAATTCTAAGCCCAATTCCTGCTACAAAGTGGTGCTAAGGGAGAATATGAAATTCCTTCTCCTGAAGGTCCTTACAAATGGATTGGCTTCTGCTTCAGCTCTCCTGGCCTACCACCACAAAGCTGATTTTTCTTTCACTTCAGCCTTTTCTAACAGACTTAGATTTTGCCTGATTTAATGGACAAAGGAAGGAAACGGGATTGATTTCCAACTTAACTTCTTGCATATTTACAAAACCAGACCTTCCAAGTCATGAATCCCAGTCAACTGGAAGCAGTTTTTCTTCCTTTGTATTCTTACAGCCCTTCTCTGTATTTCTCTTAGAACCCTAAAAATCTGCTTTGTAAATTGTCTATTTCTTTATTTCATCTTCTAGATCATAAAGTTCTTGTAATCAGAGCTGTTTTATTCATTTCTGAGTGTCTTCTGCCTCAAAACTTTTACGTTTAATTACATTAGTTGTCCCCATCTACTTCCCCTTCCCCCAGGACATACTAATTCCCAGGCTTTTCTTTTTTTCCCTTGATCTCCCTCCCCCAAAATAAAGATCTATCCTTCTATCCTCACAAATGGATACTTTGCTCAAGGTTTCCAGAAGACCTCTTCTACTGAAGCAGACTCTGACCACGTCCTCATTTTCATCTCCCTGACTACCAGCACCCGTCTTTCACTCTCTCCCTTTTCCTTTTTTGTTGTCCCAGGTATTCTTTTTCCACCCACAATATCCCCACCCTCATTGGAAACAAAGGGTGTGCTGTTGGGAAGGACTTTACCCATGGGCTATGGAAAGAGAGGTTTCAGAATCCACTTTTAAAGCTGGCTAGTGAGCTTCCTGGGTGCTTGATTATCATCACCTGTCGTTGGGCAGATGCTCTTTGCCCTGATGCCTGTTACTCAGAGTAGGAAGGAGACAGCTCTGGCTCTTCTCCCCAGAATCAGTCATAGCAGGAAGGAGGGAGGATTGGAAGGCAGTGGGAGCTCGCATGTGCTCCCTTAGAAACGCCAAAGACATTAGGAGACCCACTCTGGTGCCCATGTACAGATTCTCATTACGTAGAGATAGTGGCATCTTTCGTTCAGGTCATTATGATTGCACTTAAAATATTATTTCAAATAAAGGCTACATATTCTTAGAGAAGAGGAGTGCCTTGTCTCACCTACCTAATATTCCTACTGAACTAGATAGTCTCTTTCTTACTAACAATGGAGATGAAGTCTCTTGTACTTTTTTTTTTTTAGTTTTATTGGGAAACAGAACTAATTTTAAGGAGGCACCAAACCAGGAATGCATCTGTGTCCCTGCTTTGTACATGAGACACTGAATGGAGGGCCAGTGTGACTGGGACGGAAATGGGAGGAGGAATGGATGAGCACAGAGGGTTACTGAGTGCCTTCTGGATGCCGTGTGTTACACTATGGACAGGCCAGTGTACTGAAATCATCCCCAATTCCCCATAAACCAGGTGAGGGAGGCATGCTCCTGTTTTACAGGAAAAGAAACCAAGGCCTGTGGTCCCAGAGCTGAGGGTTAAGCCAAGATTCAGACTTGGGCCAGACTCCAAGACTCCTGACCTTGTTTTAGAAAACATCACTGTTAGAGAGGACTTGCATAGTTGCCAAAAGATATACTCTAATCTTTCAGGATTAAAAACCACACAAGTGGGGCGCCTGGGTGGCTCAGTCAGTTAAGCATCCAACTCTTGATTTTGGCTGAGGTCATGATCCTGCGGTTCATGGGTTCAAGTCCTACGGGCAGGCTCTGTGCTGACGGAGAACCTGCTTAGAATTCTCTCTCTCCTGTTCTCTCTGCTCCTCCCCCACTCAATCTCTCTCTCTCTCTCTCTCTCTCTCTCTCTCTCTCTCTCTCTGCCCTCCCTGACTCTCTAAATAGTAAGTAAATAAAAACTTTAAAAACCACACAGGTGACTGATGCTGATTTGCCTTCATAGAATAGTTAACAGAAGCTCTTACTGTGTGCAGATCCTCCTGAAGGATTTTTTTATCATAAAAAAATTTCAGTGGTTGCCTTAGAGTTTCTCTTACTGCTTTCCTCACAGTTCAAGTTTCTTTATAATGTAAACAGACTAGAACAACTTATGGCAAAGTCTCCTTACACCTGTGGCATATGTCTCCCAGACGATGCTCTCTCACCCATACAGCCGGTACCTTCCTAAAACACAAAAATTCACTTTTCTTTTTTTTTTAAGAAAAGCATGATCCTATTACCAAAATGACTCTTAAACTCTTCTGCAAACTTCATTGTGAAGGAAATGAAACTATTAAAAGACCATTGCTCCGTAATTCAGGAAATTGAATCAACTTGTTTGGAGCTCTGAGCTGTGTTGAGCCTGGCTGAGCACTGGCCTTGCTGTTCAGAGGAGCCCTGAGCTGCCTCTTCACAATGTCATCCAGCTCCTCAAGTACCTGCGTCTCTTTGCTACCTAGAACCCCAGCTCTCTGTACAAAATGAGACGATTTTGTGATATAGCAGCATTTGGGAGATTTTTCTAAATGTTTGTTTATTTTTCTAAGAAAGAGAGCACAAACAGGAGAGGGGCAGAGGGAGAGACAGAGACAGAAAGACCAAGAGAGAGAGAAAGAGAGAGAGAGAGAGAGAGAGAGAGAGAGAGAGAGAGAGAGAGAAAACGAGAACCCCAAGCGAGAGAGAGAGAGAGAGAGAGAGAGAGAGAGAGAGAGAGAGAGGAGAACCCCAAGCAAGCTCCATGCCTGGCGTGGAGCCTGATGCAGGGCAATTGCACACCATGAGATCATGACCTGAGCCAAAATCAGGAGTCTGGCACTTAACTAACTGAGCCACCCAGGTGCCCCAGTTCTCCCTATTTTTAAGGTTTCTTAGGGAAAGGGGTAAAGATCCAGGAAAGCACAGTCTCTTTTCCCCCAGCCTACCCATTCCCTCTACTGATTTAACACTGGTCAAATGTAGGAGAAATGAAAGGAAGAGAAGGGGGGAAGACTGTGTTTTGGGCTCCAGAGCTCTAAGCTGTACTTCTTAGACTACTAACGTCTATGGCAGAAGCAGCCATCACTCGCATTTTAGGTTCTCAAGTGCTATCATAACAGTCATGAATTGCTGCAGAGCAAGCAAGAAGATACACACATTTTCCCCCTAAAGAACATTAAATCTAAAAAAAAAGAAGAAGAAGAAGAAGAACATTAGATCTAGCTCTTCATTACCAGGGTTTTCAGGAATTCGCATATCAGTGATTACAGGCTCTACCCTTTTTAGGAAAAAGTATCCAAAACTTTAAATAAGGCAGCAAGATGACTACATGCCTTCTCATTGTCATGCTAGAACATTGTCCAATAAGCCCTTCCAAAGATGATGCTGTATTCTAGGCCCTGCACCTGTTCGCTGTGGTAGCTCCCTGTGGCTGTCACCCCCTGAAACTTGGCTGGCACAACGAAAGAACTGTGCTGGAAACATAAAAAACACACGAGGTTTTGATGACTTACAATAGGAAGTAAATCTCAGTAATTTTATAGCGATATTTGCTGAAATACCACAGATGTACTAGTTAAGGATCTTATTAAAATTAAAAATTAATTTCACCATGTTGAGTGGGTTTTTTTACCTTATAAAATGTGATTACTAGAAAATGTAAAGTTATTTATGTGTCTTATATTCCTGTTAGACTGTGCTGCCTTAGAATTTACAAGAAGATAACTCACTACTGACTCCTAATCACAGGCTAGACTGTGAAGTTTAATGTTAGCCTGTCATGATTAATAATCTGCAGGTGATTTCTGTTAATAACAAAAAGATAAACTCCAAATTTTTATTTTATGATGCTATAGGGAGTAAAATTGTTTTGTATCTTACTTGGTAAACTTCCTTCATCTTTTTTTTATTTTCCTTAACAGTTTGACTAGATTTATCTCTGACGATTGTACCAAATGGAGTTATTGTTATAAGTCAGAAGTTACTTTTGTCTCTGAAAATTCTCTAGCTATTCTTGTCAAAAAGACTATTAGTCATATTGATCAAATGGTATAATGGATATAAATTTAAAAGTGTTACTCTGTGAACTATTTATTTTATATGTATATTTGGAATTATGCTTCACTGAATTGTCTTGCTTTGTATCCCTAAAAGGATGATGAAAAGGAAGTGAAAATAATGAATAACACTGATATTGAATTACAGTCATTTTTGTTTATTTGCTGTTGTGTTTATATAAATAAAGGCAGAGTAACTGCAATGTGTTTTTTAAGATTGCAGACCTCCTCTCCAAAGAAAACATTCCAAAGGTCCTTAATCCTAGCTGTGGGCCCACAGAAATAACTTACACCTGGGACATGTGCTGTTGTCCTGCTGCTGTCCGTAAGGATGCGGTATTTTCTATAAACCCCTTGTAAAAACATAGCAGAAGCCATTTTGGCAGTGGTAGTGCCACTGTTTCTAGGTACACAAATGCCCCATTTGTGCCCTTCTTGAACACTTGGTTTGCTAACTCTTTTGGTATTGCATTTGAGATGGGCTACCAGATAAGAATCGGTTATACATTCCATTGGCTATTTTTTGTTTGCTCACTGTTGAGATTCTAAGGAGACAAGACAGTAATACAGGAGAACATAGAAGGCTGGAGGTTTAGGCTTCGGCTCTCATAGCTACTAAAATAAATAAGCACTGCAGAACTGTAGTCTAGGCAAAAGGGAACATCCAAACAGAAAAGTTAAAGTCCCTTTTTCTTCACCCTTCCTCCTGTTTCTTTTGCATCTACAGATTTGGGAAATTGCTTTAACAATGAATTATTAGGCATGATGTTTTATTTTATTAGGTTGGAATGAAATACAGAAACCTAATCCTGAAACCTGGGGGATCCCTGGACGGCATGGACATGCTCCAGAATTTCTTGAAACGTGAGCCAAACCAAAAAGCGTTCCTAATGAGTAGAGGCCTGCGTGCTCCATAAACTGGAGATCTTTGGTAGCAGTCCATGTCTGGAGGACAAGTCGACATCACCATGTGTTACTAGCCTGGAAACTGAAGGGAGTTTTGCAAATGAAAGTTTAGATTTCTATTGACTGTCTTTTGTTTTTCGCTTTGAAAAATTACACAAATGTAAATGGAATTATAAATATCATGACCTAAGAAAAGACCCATCAGAAAATAATTGTACTATAAAATTTCATAAAAATGGATTTGATTTCTTTTTATAAAAGTTTCATATGAATGTAATTTGATTTTTTACTATTGTAATCTAGATAATATGTAAGAGGGCTAAGAATTTTTAAATTGAATCATGTACATTATATAATTTGATCCTTTATATCTTGAAGTTTTGTACTTGCAATTTCTGGACTGATAAATTAATCATCACATTCCTCTGGTAAATATTTTCTTGGAGGCCTGCGTCACCTTTGACCTCTGTCTCATAGTAACATGTGACCTCTTTGCCCAAATACCTAAGGGCCAGGGCAATACCCCTCAATAATGCATTTATCTTTGTATTTCAGGCCTCATGATTTCCACCTTTCTGCCACCTTTAAATTATGTTCCACCTTTGGGATTTGTCTTTCCTAAAGTCCTGTCAGAGAGTACCAAAAAAATTAAGAGTTTTAACTGAACTAGCCTAACGTATATTGCTTTTCTATCTTGTGTTATAGCATTTTGAATCTTGTATCAGAGGTTCATTTCCACCACAACATACAAAATTGTGAGTCCTTCGGCCTATTTTCCCATTGGAACACTAAAGCAAGCCCAAGGATATGTTTCTCTTCTCTTGTTTCTGATAAATGGTACAGACTCTGCCTCCTTTATTGCCATCTCACCCAAGGTGGCAGATACACATATCACCAGGGGCAGTTTAGGGAAGAGAGCTGAAGGTGGTGTGGCGCAGAAAAAGTTCAGACAGGCCAGAAGAGGAGTGGGTTCTGGACAGAAGTGTTTGAAGACAGCCACTCCAAAGTATTACATGTGCTTACCCTCAACCACAGGGAGGAGGATTTCATAGCCTCTCTTGTCTGGTGATTTTTATTTTAAGTGAACCTTTGGATCTCTCTTGAATTTTCATTTCTCTGAGTCTAAACTCTACTTCTATAGCAGACCAGCAAACTCACAGGACTTATTTTTCCCTAGGAGTCACTCAGTAAGGAAACTGAAACAGGATGATAAAAAATTTTTAATTAAAAAATCCAAACTTTGAATATACTCTGATAGGTCTTCCAGTTGGTTCCCACTGTGTATCTGAGGTAGGACTTCGCTGACGAGGGACAAAATCAGACACATGGACTTTGTGCTAAATAAAAACATACATATATTATGCTGCATAATAAAATTATAGACAGTGGAAAAAATTAAGAGCTCTAACAACACAGAAGAAAATTCCAGGATTATTATTGCCAAGCAAATATGTTAAAAATGCAGATGAAATCCTACCCACCCTTCTGAGAGAATCGCCTGGCCCTTCTCTCCCCCAAGGTAGTTTTTTTGTCCTTAGTAACCTGTGGTACTCTTCTCATATCTTTTTTTTTTTCTTCCAGACTGTTTTGTTTTCCAGTTTCAGACAAAAACTCTCTTCAGCTTTTTCTATTGCCTCTCTATGTGTCTCCTTAACAATAGCTTTATCATTTTAAATCTTAACTTACTTCACATGGAAAAACTCATACTTGGTGTGAAACGGGTTGCACACAATAAAGTTGCATTATTATCCATGAGAATGAACTCACATTTCTTTCATACTTGAGTGTTAAAACTGAAATGCCTAAAAAAACAAAAGTGCTATGATATTCTTTTTATTTAGAGTCCATATCTGATATTTAAAATCTACCAAAGCACAGCAACAAATTTAAATAATCATTCTTTAGAAAAATTCAAAACTAAGGATTAATCTTTTTACTTTCTTTTTTTGTAATTTACATCTAAGTTAGCACATGGTACAACAATGATTTCAGGAGTAGATTCCTTAAGCCGCTTACCCATTTAGCCCATCCCCTCACAACCCCTCCAGCAACCCTCTGTTTGTTCTCTATATTTAAGAGTCTCTTATGTTTTGTCCTCCTCCCTGTTTTATTTATTTTTTTTTGCTTCCCTTGCCCTATGTTCATATGTTTTCTATCTTAAAGTCTTCGTATGAGTGAAGTATATGGTATTTGTCTTTCTCTGACTGACTAATTTCACTTAGCATAATACCCTCTAGTTGCATCCATGTAGTTGCAAATTCTAGGGACTAATTTTTGAAAGCCTTTCAGAATGTGGCCATTTTCAACCTTTTTCTTTTTCTTTTTCTTTCTTTTTTTTTTTTTTTCTGATCAGAGCATAGAGTGTTGTTTGTGAACTGAGCAGCATTCAGTGAGGTCTGTCTTGATTATTGATCCAGGATATTTAGATCTGTTTCAGGTTACTCCAGCCAAGAGAAAAAAAAAGCCATGATGTTTTGCCACCTAATATAGATTTTTTTTTTACCTTTAGTACAAATACTACATGTTACCTAAATGAACAACTAAAAAGGTATTAAAGATTTACCACCTGAGCTATTTACGTGAGAATCTTGCTTTTCTAAAACTAACAAGATGAAAGGTGGATATCTGTAGCTCTGTATACTTGACAAACTGCATTGTATAAGTGGCCAAAATAGAGAACATATTTTAAAAATTTTTAAATGATACGAGTTTATATCATTTAGTAATAGGAAACAGCTTGTTTCCCATTTTGCCTTTAGCCTTCATGTATGAATGAATGTGTCTAACAGTCCTGCCTCCTCAGTGGATCAGCTGGTTTGTTTATGACCATTATTCATTTTTTCCTTTCCTTTCATGCACAGGAAGAATTTTTCATGCTCTGAGGGAATTGAATTAAAACACTAATCCCCCAAATTAGGTTTAGACATGGTTAACTGAGCTCCTAAAAGTGTAAAAAGAGAAACCCTATATCATCTGAATAGATGCAGTGACCAAGACTTCCTTATTCTCTCACTAAAACATTATTACAGTTACGGATCTCCCATATAAAATTGGATAGGCCCTCAAAATTGATTATGCCTTCTCTTACGAAGGCCTGGTGGGAATAAAAGGGGGAAAAAACATGCTTTCATTTTCTTTGAAAAACATTCAATGTGCAAAGTTCAGTTGTCTTTAATGGAGAAACTTGCACCAGAAACTGAGCCACCTAAGTGATTAATCTAGTCTCAAATGTATCAAGGCAAAAGGTAAAGGTTATAACATCTAAATGCTAGATCAGTGTAGCCTTTTCTAACACACCCACAATAATGCTATACATGGAGACTTTGTCTTAAAAAAATCTTGAAAAACTGGGGCAGTGAACAGAACCTCTCACACATCCCTCTCCAGTGAGTGATTCTTGAGCTTTTATTTGGTTGAATTTACCTCATAGTTGCCTTTTCTAATAAAATACAGATCCCATCCATCTGGGTCATCGTGTATGTATAAGAAAAGGTGAACGATGACTATGACACAGGCTCTCTTGTCTCTGCTCACATGACCTGGCACCCATTCTGGCTGCTTATTTCATAGAGCTTGGAGGCTCATGTAAAATTTTACTGAGATGACAGAATGTCCCTAGCATCTGTTGGAGAAACTGTATGGCTTAGACTGGTTTAAAGGTACCGTATTCACTGAATCTGACAAGAAATCTGATATCTGTATTGAAATCTTTCTGGCTCAGATGGATAATCATTATCGAGGTGGATTCCTAGCTATTGAAACTACCTAAGAGAGCTAAATAATGATTCCCATTAAACCAAAGAAAATTTCCAATCCTTTGGATGAAGGCACAACAAATTCCATAGAAGGTATTATCAAACTTACAAATAACAGAACTGTAGTGGTTAAATATGTTATCATTAAGGTTTAAAATTATGTCCATGCTGAAGCGAATTTAAGATGAAATTGGACACATTCCATTGCTAAGGTAAACGAGGGGCAACTTGACTTGATGGTACTCAGGAAAAAAAAAGACATGACAGTTTTATTTGAGCAAATTCCAGTGTAAGCGCCCAGTACAGCGCATCTGGGAGGGAACAGAAGGTAAGAATGAAAGCCTGTAAGAGTGTGTTGATGGAAGGTTGTGTCCAGATCAAAAGAATTCCTCTGGACTCAGATGTACTAAGAGCATTCACAGCTAGAATATCATGTTCTGTTCTAGGTGTCACATTTTAAGCAGACTTTGACCAAATATTACAGTGTTTGAAAGATTAGGAGCAGGAAGGTGATGACTGGGAAAATACTTCTCAAGAGGAATACATTGAAGAAAGGAAATTTCAGCCTGAAGATGAATCCAGCGATACAAAGGAAAGCTGTGTTCAAATGCTTAAGGTATGGCAGAAAGGATAGGGTTATTCTACATCACCAGAATCCAAAGCTTAGAGAAATGATTGGAAAATATAAAGAGGTTTTAGTTCAATGTGAGGAAGCTGTTTGTAATAATTATTGTTGACTGCAGATACATTCTGCTGCTGTTAGTGAAGATTGAAGAAAATCTTATGGCTACCAGGAATGTTACAGAGGGCATTCCTCATTTGAGTAGTCTTTCATACCAGATCAGCTTTGCGGTCTTCCCAAAGTTTAAGATGCAACAAATAAATAGCCTTCATCAGTCAGTCAGGTGACAGAAACGTTTACTCGCTGGATCTTAGAAATGGCATGTAGATGATTGCAGCTGCCCATACGGCAGATATCTAGTTTAAGCATGTATAGTTTGTGTTGCCTTGGTCCTCTTCCATAATCAGTCAGTGCTTATGCAGAGATTATTTTCCTTATGGATCCTGTGGGTAGTCTGGTAACAGGATGAGAGGTCAGTTGTGTATGACCATAATACAGCCAAGAGTTCTTGAAGTTGCATTTTCTTCCTTTACAGAATTTATAGTTGCTCTCTTCCCATTCCACCCATCATTATCATCATCAAACATACACAGAGGCCAAAATTCAACTCAAGTACCTAGTTTATTATACATGCACCCCACCATATTGTGATTTCTGAGTCATTGTTTATAGCCCCATAGCTCATGTCCTCTATAGTCCCTTGACTCATGATGAATAGTCCTTAAGTGTTTGTTATATAAACATACCTTCTTTGAAATTACCTTTTGCTGTAAGGATGGATTTACCTATGTAGATGATATGAATCTACATAAATAAAATTATTTTGCACCTTCCACGTGAAGAGTCCCTTATCCTTAGAGACTGAAAGACCATCTTTATGAGTTAGATGAAAGAAAGATGCATTTTGCAAAAGAAAAATTGGAGAATAGAAAATATTTCTAGGGGCACCTGTGTGGCTCAGTCGGTTGAGCATCTGACTTCAACTCAGGTCATGATCTCACAGTTCGTGAGTTTGAGCCCCACGTCAGGCTCTGTGCTGACAGCTCAGAATCCAGAGCCTGCTTTGGAATCTGTGTCTCCCTCTCTCTCTGCCCCTCTTCTGCTCATTCTCTGTCTCTCAACAATAAATAAGTGTTAAAAAAAAAAAGACAAAACTTTTTTTCTAATATTTCTAAAACTTCTTCCACTTCTCTCTCTGATTATGTACTCTACACCTAGGAATTTCTTAACCTAAAAACTCTGGTCCCCTAGAAGATCTATGAGGAGAAGAGCAAAAGTAGATCTTCATGCTTGCCCAGAAATTATACTGAAGTTTTTACCTACATGGAAATGGGCATTTTTTTCTGAGAAAGGGATCTTTAGCATTAATCAGAAAAACTTAAGAACAATCTTAAACAATTTGCTTTCAAAGTGTTTTTTAATTCATTTTAAAGACTATAAAGTGCCCATTATGTGTTTGGCACTATATAAAAAATGACAAAAACTCCAGAGTTCAAATTGCCTAAATGTAGTGAGAAAAGGAAGTAAATTGAGGTAAATTATAGAAGAAAGGTATGTTTAAAAAGCCTTGTTTCTACTGACAATGATTGACCCCATTGTACAATTTGACTTTTGTGCCATCGAATTTTATGATTACCATGCCACCTGCTACTACAGACATTTCTAACAAAATGATTGATTTTCTCTTTTTCCAGCCTGTCAGCAGTGGGACTAAATGGTGCCCTTTCATCTCTCTCATATCCAGGAGTTTCTCAGGCTCTATGATTAAAGGTCTTACAAGTAAGAGATGAAAATATTCCCTTCAACCCTGTCTATACCTTGTGGTCAAATGGATATAAACCTGTAGCCCTTAGAGGCCTGGCATGGGACTCCTCTTAACCTGATAAGTATGATATACCCAAGAGGCATTGGTACAACCTATAAATCAGAAAATCGTCTGTTAAGATGACCCATCAAGCTATAGAGATGATCCAGAATTAGTCAAGATTGCTTACTTCCTTCTCCCATCAGTGTTAGTTTTTCGTTGCTACTAATAAGAGCTGAAGAAAAAGCACCCAAGTCTTCAGTCCTTTACTGCCCATTATTTACAACGTCCCTAACAAGGGATGGCAATTAATTAAGCAGATCAATGAAGGACTAAAAAAACTTCAAATTCCAAGGTTCATGAGAAGGATTGGAACTATGTTTTAAACTTATACCCCATTTCTCTGTGTAAATGTATATAATTTATTTAATCAATCTCCCATCAGTGAGCTTTTAGGTCATTTTCACTCTTCAGGCATTACACACAATGCTGCCGAGATTATCTTTTCAAATATATAGTTTTCCACATCTGACAGTTTGTTAAATAAATTCTTAAAAATGTAGTTCCTAGTTCAAAGGGAAGAGGCATTTTAAGTATTGACAGGTATTATCAATTAGAGCCATGTGTCTTAATACTGTTTACGACAATTGTTTAACATTGAGGCAGTCACTAAAAATCAATAAGAAAAAGTGATGATTAGCAAACAAAGCAAAAAGAAAATCTGGTTTATACTGCTTTCCCCCACTGGGTGATGAGAGTCAAGTTTGCTTCTTTCAGAAAGTGGTAGGAGTAATTCCAGACAGGAATTTTCTTTCTCTATTAATGATTGGATAGGTCCTATAAGGAATGTAAGACTTTATTCCAGAACAAAGCAGTCATCAGTCCTTTGTGTTCAGGGCTAAGTGGAGAAAACCAAAAGATCCATTTTGTCATCCCTGTCCCAAATCAGAGGCCTTTCTCCAGTCTTAAACATTTGTGTGAGTGACAAGTGGGACTTGTGTTGTAATTCACAATGCAATCACTGTTCTAAATATGCACATGGCCCACTCTGCCTCAGCTTCAGTTATAAAGTCTTCAGCCAGAGGCTATTATTCTCTGTTTTGTTCAGTCAGCAGCAGTTAGCCAGTGAATTTCCAACCGGGATCAGGTAGCAAGAGAGAAATTTCTCAGACTTCATCTTTTAATCCCTTTTATACCCCAGTATGTTTCTTTTTTGGGGGGGGCCCTGATGAGGGAAATTTATCTGAAGCCCCAACTTTGGATTTACTTTTTAAATTCCACCTTAGTTAAGGATAGGGAAATAGGAAGAGTTGAATGGTGACTTCTCTAAATGAAGACAGAACCTCCAAATTCACAGAGCTCAGTCCTTTTGTGTCATGAGTTTCATGTCACTAATTCTTGAGTAGATAAGTTATATCCTGTGGTCTAACCAGGCCTATGGAGCATCACCTTCTCTCCTGCCTTCCCTTTCTTTCATCTGTCTTTCTCCCAAAAGACTAATTAGATGAATGGAAGATTCTAAGCAAATGTCTCCAAATCCCATTAGGAGCACAACAGAGGTCTGAGGCAGAAAACAGCTAGTGAGGCTGTGTGAGCTTGGAGGGCTTTTCTCACAATATCCCATTTTAATGACAGTCAATATGGTCATGGCTGCATGCTAAAGAAGAGGTTAGGAAGGACTAGAATATGGGCACATTATATATAACCACCCCTCAAAGTAAATGCCTTTTTTAAATGTCTACAGAATCCTTAAGAGCTCTCAAAGATTTGGCTTCTTTCCTAACTTAACCAAATTTCAAGTAAGATTAAATACTTGTTCCAGAAAGCCAGACTGCTACCTGGTTAACCTTTATCTACTGAAGTTTAAGGTTAAGGTGAAACATCCACTAAGCCCTAGTTAAATGTTTTGAATCCTAATTTAATTTTCCCCTAGTTAAAGCCAAATTCTTTTATAAGGGTGGTGTGTAGTTGTGTTAACATCTACAGAGACCCGATTAGTTCCTCGGTCTACCTAATAAAATTCTCAGGACTGTAGCCAAATTTAGCCAGGCATGTTGGTACAGCAACACACTGTTGTTTGTGGTGCCAGTAGGCAAAATGTCAGTACGCCTGCTGCATTCCTCTGGGATAATAGAAATGAAGTCATCACATCAGAAAATGGATCATGTGCTCAGGATATACTTCTCTTCCCCTGAACACACTGGCTCTCCCAGGTTAAGGTCACTGGTCCAGCAGCTGGAAGGGTTCTCATAGCCAGGAGAGGGTGAGGCAGAAGTGCCACTTAGGAACTCAGAGGTTTCTAGTACTGGAGATGGAAATGACAGAGGTTGGTATGGAGGCTGCAGTTTGAAGGCGCCTATCCCAAGGTAACTGCTGGAAGGTCACTGTCAGAACGCAGGGTCAAGAACTTGACATCAGGAAGTGCTGGCTGTGAACAATTTCAGGAATCAAAAGGGAGGGGAACACCACAAATATTTCAGAGAAGAAAGTGGCTTTAAGATATCCTTTATTAACAAATTATTATTTTAATTCAACATTAGTGGGGGAAGTTTTGCTTTTCAAAATAATGTAAGAGAATATTTAATTACTTCCAGCAAATGTTCAGATTTACCCACCTTTAAATTTTTTTTAATGTTTTATTCAGTTTTGAGAAAGAAAGAGAGAGACATCGTGAGCAGGGGAGGGTCAGAGAGAGAGGGAGACACAGAATCTGAAGACAGACTCCAGGCTCATGAGCTAGCTGTCAGCACAGAGCCTGATGCGGGGCTCGAACCCACGAACCACGAGATCATGACCTGAGCCAAGACAGATGGTCAACCAACTGAGCCACCCAGGCACCCCTACCCACCTTTAATAATAAAAAGATATGGGGGTGCCTGGGTGGCTCAGTTAGGCATCCACCTTCAGCTCATGTTATAATCTTGCGGTTTTTGAGTTTGAGCCCCGTGTTGGGCTCTGTGCTGACAGCTGAGAGCCTGAGGCCTGCTTCAGATTCTCTCTTTCTCTCTCTCTTAAAAATAAATAAACATTAAAAAATTTTTATTAAATAAAAAGGTATGAAGTTAGAAGAAAATTCTTAGGGGCACCTGGCTAACTTAGTTGGTGGAGCAGGCAACTCTTGATCTCAGGATCATGAGTTCAAGCCCTCCATTGGGCATAGATATTACTTAAAAGTAAATTAAAAAAAAAAAAACTCCTAAAACCTTCCATATTGCCTCTTACATATAAAAATTTTTATAGTCTTGTTTTAAGAGGTCTAAGGTGACCTTCACTGTGCATGCCAGAAGAATCTAGCTGTCATCTTGAGACTCTAGAGGAAGCAATAAAAGTTGTATGGCAAACTTGACAACCGTCTCTAACATTTCTAAACAGCCTAATCAATAAACAAAAGGATAAATGGTATGGCTTAACTCTCTAGGAACCTATAACCAATGTAACCAACTCTCCCCCATCAGGGGCATGTTTCTCAAGTCTTGGAAATTATCCTTTTTATCTTGATTTTTATCTTGAATACTTCTCTGTGCCCACACAGCTCACCCTGCCCCTCCACCCTCTCATACAACATTCTCACTTACCCAACATTCTTTGGGTCAAGAAAATACAGTTTCAAGGTGGATTTTTTTTGATGCTCAGACACTTAAAAGGTAAGCATGGAAAGCGAGAGAAGGAAGTACTTATTCCTTTCCCATCTGGATTTTGCAAAGCAAACTGCAAGAGAAAGCAGCACAATCTCAGTCAACGTGTGTTTCATTTCCTCTCGTCTCTCTCTCATGGTGCTCAGGATTAAGTGTTCTCCTTGCTGTCAACCAAAATAGAAATATGATCTCATGTTTGTTTATTGGGTTGCCTTTGCATTTCCTAGGACAATAGGGTGTAAATTTTTATTTACTGACGTTACTTCTTCCCCCAAACCCAGGGAAAGTCTTCAGGGAGCTTACTGTAAGCATATCCAAGTGCAGCTGAATCTCTTAGGTAGACACTGTGTAAAAATAGAGCAGTGCTTTAGGATGCTAAAGTGGCATCATTCAGTAGTGCCGTCTCTACAAGCCAGGTGCAAGTCTAAGGATTCTGCTAAACAGAGGTGCCAGATACTAATTAAACTAATTGGTTATCAGTACTATTCTTAAATCTTCTGATTTGAGGATTTTTCCAGTGAGAAGAAAGAGGGATATATTTATTCCATCCTCCATACAAAATAACACAAATTATGATCACATTGTATATTTAGTCAAGTGAGTCAGAAATTATCAAGAAAAATTACTTGATCTCAACAATTTGGAGAGAAAATGTTGAGTGTCCAAAGTGTGTGTTTATTTCTTTCCTCTCTTTATTGTTTCACGGTGTCCAGTAAATAATAAAATATATTTCCAAGGGAGAAAACAGACTAACTGAAATAAGACATATCAAGATGAAGAGACTCATAATAGGAGCTACAATTTTCCATGATGAAGGAATGAAAACAAATTTTCAATGCAGAAAATAGGATACATTTAAGAACATGGAGGGTTTCAAATGCATAGGGGACAGAAGGGGAAAAATGGGTTACTATGCTTCTGAAACCAGCAGTGTAATTCCACATCATATCCATCAGATTGGGGGCAATATGACAAGACCTATTAAGGTTGAAGATGAACATGTCCAGTAATTCCAAGATATGTACCAGACAAGCTCTTCTGAATATGTAGCAGGAGATATCTACTAGAAGGCTCACAAAAGCTTTGTTTGGGATTGTGAAACAGTGAAAGCCATGGAAATATCCCTCAACAAAAGAGTGGATAATACATTGGGGTAGATTTGAATAATAGGATATATTTCAATTAGAAAGAGTGAACTAAAGCTACATATATCAATATAGGTATCACTTTTAAAAATATTGAGCAAATAAATCCCACTGCAGAAAGGTATGTTCAGGTTAGTATTTATATAAAGTTAGTGTATTTGTGCGTGTGTGTGTATGTGTGTATTTAAAACAATACTATTTATCTTGGATATATACATAGTAGTAAAAATACAAAAATGTCCCCGTGAAAATAGACACCAATAGGAATAGAATAGGATTTCCTCTGGTGAGGGAAAAGAATGGGATCTGGGAGAGATACTTAGGGTGTTTCAACTTAAGTGCAGTAGATTTTTCTTTAAAAATCCAGTGTAAATATTTTTAAAGCTTTCTTTTTTATTCCTTGAAATACTTTTTAGTTAAAAAACAAGTGTAATACTTGGGATACTTGTATATACTTGGATATACTACTGAGGGATTTATCAAACGATGGCTTTCAAAGCAAATTTTTACCTGTCCATCCAACTTCAATCTTATAAAACCCAGGCATAGATAATTCCCCCACTCAAATATTTTAAAGATGCTCCTTGGGTTCCGCATAAAAGCCAAATATGAGGTTCTAATCCAAAGAAAATCAAGTTGAGACTGTTATATGAAAATACAAGAGTTAGAGGGCCCGAGTCCTGCTCTCATGACCTCAGTGGTACTCCTGGTCTTAGGACTTAACCTAAGAGAGTTGGCTTGGATTTCTGACTGCTCCTTCCCAGATTGTAGTACTCCACCAATGCTCATTACTATTCCCCTTTCTCTTACTTCCTAACAGAGCCCACATTTTCTTCAATTATCTTGATTCATTTAAGGGTAATCCCAATGGTCTTTGCCAATAATTGACTCAGGAATGGGCGTATGAATTCCTTTGGGCCAATGATAAGAGAGGAAAATTTTGCTTAGGACTTCTGAGGATGGTTTCCTAGTTTTCAAGACAAAGTTACAGGAAAAAAACATTGTTCTCCTCTGGTGTCATCGTGTGTAGCGTTGAGGCCCAGAACTGCATGAGGCTCGAGATGAAGCCAACCCTTGACGAAGGGCAGAATCAAGAGAATTATAAAGAAATAGAGTCAGTGCAGCTAGATTGTGTCAAGTCTGAACACCCTCTGGGCTTTCAAGTAAGTGAGCCCGTATATCTCTGTGTTGTTTAAACCATTTGGAATTGAGTTTTTCTTCCTTGTGGCCAAAGACATTCTAAGTGAAGCAAATATACATGATTCGGCTTCCTCATCTATAAGCTATGATAGTAATGTCTTGCCTGCCCTACTGCTCCACTGAGTGGTTTTGGAGCTCAAGATGAGCCAACTTATGTGAATGTGCTTTGTAAACTATAAATTGCTATTCAAGGGCAATCTGGTACTTTCATTAATAATTTTGCTATGAAGTTTGAAATACAAATTTTAGTTCACTATGTAAATTATGCATGTCTTTGAATGTAGTTTCTGGTGCATTTAAATGATACTTCAGAAACCTTATGAGAATTTATATCATTTCTTTGAATCACATAAAGTAGTAATATAGTATCAGTTGAGAATAGCCTCAGCAATTAGTTTTTACTCAAGTACAAGGTCGAAGCATTTTAAATAGCATTTATGGGGCACCTGGGTGGCTTAGTTGGTTAAGCATCTGACTGTGGCTCAGGTTACAATTTCATGGTTTGTGGGTTCAACTGGGCTCCAAAGTCAAAGCCTGGAGCCTGCTTCGATTCTCTGTCTCTGTCTCTCTCTGCCCATGCCTCCCCACGCATGCTCTCTCTGTCTCAAAAATAAAATAAACATTAAAAATAATAATATTAATAAATAGCCATTTATGTTAAAGGAATTAAAAGACATTTGCCTATAAAATATGGTCTGCTTACTTAAAAATCATGTAATCTTTGGCATAACTTTCCTGTATCTCAGCATCTGCACTATCTCTAAAGGTTAAGGTAGAAAATACAAGTAAAGTACTTAGAGCAGAGCCTAACAGGTAATGCAGTAATAAGCAGAACAGTAACAGCCAATACTTACTAATACTTACTATGTTCTAGACATGTTCCAAGCACTTCACATTTACCAACTCATACACCAGAACTGTATTGTAGAATTGTTGTGGTTTTCATTTTTAAAATAGCTCTATTACTTTAAAAATTAAAACAGTACAAAAAAGAATAAACAATAAATGAAGATCATTTTATTACCTGGACGGTAAATAAGCAGGATAAGCAAGCAGACACTTCTCTGTTTAATGTGACATGTGAGTATGTGTATATAGCCATACCTAAATTATATACGCATAGTCACACAGCACACATCTACTTTTAGTAGGACAAAAAGAAAAATGGCTCTATTTTTTTCACTCGTTCATTCCACTTCTTAGAGAATAAAAAAAGTAAGACTTTTCATATTGTTTAGGATATTGCTTGTCTAGTCAGGCAATAGACACCTAAATATAATCTCTACAAAATAGGATCATGCTTTCTTTTGGTTACTGGTCTTAATTTTTTTTTTTATTTAAAGAAACTATAGATGATAGTTTAAGAGAACATTTTGAAAAATGGGGCACACTTACAGATTCTGTGGTGATGAGAGACCCCCCAAACAAAACATTCTAGGGGTTTTGGTTTTGTGACTTACTCTTGTGTGGAAGAGGTGGATGCAGCGATGTGTGCTGGACCACACAAGGTTGATGGGCGTGTAGTGGAACCAAAGAGAGCAGTTTCTAGAGAGGATTCTGTAAAGCCTGGTGCCCATCTAACTGTGAAGAAAATTTTTGTTGGTGATATTAAAGAAGATACAGAAGAATATAATTTGAGAGACTACTTTGAAAAGTATGGCAAGATTGAAACCATAGAAGTAATGGAGGACAGGCAGAGTGGAAAAAAAGAGGATTTGCTTTTGTAACCTTCGATGATCATGATACAGTTGATAAAATCGTTGTTCAGAAATACCACACTATTAATGGGCATAATTGTGAAGTGAAAAAGGCCCTTCTAAACAAGAAATGCAGTCTGCCGGATCACAAAGAGGTCGTGGAGGTGGATCTGGCAACTTTATGGGTTGTGGAGGAAACTTTGGAGGTGGTGGTAACTTTGGCCACGGTGGAAACTTTGGTGGAAGAGGAGGCCGTGGTGGAGGTGGTGGCAGCAGAGGTAGTTATGGAGGAGGTGATGGTGGATATAATGGATCTGGAGGTGATGGTGGCAACTATGGTGGTGGCCCTGGTTATAGTAGTAGAGGAGGCTATGGTGGTGGTGGACCAGGATATGGAAACCAAGGAGGTGGCTATGGTGGCAGTGGAGGAGGATATGATGGTTACAATGAAGGAGGAAATTTTGGAGGTGGTAACTATGGTGGTGGTGGGAACTATAATGATTTTGGGAATTATAGTAGACAACAGCAATCAAATTATGGACCCATGAAGGGGGGCAGTTTTGGTGGAAGAAGCTTGGGCAGTCCCTACCGTGGTGGTTATGGATCTGGTGGTGGAAGTGGTGGATATGGTAACA
>NC_043705.1:46303168-46347485 GCF_006229205.1 Suricata suricatta
GTTACTGCAGCTTAAACAGGAAACCCTTCTTGTTCAGGACTGTCATAGCCACAGTTTGCAAAAAGTGCAGCTATTGATTAATGCAATGTAGTGTCAATTAGATGTACATTCCTGAGGCCTTTTATCTGTAGCTTTTTCTTTTTCCTTTTCATTACATCAGGTATATTGCCCTGTAAATTGTGGTAGTGGTACCAGGAATAAAAAATTAAGGAATTTTTAACTTTTCAAAAAAAAGAAAAAGTAGCCCTTCAGTCACACTACATCACCATTATTGTTTTCATTATAACTACTTATTCTTCCCTAGCATTTCTTTATATATTTTTTTAATGTTTATTTTTGAGAGGGAGAGAGAGAGACCTGGGGAGGGGTAGAGAGAGAGGAGAACAGAGTTTTCTGAAGCAGGCTTTGTGCTGACACACAGCCGTGTGCAGGGCTCTAACTCACAAACCACAAGATCATGACCTGAGACGAAGTAAGACATTCAACTGACTGAACAACCCAGGTGCCCCAAAATCGTTTTTTTGTTTTGTTTTGTTTTGTTTACTTTTAGGGCCTCATGAGTGATTCATTTGTTTGAGCATCTGACTCTTGATTTTACTCATGTTCAATCCCCATGTCGGGCTCTGCCCTGACAGCATGGAGCCTACTTAGGATTTTCTCTCCCCTCTCTCTCTCCCCTTCCTCTGCTTGCATGCTCTCTGTCTCTCTGTCTCTCCCTCCCTCCCTGTCTCAAAATAAATAAACTTTGAAAAACATTTTTAATTTTAATTGTGGTAAAAACACATAACATAAAATTTACCATCTTGACCATTTTCAAGGTTAGGGTTTAGTAAAATATATTCACATTGTTGTACAAATGATTTCCAGACCTTTTTCATTTTGCAAAAGTGAAACTCTGTGCACATTAAGCACAACTTTCTATTTTCCCCTCCCCCATTCCAGTACCATTCTACTTTCTGTTTCTATGAATTTGCAATCTTATCTCTTTTTAACTCAACATTTATTCCCCAGCACCAAATATAGTCATGCTTCACAAATATTTGTTGAGTAAATTAATGGATTTGTATTTTCACTCTATAGAAAGAAGAAACACACAAAAAGAGGTCACAGCCTCATTTGTGCTAAGAAATCAATAACCTCCAAATAGCTAAAACTTATTGAACATCTGCTATGTACCAGGCACATGACACTAATTCTGCACTTGGCCTCTGCAGTCAGTTCCCAACACAGCAGCCAGAGCGATCCTTTTAAATATGTCAGATCCTCTGCTCAAAATCCTGCAATGGCTCCCAATTACACTGAGATTAAAAATCAAAGTTTTCACAGTGGACTATGGACTGGAACCTACCTGGACGTCTTTACTGCTCTTACCCTTTTCTGCTTTCCATGTCTGTCCCTTTCACTCCAACCACACTGATTCTTAGCAGTTTCTCAAACATTCCAGCAACACTCACCAGTGGGCCACTGCACTTGCTCTTCCTGCTTCCTAGACCATTCTTGTCCTGATATCCACATTGCTCATGCCCTCACCTCCCTCAGCTCTTTGCTCAAAAATCACCTTCCTAGGGAGGTGATCCCAGGCTACCCTACTGAGAAGAGATACGTGTGCCCCAATTACTTTCTATATTATCATCTGTGGAAGTTACCACATGATCTACACATATTTCTTTTATATATTTTTGTCTGCTTTCTCTTTCTGTGTACGTGATGGTAGCTATTTTTGTCTGTTTTATTCACTACCATGCCCCAGTGCCCAGAACTATGCGTGACACATAGTAAGTTATCAATAAATATTAATTTAAGATGAATGAATTAATACAAACTGGCAGAAAAGCAGGTCATTGGTTGCCTTGGACTAGTGAGTAGGGGCAACTGACTGAGCAGGGGTATAGGGAACTTCTTCTGTATCTTGATCATATGTATGATTACACATGTGCATAAATTTATGAAAATTCATTGACATATTCACTTAAATTATATCCTATGCAAATGATACCTCCGGAAGTGGAATATTTTTTAAAGTAGCACTCTGCTTCAAGTCAGCATTTACAAAGTAGTAAAGCTATAATTCAAACCCAGGTGTGTCTGATTCCAAAGTTCATCCTCTTTTTATGAGGTTATACCACCTCCCCTAACCTCTGCCCTACGTAGTTTTCATGACTGACGCCACTGAGTCCTTCACCAGAAGGCTCAGTCTCACCTGTTTTCAGGTTTACAAGTCTTTAAGACAAGCAATATGTTTTTGGTTTTATCTCTACCACAGTTTTAGGTCTTTGGAATGTTAATCAGATAAATGAGTAGAATATATTTGTCTCCTTCTGGATGGTATAATGCAAAAAACCCAAGGCCTATTTTCTAGGATAAAGTTATTACCTCTCAGGGGCTCAGATTCTAAATCTGCAGATACTTGAGATACTCAATGATACCGCCCTCATGTAATGGTCACTTTTATTTGTCCACTTGGCTGAGCTACACGATACTTAGTTATCCAACCAAACAGTAATCTGGGTGTGGCTGTAAAGATATTTTGTAGACGTGATGAACATCTATAGCTATTTGACTTTAGGGAAAGGAGATTATCTTCCATAATCTGGGAGAACCTGAACCAATCAGTGGAAAGGCCTAAGAACAGAATGGAGGTTTTTCCCAAGGAAGAAATGCTGCCTGTGGAGTCAAGTGTCAACTCCTTCCTGAGAGTTTCCAGTCTACCCTTCCTGGTGGCCTGTCCTGCAGATTCTGGACTTGATCACCTAGACCCCACAATCACATAAGCCACTTCCTTGAAATAAATGTGTGTGTGTGTGTGTGTGTGTGTGTGTGTGTGTGTGTGTGATATGAAAAGCATGCAGGAGTCCTGAAAATGTGAGTTCTTCCCACTGAATGATAGTGCCTCTGGCTGATTAGCCCCCAGATATTCATGTTTTTAACTGGACTTAGGCTGTTTACAGGGATGAGCCCTGAATGTTATGGTTATGTTACCATCTCCTCCCTCTCCCCACCTATGGTAAGGTCAGCTTTGTATTGATCTCCATACCCAAATTATCCCAGACCTAAACCCTTCCCTATCCTTCTGACCCTTGCCCCTACTTCACCCTTTAGACTGAGTCATGAGTCGTAAATACCTCCTGAATTTCCTGCAACTGTGCCCAACCTGTTTTATTGGAAGTCCAATGGTCACCACTTTTGAAATTTAAATGACTGTGTCCTTTGGTTGCTGCATCAGTAGCTCTGCATGTCCTAACTAGCTAAGTTTCTGGAGTCAACCTTAGTAGCCAATCGCTTCTCCACCTTTTGGCTAAGATCAAGTGTAGTAACCTTAGTATCCAGGTCCATCTTGCTGTCCAACCTTAATAGGCAGATCTTAATTAAGCCTTGCCCATCTCACCACTTCATGTGGCCACCAGCAGAACATCAGGCTTGTAAGTCTTGATATAAGCTGTAAAAGATGGTTGGAAATACCACTGCAATGACTTTTGAGTGACTCAGTCACAAAGAATAGGGCCTTTTCCAAAAGCAAATTGGACCCAATTTTCCAAAGTGCAGATTACAAACATGCTCTCTGTATGTGTGTATGTGTATACATGCCTAACTTTGTGACTTTATTGTCACAAATTCTTTTTCAACTAGCTCTTTTGGTGTATCATCCATAGTTCTTAACCATTCTGTCCAGGCAGCTAATTCGGTATGTGGCAAATTCTGCAAACTCTTAAATATCCATGAGGATGGAAGAATGTTAAGCAAATATTGGCTTTTTTAAATACTCATTTTAGTCATGAATTTCAGCCTCCTTCACCGCAAAAACCTTACATCCAAGTTGTGAACAACTACCATGAATGACTAATTTGAGGGTTTTTTCTCTTCTCACTTCTCCCCTCAGAACACTTAAAGCAGTGATTGAAAACAAACAACAAAAAGTGAGAGATCTTAATTATCCCTAGACTTAATGGTGGAGATTTCTATATCTAATAGCTGTGCTCTTGGCCAGATGGCTTAATGTCCTTGAATTTTATCAAAAACTAAACCACTTAGACTGGCTGGTATTCAAAGTCCTTTTTTTTTTTTTTGTTAATGTTTATTATTTATTTTTGAGAGAAGTAGAGAGAGACAGAGTGTGAGCAGGTGAAGGGCAGAGAGAGAGGGAGACACAGAATCCAAAGCAGGCTCCAGGCTCTGGGCTGTCAGCACAGAGGCTGGTGTGGGGCTCAAACTCACAAGCTGTGAGATCATGACCTGAGTGAACTGAGCCACCCAGGCTCCCCTTTTCAAAGTCCTTTTCAGCTCTAAAGGTCCTTGAGCCTATATGCTTTGGCCTTGAGCATCGAAGTAGCATTTGATGTGCCAATTTGCCTAAGGACGGAGGGTGTACAAGGCTGGCAGTTAGAAGTCCTGTTTTCATAGGTTTTCCTGGGTTCCAGGGACATTTGACAGTGAGTTGATCAGTAAAAATAGGGCCGATGCAATGTGGGCCCCCTGCCTATAACAGTAGAGAAAACAGTCTTCTTTTCTTTTTCTAGAGGAAAAGGTGATTTTAACTAAGTAAAAATAGGGTTTTGAGTAGTAAAATGGAGGAGGAGGGCCAGTGTTTATTTTTGTTTTATTTTCCTCTTGCTGGTAGAAGGGAACTTGCCACAGAATGGGAGATGCTATAAGGTAGATATCTTATCTCCATACTGTCACAGGTGCTCGCAAGGAGGACCAGGCAGCTGATGACCTGCCCAGGTCTGACTGAGCAGGAGCTCCAGCTCCCCTGTCCTCCCCGCACCAACACTAGTCTGTAGTGATCCGGCCCCCCACCCTCACCCAGTCCTAACCCAAGCACTGTTTGCCCACCTTAGTGGCACCATTGAGAGAAACAGCACAGGGGACTTGGGAACAGAGAGCCCATCACCAGAATAAAGTTCTTCCATCAGCAGAGTTGAAAGCTGATCCCACCTCTGGAGAGACAGTCTCTGAAAAGGACAGAAACTCACCATCAGCTTGGAGAGAGGGGTACATGCTCCTTTTTGAGGCCAGGAGCTGATGGTATTGAAAATGCCTGAGAGTGGTACAGACTGAGGTCACAGCAGTAGTGGCTCCTACTAGCTCAGTCCCATCTTTAATGATAAAGATTAAAAATGGTAAGAGCCAGACTGTTTCTGAGAACCTGAAGAGCTATAATCATTTATAAGCCAGACTTTCAGGTAGACTGAAAGAGCTGAGCAAAAAAAACATGTCTGGAGTAAACATCTGCCTGTTATTACCCACAAGTGCTCCATGTCTTTCTTTCAGGTATCTGTATAAGCTAGAGAAATAAGGGTCACATATAAATAAACCTAATTGGATTTAAGGAAATGAAGAGGATTAACTCAATCCCTATTAATTTGGATTAATGTCACTTAAACCTTCCAATCTAGGCCAAACTTGGCTAAGGGAAATAAATTGAGATAAAGAAGAGTTTTCTGGTTTCTAGAGTCTATGGATACTTTTCTGACAAGTTAGATCTTTCTCAGTCTTGGTAGAAACAGATAGTGCTAGATAGGAAAAAAAATGTTCTTACTGTGGTAAAATAGTATGTAATATAAACTTTACCATTTTAACCACTTTTAAATGTACAGTTCAGTGGCATTAAGCACATTCACAGCATTGTACAACAATCACCACTATACCCATTAAACAACAGCTCCCATTTCTACCCTCACGAGTCCCTGGCACCCAACACTTTACTTTCTATGACTTAACCACTCTATCTTGCTTGCATAAGTGGAAGCATACGGTATTTTCCCTTTTGTGTCTGGCTTATATTATTTAGCATAGTGTCTCCTCAAGGTTCATCCACATTATAGCATGTGTCAGAATTTCCTTTTTTTTACAAGGCTGAATTACATCCCAGTGTGTGTGTGTGTGTGTGTGTGTGTGTGTGTGTGTGTGTGTGCGCGCGCGTGCACAGACACTTCACATTTTGATTAAACCATCATTTTGTCTACAAACATCTGGGTTATTTCTACCTTTTGGCTATTGTGACTAATACTACTATGAACATTAGTGTGCAAATATCTCGTCAGGTCCTGGCTTTCAGTTCTTTTGGGTATCTATCTGGAAACAGAATTGCTAAGTTACATGGCAATTCTATGTTTAATTTTTTGAGACACCACCGTATTGTTTTCCACAGCAACTTTCCCACCAGCAAAGCAGAAGTGTTCTAGTCTTCCATGTGCTTGCCAACACTTGCTCTTTTCTGTTTTTATTTTCATAATAGTCCTTCTAATTGGTATGAAATGATATCTCATTGTAGTTTTGATTTGTATATCCATAATAACTAATGATTTTGAGCATTTTTATGTGCTCATTGTCCATTTATATATCATCTTTGGAGAAATGTCTACTCAAGTTCTTTGACCATTCTTTGGGCAGTTTGTGTTTTTGTTGTTGAATTGTAGGAGTTCTTTGCATATCCTGGATATTAGTCCCTTAGCAGATACATGATTTGCACATACTTTCTCCTGACACAATTGTTTAGGTTTGTTTGTTTTAATTTTTTTCAAGCCAGAACACATGTATTTTAGGACTAAAGGAATGATACAGGCTCATGGTATAATTTCAAAAAACATAAAAGGAATAAAAAAGTAAAAATCACTTGAACTACACAACCCAGAGATAACAACATTGTTTTGCTGAAAATCCTTCTAGGCTTTTTCCTATGCAAGTAGAAAATTTTTACCTAGACTATACATGCTATCCTATTACCTTCCCTGAGCAATATACACAGGTATATATGATTGTTTTAATGTACCATAAAGTACTCTACTGAACAGATATACCATAATGTGTCTAATCTATCCACTAGCAATAAAAAGATTGAGGTAGTTTCTTACTTATCCTCATTGTAAACAGTGCTTCATAAAGGCCCTCTATGTATATCTTTACATATTTGTTCAATTCATTCATTGAGATGAATTCCCAGAAGTTGAATTTCTGGGCCAGAAGATATGTGTATTTTAAATTTTGATATCCTTTATATTGCCAAATTACCTTCCAGAAAGGCGAAACCGATTTATACTCTTACAGCGTATGAGTGCGCATTGTCCCACACCCTTGCCAAATTGGCATTCTTTCAACAATGGTAAAAATAGGCTCTTGTCTGCTTTCCTCCCATGAATCCTGCCAAAGTGCATGATGTGAAACTAAATGAGAGGAGTATAAAGTTGACAGATGGGAGGTATTTTGGTCACTATAACGTTTTATCTAAAGTGCACCATTTTCCCCTCAAAGCAAGTGTGATAGATAAGTCTTCTTCATTTTTTAGTACAAGTTCTAGGAAGTAATTTCCTAAATGGATTGATTCCTTAGACAGAGAATGTCTCTGAGGATGTAGAAATTATTCAAACCAAATGTGCTTTCAGTTGTAGAGGATATACATTTTTTTGACATAACAGTATCTATCTTTTTTAAAAGATGCAAAGTGTTTTACTCTGTACTATTTATTCAAAGTGTCATATCACAGCTTATTCTCAGTGTATTCATTTATTTGTCTAAAGTTTCTACAGAGAAATGTTTTCCCCAGCTTTGTTTTATGTTTTATAAATGTCTTAGAATTGTATTTTTAAAAAAATTTAATGTTTATTTATGAGAGAGAAAGAGAGATAGAGAGAATGAGTAGGGGAGGAGCAGAGCAAAGGAAGGACACAGAATAAAAGGCAGGCTCCAGGATCTGAGCTGTCAGCACAAAGCTCAATGTGGGGCTTGGACTCACAAGCCATTGAGATCATGACCTGGGCCAAAGTTCGATGCCCAACCAAGGTGCTTCTAAAAGACTGTATGTTTTAAGAAATCTCTACACCTGGGGCACTTGGGTGGCTCACTTTGTTAAGACTGACTCTTGGTTTTGAGTCAGGTAATGATCTCACAGTTTGTGAGATTGAGCCCCATGTCAGGCTATGCCCTGACAGCGTGGAGCCTGCTTAGGACTCTTTCTCTTCCTCTCTCTCTGTCCCTCCCCCACTCATGCTCACTTTCTCATGCTCTGTCTTTCTCTGTAAAAAATAGATAAATAAACTTAAAAAAAAATCTCTACACCCAACATGATGCTCAGATTTAACAACCCCCAGATCAGGAGTCACAAGCTCTACCCACTGAACCAAGGTGGGGCTCCTGTTTTATGAATTTTTTAATTGAGGTATAATTTACATTTAGTATCAGTAAGGTTTTTTCCTTTAAAATCTGTTTGCACATAACTTATAAAAATAACCTTTCCATCATAAAATTAAAGAGAGAGGTATACATTTAAACATACTCACTTTGGAAAACATATAAAGAAAAGAATGGAAGTTTTATTTATTAAAAAAAATTTTTTAATGTTTATTTTTTGAGAGACAGAGACAGAACATGGGCAAGGAAGGGGCAGAGAGAGAGGGAGACTCAAAATCAGAAGCAGGCTCTAAGCTCTGAACTGTCAGCACAGAGCCCAACACAGGGCTCCAACTCATAAACCGTGAGATCATGACCTGAGCAGAAGTCGGAGGCTCAACTGATTGAACCACCTGGGTGCCCCAAGATTGGAGTTTTGAATTTAGCTATTTCAATCCCTGGATATATAATACCAAGCATATAATTTAACATAATATGATTGTTTTCTCATCTGATAACTTAGAAAACTAAAATCTGCTTTACCTTCTCCATAGAGATGTTGGCAAGACAGAGATGTCCCAATCCTACAGTAAACTTAATTTCACATTTAAAAAAAATGTGTAGCCAAATATATCTAATCAACTTTTATATCTAAACTTTAAGTTTTTGCGCCCAAAGGGATGCCTTTCTTTTTCAAATGAAAACATATAAGTCAGATGTATGCTTAATAATACAAATTTATCCTCTTGTTTTGACATTAATATCAATGAAAAGCATTTTGAAACTATTCAGCTTCACTGATAGTATTAATGAAGCTTACATGACAAAAAGCCAGAAAAAAGGTAATTATAAAATGTGAACTACACATTAATAATCCTTTTTATTTTTTCACCTTTCAGCCACTTAATAGATTAAGTGTATCAAATTATTATAAATGTAATATTTCCAAAGGTAGCCAAATTATATTTTTAAAAAGGCATACCAATACCAAAATTGTTTTGAGAAAAGAGAATCCTTCCCAGTCTAATTATATATTCTAATGTGTTTTTCTTTTAACAGACTGGCTAGGAGTAAATGCTTATCCTCTGAAATCTGTCCACTCCCCAAGAGGGAGAACCTGGTGGACTCTGAACTCTCCTACTTACTCACTCTTGCACTTTCTTTGGTAAGAGAGAAGGAACTGCTAATGTGCCACCCAGCCCTTCTTTTTTTCAGAGTGGCCTGTCTTTAAAGACTGACCTTGAGATAACCATATCATAATAGGTCCTGTCCTGCAAGGAGGCCTGAAGTTAGAAGGAATTTATTTCAAATCAGCAAAGTATTAGTAAGCTCATTTGACCACAGATCTATATCCCATTCTTCAATCAGCTGTCTTTCTTAGTCATGAGGCTGACTTCCGGGAAAGATTATTTTTTCTTATGGCAAAAAGCACAGAACATAAAATTTACCATCTTGACTGTTTCTAAGTATCCAATTCAATACCATTAATTATATTCACATTGTTATGCAAAGACTCTCCAGAACTCTTTGTCTTTCAAACTGACATTCTCTATCCATTAATCAACAACTCCGGTTCCCCTTTGTCCCAGCTCCTGGCAACCACTGTTCTACTTCTGTGTCTATGAATTTTACTACTCTAGGTAACTCAGATTAAGTGGAATGAAACAGCATTTATCTTTTTGTGACTACCTTATTTCATTTGGCGTATCTCCAAGGTTCATTCACGTAGTAACATATGTCAGAATTTCCTTCCTTTTTCAGACCAAATAATATTCCAGTGCACCACATTTTCTTTATGCATTTATCCGTTGTTTGGGCTAACATTTTGAACTCTTACCTGCCTGATTCTGGCTTCTCTTTCTACTTCATTGGTTCAAAACTAAGGATGGGAAGAGATGGTATGATTAGTGTTCACTCCCTTAAGACCCAGCAGATTGGATAAAGCAGTGTTTGTGTAAACACATATTGTTTTGTCTTCCCAACATCAAGTAAAAAAGAAATCTGGAATGAGGTAAGGAGAGACTTTATTTAGCAGGATCACTGTAGTGAAGAGAGGGGGGTTGTTGCAGTAGAGGAGTGCTCTAATCATAGGCCATAAGACTTGCAAGCATCTCAGAGGTCAGGCAGGTCAAAGGTAGGCTAAGTTCAGGGGCCAAATTCAGGAGGAAGGAGAGAACCCTGACTAAAATTTACTCAAGGCAAGTTAGCAGGCATTTTTCTAGGTTGGTCAGTGAGATAAACAGTTCAGCTAATGATTTAAAAGACAAAGAATAAAAATGTATAGAGTCTGTGTCTGGCCTTGTCATAGGTAGACAAGGTGGTCATGAGTCTTACCTAAGTCACATGGGGAAGGATGGGTCTTTGCAGGAAGCTGTTTCTTGGAACACGAAGGGTGAGTTTGTGTGTGTTTGGGCGCTGGTGTTCCAGGAGCACAGGGCTCAGATAAATTTCAACATCGTCACCAGCACCCTCTGCCACTTCATGCGGTGACAGAATGCACCTTGTGGAGACTCTCCTTCACTTGGTTTGAGTGAGGTTGATCCCACTTCCCTCTTCATATAAATGAGTATATGGCCCCAGCCCTGACTGTGCCCTGCCAATTCAAATTTCCTTCTCCTCTGATTACTATTAATGATCCAGGAAAGAGTGCATAATCTAATCAGCACCAACTGATCTCCAGAGATCTGATCACGTGAGTGCTCAGAGAGAGAACCCTGACATTGTCTAAGCCCCTGGACATAGCCATGCTCACCTTAGTTCTACTTCTAGGCTTCCAAGTTTTATTAACTAATAAAACACCCTTTTGCTTAATTATGTGGTATTTTTTCCCTAAAAATAAGAGTATTATAGTCCTAAAGGCCTTGGTTGGTTTGTATGGTTCAAGGGCCCTGGCTGCCTCTGATTATGAAAGATTCTACGGGTCTTGTTTTAATTCCAAAAGTAGGAATATTGACTACAGAATTTTGGCCATATTTCAAGCTTAAGTAATTCCATCTGCCCTCCCTGGAAATTTTTGCTACAAAAATAGTGAATATTCTTTACTTCCCTCACTGGACTTCTAAGCATCATGGGATCTCCTGATCATTTTTCAATTAATCAAAGGCAAGTCCTGAATTTGGGGTAAAATAATCAGTATCCCAACTTAAACTTTAAAAAGAAATCATGTTATAGACAGAAAAGAACAAATACTATAATAGTAACTTGTATGAGGTACCTAAAGTAGTCAAATACATAGAAACAGAAAGATTAGAAGTTACCAGAGCCTGGGGGGAGGGAGAAATGGGTGTTAAAAAGAAATCATGGTTTATAGGGAGAAATGAGCTGAAATGTCCTCAAAGTTAATTGATTTTCAAGTTCTATTTGATAAGTTATGTGAGCAATAGATTGACACAGGGAACGGAAGGAATCATTTCTTCAAATATTCAGGGAGAATGTGCGAGGCGACATCACAGAAGAAATACAATGTGATGTTAATACAAATCATGAAGATTTTGTTTACATTTGACATTTTCCTAACTCCAATAGCCATTTTTATTTAATGACTACGTGTTCTGATAAATAATAGTCATGAAATGGAACATGAAAAGGAATTAAAATGAGGGGAAAAAAATAAAAAGTAGCAGCTAATCTTTGTAAGTAAATGTGCAGGGGTGGGGAGAGCTAATTTAACAATATTTCTGGAGTGTCCATAATGTGCCAGGCTCCAGGATATAGCAGTGAACAATACAGACAAACTCTCTACTTTCATGAAACTTCTAGGGGGAAATGTACCAGTAAAGTAAAAATTGCAAATCTCCAAAAATAAATGCCATCTGGGTTCCTGGGCAGGAAAGCCTCTGACCTCCTCTTGTTTTGTTATTCTTTGCCCACTAGAAATTGTCTTTTCCTGAAATGTTACAGTGATTACCTTGTGAGTCATTTTTGGCTTCTCCTTAAAGTTCTTCTCTATTTCCCAAATTTTCTACAATGAGGCTCTATTACTCTATAATTTTTTTTAAAAAAAGAGCTTATTAAGAAGTAAAAACCTGACAGGCAAGAAGTTCAAAGTATTAAATCTTGGGAGAGTGGAAGCCTCATCCAAACACCTCCTGTTGGCACCTTACTGCCATCCCGGAACTTTAAAAAAAAAAAAAAGTCTTTTTAAAAAGCAGCACACCTTGCTTTCACTCTGGGTCACAACCCCTGCCCTTCTCTTGTTCTTGAGCTCCTCTGATACGGTCTAAAGCAGCTTATTTTACAGTCTCACGTAACTTTTAAGATCCACTTGTAAACATTCGGGATGCCAGGAGCCTTGTCTCTTCCTTGCCTCTTTCTCTTTCTCCAGACTGCCTGGTTCTCCCGTCCTTTTACCTGCCAAGTTCACCATTGCTCTGCCTCTCTGCGTACCAGGTAAACCTTACTTACCCATTATCACCCTTGTCACTTCCATTTCTAGCTGCCACTTTTCCACAAACTGAGCTCTATTCCCTGGTTACCTTCATGTCCTCTGAGAAAATGTCAGTCTAAGTTCTATTTTATTCACTTCCATTTCTAAAAGTTGTCTTTTAAATTTGTGAAAGAACCCTTTTGCCCCTGATGTGTTGAAGAATTACCTTACACTCTTTGGGGCTTTTGAGTTATAATAGAAAAGTCTGGTTTTGTTTCTGTTTTATAATTGATTTAATCAGAATTTGATTTTTCTTCCCAATCAATAGTTACTTCAAACTTTTCTGTTTTGTTTTTTTTTAATTTTTTTAAATTTATTTTTGACAGAGAGAGACAGTGCAAGCAGGGGAGGGTCAGAGAGAGAGGAAGACACAGAATCTGAAGCAGGCTCCAGGCTCTGAGCTGTCAGCACAGAGCCCGACGCGGGGCTTGAACCCACGAACCGTGAGATCATGACCTGAGCCAAAGCCAGACGCTTAACCAACTGAGCCACCCAGGTGCCCCAAAACTTTTCTGTTTTTTAAATTTAGTGAAATTCTTGGTATTTTCCCTATTGCCTTTCTTTCTCTTACTAACTTTTAGTATGGAGGCTGCATTGATTTTTACCAATGTACATGGAGAAATCATTTTACATTTTGGGTAAAATTTTTAAAAATTATATGTTTGTTATGCTTTTTAAAAACCTTAAAAAATTTCACTTACATGCAGTAAAATACACTATTCTTTATTTTTTTTAAGTTTATTTATTTATTTTGAGAGACAGAGACACTATAAGTCGGAAGAGGCTAAGAGAGAGTCAGAGAGAAAACCCCAAGCAGGCTCCATGCAGTCAGTGCAGAGCATGACATTGGGCTTGAACCCACAAAACCAGGAGATATGACCTAAGCCTAAATCAAGAATTGGACACTTAACCAACAGAGCTACCCAGGCTCCCTAAAATACACTAATATTTAATATAATGCTCAATTATTTTTATATGTGTATATATCTACTGCATATGCATATTTTACATATGTATATACCTGTATATACATCATCCACCTTAAGATACAGAACACTCCAACAGCCCCCAAATTTATCTCCTCCCCAATATCCTCCTGCCCCACCCTCCTAGCCCCTCATGCCCCACTCTTGCTGGAAGTAATCACTATTCTGACTTCTATCACCATTAATCACTTTTGTCTGTATTTGATCTTGATATAAATAGAAATATCCAGTATTTACCCTCTGTGTTGACTCCTTGGGCTCAAAACTCTATCCCCGATAGAATGCTTTATGGTTTATTCTTTTTTGCTTTATGTATTCCATTAAATAAATAGAGTTCAATTTATATATCCATTTGCCTATCAATGAACAGTTAGGCTGTTTTCAGATTTTGCCTATTATGAAAACAGCTGCTACAAATATTCTTGTCCATGTCTTTGGCGGACATATGCATTCATTTCTCTGCTGTTTGTACCCAAGAGTGGAACCGCTGGTTTGTGGAGTAGACATATCTTTAGCTTTCATCAAATTATTGATATATTTACATGGCAGAAAATTCTGAAAGGACAAAAGAGTATAGAGTGAGAAGTCTTTCTCCTACTACTACGTCTCCAGTTCCATCCTTCTCTTTTCCAGAGACAGCCAATGTTGCCAGTTTCTTGTGTATTCCCCCAGAAACACTCTGCATTTGAAAGCATATATATGAATCATGTCCTGTTTTACACCGTAGCTACAACACAATGCAAACTCCTTTGCCAACAGATGTGAATTACCCCCACCTAGAAGGATCAAGGTTTTCGGAGAGCGGTAATAATTTGTGCAGGTAGGTAACTCAGGTAGTTTGATGGGACTGAAGTCAGGATATGAATGTCCAGGGGCTGGTGAGAGATGATGCTAGAATGATAGCCAGAGAGGCCAGATCCTGAAAGTCTTTGAATGCCATCCTGGGGAAGTGTGGATGTTATCTTGAAGGAAATAAGGAACCACCAAATGGTTTTGAGTTGGGGGTGGAGATGGGGTGGGGGAGGAGCAGGATTGGATTTCTGATTTTCAAGATCCCCGAGAAGGAGTAAAGGGAGAAAGAAGAAACTGGCAGCAGAGAAACTCTTAGTCCATAGAGCAGTTGACAGTATGAGAATGATGAAGAACATATGTGGGTACTTGATGACAATCCAATGTTGGCAGCGAGACAGAGCTGAGAGATAGGGGTGTGAGGAGTACACAACCATTTTGGAAAAGAAAAGATAAGGAATTGAGACATTTTGCATTTGAGGCTAAGTGTGACACCCAAATATCATTTTCAGTAATTTCCAAATTTCCTAAGGTCATGAAAGACCACACTGACATGGTTAATTAAAATCTGGGGTGCCTGGGTGGCTCCGTTAGTTAAGTGTCTGACTTCAGCTCAGATCATGATCTCATGGTTTGTGAGTGCCAGCCCTTCAATGGGCTCTGTGCTGTCAGCTCAGAGCCTGCGTCATATCCTCTGTCTCCCTCTCTCTCTGCCCCTCCTTGCTCTCTGCCTCTCTCTGTCAAAAATAAATAATCATTGTTAAATAATAATAATGAAGTTGGTCTGGGTAATTCCTAAACCATCTTCTTTAATTGTTCCCTGATTTCCTAGGAGTTTCCTGGGAGCCCTGGCGTACTGGCCCTGAGGCACCACACTTTACACAGGCACTCCTGGGAAAATTACTCCCAGTGATAGTGCCCAGCATTTTCTTGCTTGTCTCCCAGCTTTTTCTCCTGGCAGAATTAAGGAGGAGATTAGTGGCCAAAACAGGAAAGAGAATAAAAAAGAACTGAATACTTTAAAGCACAGATAACTGATCTTTGAATAATTAGATATTTTGAAAAGTATAAGCTTATTGATTTTTGAAATATAATATTACCCCCCAAATGGGAAAATAATGGAATGAGGGGAAATTACTTCTGATTTAGTCACTCGGATGCGACCACAGGAAGCATTATGGAATACTGTACTCTCTGGCCTTTCTTCTCTGGCCCCTTTTCACATAGCTGTAAATCACACTGCAATCATCAGTAGGATAAAATAGATTGTGGTGTCCTAGTGCCATAGGATTATTTTTTTAAGGCCTGAGAGAAATATTGAAAAGAAAGCAGTAAATTACATTGTCCTCTCCTTACCCTGGTGTAAGTTGTTAGTCCCTTTAAGGAAATGGAAGGAAATGTGGGCATACGCTGCAGAGGTATTCTAATATGTAAACAGGAAGTAGCTCTGACACTGACATGGTCTGGCTTATTAGCACTGAAATGTTCCAGAACCTACAACTATTTTTTAAATTATTAAGAACTTTTCTTAAATTTACATGCATTATGTGGCATAATGGTATGAAAAGAGCATTGGGCTTGAAATACAGTCCTAGCTTTGGCATTAACTGTGTGGTCTTGGATTCACTTTAGCCTCTATTAAATCATTCCAGATTCTGCCTCATGCAAGTCAATGAATGCTTCATGTGACCTCCTTTGTCTATGCCTGGCTGATGCCCACTCCTGGAACTGGGGCTGAGGTCAGCCCTCTAAAACCCAGAGGCTCATGAGTCAGGGAGGAGTACCAAAGAAAAGTCCATGAGATGGGTTGTTACTAGAAGGGGAAATGAATTCTGGGCAGGCAAAAACACTAGACATCTGTTCTATCCACTGTATTCTTTGTTTCTTTATCTGTAAAATGATGGTGTTGGTGTAAAAAGTTTTATTCCTTAGTCCACCCGGTTCCGTTTTCAAAGGATTGAAAATACAGCATTTGTCTGAGGTAAAGTATGAGAAAAACTATGTTCTTTTTGACTTCTAATTTGTGTATCTATTCCTTGTGACTTTAGGGTAATTTCATGAGTTCAGACCAGGAGTTTTAAAGCAGGTTCCTGAGCGACTTTCCTGTTTTTGTGCTCAGTCTGTGTATACTTCCTGCAGAGAGGCTGTTTTAATAATAGCAACATACTTCTGAAACAACATACTTCTTTGACCCCATCACCATTTTTATCTTTGGAAAGGCTATGAAGTTACTGGGTGTTAAGAATAGTTTACTCTTCAGTGTGGAGTCGCCAAACTGAATTTATTATTACTCAAATTGGATAGGGCTTGACTAATACAATGACTCCCCCAAATTCAAGTTTTTCATAGCATGTCTTGTTATCCTCCATCTCTGGAGGAACGGGAATCTCAGAGAATGCACAAACATGCTTTGGACAGAATTTGTCCCCAACAACTGTTTTCTCTCCAATCTATATACCTCAATGCTTATTTTAAATGAGACTGACTCTAGCAAGATAATCCTGGCAGGACTTTTAAATCTCATAATTACACAGAGATGATATCTAATAAAACGTTTCCTGCTCTATAATTCCAGCAAATTTGTCTATATATTAGGTTCATTAGCAAACTGGAATAATAAGAAGAATAGTAGCTTCCTATCTCAGAAGGTTGTTGGGCTGATTAAAATGACGTAATGCGTGTAAAACTCTTGGCACAATATCTGGCACAGACTAAATAGTGATAAATGTATGATTATTACATTATGATTATCTGTAAAAAGAGTATAATACTTGTCACAGACAGTTGTTCTGAGGATCAAAAGGGATAAAGCATTTAAAGCCTTTATCATAGTGCTCAGCACATAGGAAACATTTAGAAATAGTTTCTGCTATTGCTACTAAAAGAAGAAACTTATGGTTGTTCTCAAGAAATAAGAATGTTTCCAAAATCAACAGCTACCAATATTTATGTCATTTGCAAGTGAAAAAAAATCTTCTGGTAAGAACTCCAATTTTACTGCTATTTATCAGTTTAACCCTATTTTGAGTCAGCAAAGTAGTATTATGGTTAATCGTATAAAACCATATTACAGTGAAAAACACATCCCAGGTTGCCATTTAACAGCTATTCCGTCTGGGGAATGCCAATCAAATGGGGAGCTCAAATTCTGGATTTCTCTAAGCCTTCTCCTTATATTTAAAAGGGCTATAGTAATATTTACCTTACATACTTCACACGACTATAATAAAAGAATCCATGAGATCGGGTTCATTAAAGAACTTTGCAAGGGGGAAAAAGAATAACACCGTACAAAGATTTCTTGCTTTACTGTACATCCACTAAATGCCAAGTTAATGCTCAGTGGTTTGTTTATATTATCTAAGTTGATTCTCACAATGACCCCATGATGTAGGTCCTATTTTTTGTGTCTGTTTTTACAAGTGAGGTTACTCATTTACACACTGGAGATATAAGTGAGGATACAAACTAAAATTTATTCAGACTCCTGATCACTCTTAACCTCTTAACAAATGCAAGGCATTATTATCTTTGAATGGTGATCTAATAAGCAGTTTTTATGGCATGGTGGTATAGAACAGATACAGATGATTATTTCAACTAGTAATTTACTCACATGTTTTATTCACACATTTTATATATTCTTAAGGGAACAGTTTAAATTAAAATAATGACTACTCCCTACAAACAGGTGTATAAAAAATGATTATTTTCTAAGATGACATGGACAGGAGCTAGAAAGAATCCATCTGAGGGACATAGGACTTCACAAGGGAAATAGAGACGTCCTTTCTCCCAAAGAGATTACAACTCATAGATGGGTCACACAAAATGGAATCTGGAACAAAATGGAATCTGAACAATCTCAAAGAACATTTGAAGTTTATAAGAAAAAAAGGGGCATGGTCAAGCATGCAACCATTATTGCTAATAAGTTGATTTAGTCATTAGATTGAGTATGCTTTAAATTCCAATGCATTCCATGGTTCTAGCCCCAAATAATTATTTTACTTTAGACTATAATTCTTATAAAAATTCCTATACATGAACCTTTTAAAACTATTAATAGCTGATTTTCACATTGTCAGACCCTTAGAGTCTTTGAAAGTCCATGCAAAGAAAATTGTGATCTGGATGTGAGCTGGGCTTTGCTATTTACCTAGACTGAATTTTATTTATTTATTTTTATTTATTTTTGAGAGAGGGGAGAGGCAGAGAGAGAGGGAGACACAGAATCCAAAGCAGGCTTCAGGCTCCAAGCTGCCAGCACAGAGCCCAATGTGGGGCTTGAACCCATGAACTGTGATATCACAACCTGAGCAGAAGCCAGATGCCCAACTGACTGAGCCACCCAGGCGCCTCTGGACTGAATTTTAAATTTTAAAAAACGGCCTCAAGTCTAATAACTGCAGTATATTTTAGCTGTCAATCTGTGATTACACACCAGAACACCAAGATTGTTGATTCTTGGTGAGGTGGAATCAGTAGTAGCATGTTAGAGCCTAATGGCGAGAGCTGATTGTTACATATTCAGGATTTTGAGTGCTGGTTATTAAACCTTGGCAGCCTCCACTCAGTCACAATGGGAGTATTTACACCACAGAAATTAGCAAATACTGGAAATCAGCCCACTCCCACAAGACAACTGCCCTAGAGAGCTGGTTTACAATCACACCCCTGAGCAGAGACATCCTGTTTGCAGTGAGATGTCAGGAAATGAATCGTAGACCTAATGCTCTATTGCCAAAAATCAGCAACCTGCTTTTCATAATACCTCGAAAGTTAACAACCCAGACAAATAGGAAACTCAGAATAGCAATGTTTATGGATCAATTTCCATCTCTGAAGGGCAGAAGTTCTCTTTCAAGTGTCAGCTGCTACTTGGCAATGATAGGTTGCCATGGAGTACCAAAATATCTCAAGGTCTGTGGCAAGCAAGTTACTCATTCGCCTGGTCAGCAGAGTGAGGGGACATTCATCCCTCAAAACATGATGGGATTATCCTTTCAATACTATTATTCATAATGAATGTGTTTGAAAGTTATAAAGTAACGAGATGGGAAAAATTAGAACTCATGCAGTTAAAATGATTGAAGAATAATTCTCCACTAGACTAGTTATTCATTATTCTACTAATATTCCCTTGTATAAACCCTGCTTTCTCTGTATGTCAGCCAGTCTAGAGCTTCTAACGTTACATTTCTTCTTCCAGGGAATGTTCTAAGGACCATGTTTGTCATTTTGTTTGTTCTCTGAAGATTTACCAGGCCTCTATTCAATTCACCTGAGATCTAACAATGTCTCACTCAAGCCCGTGAATGCTTGTATTTCTTAGTCTTTGTGGCCCAAAGTATAGAAATGAAGCCTTGGAATACAACCCAGGATCTTTGCCAGAAAAGAAATAGAAATTTCTTCAGACAGTTAATATGGAGGCCCCGGTTTGAATCTAGGGAGCTCTCCCCCAAAAGCGGAATGCATAGCATACTTTCAAGACAGCGTCAGAAAAAGGAAGCTACATGAGGCATCTTTTTGAATTGGGTGGGCCTGATGTTTAGAAACTTTAAAAATTAACATTTAAAGCAGGAATTCTCAATTGTGTCTCATGTTAGAATCACCTAAGTGGCTTAAAAAAAAAAAAATCTCAATGCTCAGGCTCAAACCAATTAAATGAGAATTTCGGACCTGGGACCCAGACACTGATCATCTCTAAAACTCACCAGATGATTTCAGCACATACCAAGATTTAAGAACCATTGACTTAAAGAAGTAAGATTAGTTTTCTGGAAGGTGACCTTTATTATGGTTAGTCTCCTTCCTAACACATTAGAAATCTTCATTCCCTTGGTGGCTGATTATCCTGTTCTTGGCTTTAAGACTTAAAATAGACAATGAATCATGCATTAAAAACAATGATCTGGGATAGGCCAGCTACCTGACATATCAGTTATGATAATGTCACATCCTTACTCAAAAACCTTCTTTGTTGATAAGATCTGATGTTGGTGAAGGTACAGAGAAAAAAGCATTCCGAAACACCTTCTATGACAGCGTAAATCGACGTAATTTTTCCAGTGGACAATTTGAAAACATATATCAAATTTTACTATGTATATATACAGCAATTCCACCTTTAGGAACTTAGTCTAAAGAAATAATTGGGCCGGGATATAATCGCACAAAGTTATTTATCGCAACATTGGTTATGTTAATATATTTTTCTAATTTTTTTTCATTTCAGTGCACTCCAACTTTGAAATGCTTGTGGCTGTCTAAGAGTCATGTATTAACATGCAAAGGTATTCATAATACATTACTCTGAAAAAAAACAAGGTGGCTGAGAAACATGGTGGTATACTTCCACTTATGTTAAAAATTAGATCTATATTTTTATGAATTAAAAAAATTTTTAATGTTTATTTTTGAGAGAGGAGGAGAGACAGCATATGCAGGGGATGGACAGAGAGAGAGGAAGACAGCAGGCGCCAAGCTCTGAGCTGTCAGCACCGAGCCGGATGTGGGGCCGGAGCCCACAAACTGCGAGATAATGACCTGAGCCTTAACTAAAGTTGGATGGTTAACTGACTGAGCCACCCAGGTGTTCCATATACATTTATGAATTTTTTAATGTGGGGGGGTGCCTGGATGGCTCAGTCGGTTCAACATCTGACTCTTGATTTCTGCTCAGGTCATGATCCCAGGGTCATGGGATCAAGCCTTGTGTTGATCGTAGAGCCTGCTTGGGATTCTCGCCCTCTCTGTGCCCCTCCCCTGGTACACCCGCGCGCGCCCACACACACACTCTCTGTCTCTCCTCTAAAAAAAAATAATAAAATTAAGAAAAAAACATAATAAAATGTTGGATAGGCACCTAAACTATTAACAGTGATTATTTCTGGGAACTAAAATTAAGATATGGTAGGAGGGAGGAGAACTTTTGCTTTATTGTTTCTTTACTTCTATATTATTTGAATCTTTTAAAATGCACATATGTTACTATTATAATTTAAATAATTTAAACGCGTAAATCATCTTGACTCAGCACTTCCTGTGGAATAAAGTGTAACCTCCTTCGCTTTATCATTAAAGCACTCAACAACTTGTCCCTCCACTACTTTTGCCAGTCCTTTAGAAATGTTTGTTGATGGGATTGAGTGTCATCTTCATGCTCCTACTTATACTCACGTGAGCCCAACCATTCTCACCAAATGTGCTTTCAGATTTTCCACCTCTGGGAGCACATTTCCCCTTGTGATGTTTTCCCTCTTCTTCTTCATTAGCCAAAACCCATCTAAGCTACAAAACTCAGATCAGTGCTACCAACAGGGACTTCCCTCTCCTGAATTCATATTACATATTTAATACTGAGGAAGTGGTCATTATTGGAGGAAGGAATAAATCTTCCTAGTCAAGTTCAAATTTTTCTTAAGTTTGGTTTTCTCATTTGTAAAATGGGGACATAGTACAATGTATCATGTTGGGTTATTATGAGGGTTATGATAATTATGAAAAGTACTTACCATAGTAGCAGAGCATAGTAATCCATAAAAAAGCTGATATTATGATTATCTTTTTAATCATCTGTTGACATCTTTTGTCTCTGTCTAGCTTGCTAACCCCTCAGTAGAAGAAATTGTGTGCCATCTACATATATATATATACTAAAATCTGCTTATATTCTTATATAAGTATATTTTATATATATTATATATGTACTAGAATATACTTATATTCTATATTAGAATATATATATACATACATATATATATATGTACATATATATATATGTCCTAGAATATACGTATATTCTAGTATCCACCGAACTCTGTGCAGTAGGGTTTCCCATATGATACATATTTAGTATTTGTTGTTTATGGTGATAATGAAGATTGTGAGATACATGTACTATTAACGTGTTGGGAAATAATGAATCACTTAGTTTGGAAAGTATTATGACTTCACGGTTCCAAGAATAAAATATTAACAGGAAATTATAATAGTAAGACATTGCTGACATGAAGTGTACAAATAAAACAATATGCTCTTTCTTCAGTGAAATCCCAGAAAATAGGATAAGTCATTCCTAGAATTCTATTTTCACAAACACAGTCAATACTTACAAGATGCTAGACAACAATAGCGAACTATTTACAGAAAACACCAGATGAATTTGGTTTGTTTAATATCTTGTTGGCAGATAACACACCATGCTTCTGCAGAAGGCTCCATGTGTTCAAGATTTTTGACATAATGGGACTTGACATGCTGTCATTCAAGTGGAATGTTCTACCGCAAAGACATAGTAAGAACCACCAAATCTTGTTATGTTTACGTCCTTGGGTTCTAGCTTAAAATCACTACTAGATTACAGCTTCAGAATCTCAGTCAAGTTATTGGCAGCTTGACTGGAACAGTTTCTGTTCTCACTTAATCCCACCGGACAGACGTGATCCCTGGGGCACGGCACGGTGCCACTGGGACATCTGGGGTCACCTGATACAGTACATTACCCTAGGACAACGAAAGTCAGATTGTTATTTTATCTTTAGAGGTCTAACAAGTATTTTGCTGAGCATGGCTTCTTATTTGGTGTGTGGGTCTGTTCACGACTTTACAGTTTAACAGACATTGTCCTTGAGCAGTGTGTGTCTAACTCTGTGTCTAATAATCAAAAAAGCACATTGAAGTGTGAGTTGTTAAAAGAAAGGTACATAAATACTTTAAATATTTTATTTAAGCTTAGTACTTATATGTGAAACTAGTTCAGCAATCTTTTTTTTATTAGTTATTTTTTATTTTTTGAAAGAGCAAGAGTGTGTGGGCAGGGGAGGGGAGGGACAGAGAGAGGACAGGGGACCTGAAGAGGGCTCTGTGCTGACAGCAAAGAGCCTGATGCAGGGCTCGAACTCATGAGCAAGGTAGCAACCTGAGCTGAAGTCAAATGCTCAACCAACTGAGCCACCCAGGTGCCCCTTTTTAAATTTTTAAATTTTTAATTTTTTGAGAGTTCAGCAGAATTTTGATGAAGGTTCAAACAAGGCTTTCACAGTTGGTCTGCTAATTATCAACAACCAGTTTTGTTTTTTTAAAGAGTTAGGCATTCAAACCAACCAAGAAACAAACAAACAAAAAAATCCCCAACATATATGATGTGGGCTAATTTATGCAAAATGTATAAAGATGCTAGGATAACTGAGCGACAAGGAACTTCATGGTAACAAGCAAGAGGTGAACACAGGTGCAGAATAATGTGTTTGTTATGGTCTTATCCCAGCAAAAGCAAATGAAAGTCCCCTGCATATGGATACACAGAGTGAGAGAAGAAAGGGAAATGCTTGGGAGGTGCTAACACTGGCAAAGTCAAGAGGATGAAGACACAGAATGTGGAATGTGGGAGGGGGGGAGGGAAACAATCAGCTTTGATTTTAGACATCTTTGTATTATAATGAATTATTACAGAAACATATGGTTGTCATTCTGATAATATAAAATAGATGTGATTACTGGAACATTGAAAAGAATCTATAGAGGAATTATTAGAATTAATGTAAGACTTTGGTAATTGCTAGACAAAAGTCAATATTTTTTGTATTTCTGAACACAAGCAACAAGCTGTCAGGAAACACCATTTTATAATTACAACAAGAGGTATAAAGTACCTTGGCATGAATCTAACAAAACATATGCAAGACTTGTATGGAGATAATTATAAACTTTATTGACAGCTCTCTAAGAAGATTTCAGGGCCCCCTCGGTAGCTCAGTCGGTTAAGTGTCTAACTTTAGCTCAGGTCATGATCTCATGGTTGGGGTTTAAGCCCCTCATAGGGCTCCACAGTGGCAGAGCTTAGGATTCTCTCTCCCTCTCTCTGCCCCTTCCGTGTGCATGCATGCTCTCTCTTTCTCTTTCTCTCTCTCTCCCTCTCTCTCTGTAAAAATAAATAATAAACTTTAAAAAAAGATTTCAGTATCTGGAAAGAGAAATCACTTTTTTAGATAGGAGGACTCAGTATTTTTTTAAGTTTTTTTAATTTATCTTGAGAGAAACAGGGACAGCATGAGTAGGGGAAGGGCAGAGAGAGAGGGAGAAAGAGAATTCCACACAGGCTCTGCACTGCCAGCCCAGAGTCCAACGTGGGGCTTAAACCCACAAACCCAAAGCCTCAAGAACACAACTTGAGTTGAAACCAAGAGTCGAATGCTTAACCTGCTAAGCCACCCACGTGCCCCAGGAAGACTCACTATTTTAAGAAAACTCTCACAAAACAGGTCTGTAGTTACAGGAGAGGAACAGTAATTATGGCAGTGTGGTATTGGTAGAAGAATAAACAGACTGGTGGGACAGAGTGGAGAACCCACACATAATCGATACATTATGGAAACTGATTTCTGGCTGTGTCATGAAACAGCTAAAGACAGTTGTCTTGCCCAGAGTGATGCACTCTCTCTGTGGCAGCCTGCAGCCAGGAAGTCACCACGTGAGTCTGTACAGGCCTAGCGCTCTGGCCCCATATGGACAACACCGAGGTACCTCAGATTCAAAGCTCCTGGTGATTGGTCTGAGGCTTTCCTTGCGATTTCATCACAGCCCAGCTTCATCCCCTTCCCTTACCCATGCACACTGTCTCAGAGTCTGCTTCCCTAGTGGATTATAAATCTGTATGAGCGCTTGCTGAAACACTTTGGAATTACTCGGTCAAGTAGATGATATGCACACCTTATAACTTCAATTCCAGCTCTAGGTATATACTCCAGAGAAACCGTCACCCAGAAAACGTACAGTAGAGTTCTTCTTGGTAGGAAAGACATGAAGATGTCATCAGGAAGGTTGTCACATGGGCTTCTAAGGTACAGAAAAGATGACATTAACACAAACAGTAGTAAAATACAGAGGAGTGCTCCTATAAAACGAAGAGATGGAGAGCTAACTTGTCTGAGGGGTCATCACTTTGTTTTCAAGTGCTGAGGGAGTTCAGAGTGGCAGTTAACACAATCCAGAACAGTTGTAACATCTCTAGAATGGAAGTCTGAAAGTGGGTTCTGAAGCCTGCTTAAAGTTTGAATGAGTGGAAGGGAGACTGAGGGTGTGGTCCAGGTAAGGAGAGCAGCACCAACACAGGCCTTCTAAGCTGGCCACAGCAGAAAGAGCCGTGCACAGAGTTAGAATTTTTGCTAGATAGGAGCGCCTGGGAGGCTTAGTCAGTTAAGTGTTCGACTTCGGGTCAGGTCACGATCTTAGAGTTTGATTTCAACAGTGCAGAGCCTGCTTGGGATTCTCTCTCCACCTCTCTCTCTGCCCCTCTCCCACCTGCTCTCTCTTTCTCTCTCTCTCTCAAAATAAATAAATAAACTTAAAAAAAAGAATTTTTGCCATATAGAATGAGGCCAGATAATGGAATATCTTGAAAGCCAACTGAAATGGCACATATTTGGTTCACTAGAAAAAAGAGCTATAAACAATTGTGAGCAGAGAAGGGGAATCCTGGAAAAGGTCTTTCAGGAAGGGGATACAGCACAATTCCTGGTCCTGGGGGCGGGATTTTCACCTTTGTAAACATGTGCTCATGTCCCAACTGGAAAAAAAAAAATGCTTCTAATAAATGGTAATGGTGACTAAGACCAGCAGCTAACTTGGAACAATCTCTAAACTTCATTAATTACCAACTTCTATTCAATTGTCCAGTTTGGTGCTGGTCTCTGACGAGTCGTGTGTTCTCAGATGCAGCTGTTGTTTCTGACGGCGTTGTTGTCTGTGCATGCTAAAATGGTTAACGTTGTCCTTAAATGACTGCACGGAGAGCTGCTCTGTCTTTCTGATTACAATAGCATCTATGTCTGATCTTAGACAAGCCGCGCTTATATTCAGTGATCTACTGGTTGCAGTGGGAGAGTCCATTCTGCTTTTCTGTTATGTGTGCTCTGCCGCTGACACATTATATTTTTCTCAAAGCTGAAAACCATGAAGGTATTAGACAAGGTCTCACATCCTGAAAAGGTTCAGTGTTGCTTTTGTTTCCACTGCCTATTACCTGTTTGGAAGACACTTGATTAAAATACAATGTTATTGGGCCTAAGGTTTCAGGTCAGTCCCTTGGTGAGAGTTAGTTTTCTTTAGTTTCTCTGGCTTCAGATGGTATTTCTAGTGATTGCTTTGGCTCCTTTCACAAAAATGGGGCCACACAACAATCCTTCCCTGTAGTTTAATTCCACTGTAGAATCTGGACCCAATCTTCCTCTTAAACCAGAGAAACCACAGAACCCGGGCTATTTATTCCTTAGTGTCCACAAAATAGTTGCTGTATCTGGTCCCCTTCTGTTACTGCAACATCCAGACAGGACAGGATGCTGGTCTTGCTTTTTGTGGCCAAGTCTCTTTATTCTTTCCTAGTCTTATCTCTGTATATATCCCTTTCCTTTACGGTTCCAGACTTTCCCACCTCACTCCCAAATCTCAGGAAATCCCTCTACCCATCCTGAATGCCCCTGTCTAGGACTGTGTTATGTGGCACTGTGTCCTCATGTCCCCCAACCACTAGAGAAAATGCAAAGTGGCCCCTCCATACACTGTTTCCCAAGGAAGAGAAGCTCATATGTAAATTGGTCAACATACTTAGGATATATAATTTACGTGGTATGTGTGTGTGTATGTATGTGTGCATGAAAATGGGGTTAAAAATAAGTAAGTAAAATAAATTTTTTTCTACTTCATTTTGAAGTGTAACATACATAAAGGATAGAAAATTTTCAAAAATTTAATGTTTATTTATTTAAGAGACAGACAGACAGAGTGTGAACAGGGGAGGGGCAGAGAGAGAGAGGGACACCCAATCTGAAGCAGGCTCCAGGCTCTGAGCTGTCAGCACAGAGCCTGATATGGGGTTCAAACTCATGAACTGCAAGATCAGGACCTGAACTGAAGTCGGACACTTCACCAACTGAGACACCCAGGTATCCCCATAAAGTATAGAAATTTTAAATGTACACTTTCATGAATTTTTATATATTGGGTACACTCAAGTAACTCCTACCCAGATCAAGATACAGTACATTCCTCAGAGCCCAAAAAGAGGTCTTGAATCTCTTTCCATGCAGTATCTACCACCCCCACCAGCGTGTGCTCAGAGATAACTACTATTCTGACATCTGTCACCATATGTTAGTTTTGCTGTACTTGAACTTGATATAAATGGAATCATACAGTATGTTCTTTTTGTATCTGTCTTCTTTTGCTCACTGTTATGTCTGTGCTATTCATCCATGTTGTTAGTCTGTGTTCTTCTAATTGGTTCATTTTCTTTGGGTTTATTTACCCTTGGCTCATTTCATCATTGGAGTAGTGAAACCAATATTTAGTACTGGGCCTACAGGAGAGAGCAGGTCAGACGAGAAGCAATCTCTCTGGCTTCCACACAATCTACACAGCTGTCAGACACAAGGTTCTATGTAGGCTTTAGGACCAAAGCTTAATAGTGACTTTCCCAGAGCACTGCAGTGGACACCTGTGTGGTGGCCAAACTTTCTTTCCATCTTGCCTCGATTAGTGCTGTGTTCCATTTATCTTTGGCATCTTTCTTATTATATTCCTCTGAATATGATGCTCGCCTAGGGTTCTCTCTGATCATGTGATCTTCTGTGAACGTCTAACCACACAGCCTGCTAACTCCTACCCATTAACTGTTCTCACTCCTAACCAAGGAGTAAAAGAGCAGAGCTGGTTTAGGACAAACCCACTGTCATTCTTTCACGGAACAAGTCCTACTGATGGGGGGAAGGAGGTGGTAGCATTCTCACTGTCGACAAAGGACAACTCATTAATTTAGTATAAAATTTATTATCTCCTTGATATCAGCTCTTGTGCTAGTCTTCCAAAAGATGCATTAGCTTTCTGACACTTTGTTCTTTTTCCAAGTCTAAGTAATTAATTGAGGTCCTGGTACAAAACTTTGTATCCCTTCTATTCTATGCATTTAAACACTTTGTTTGTTTGTTTGTTTGTTTGTTTGTTTGTTTTGAGAGAGACAGAGACAGTGTGACTGCGGGAAGGGCAGAGAGAGGGAGGGAGACAAAGAATCCCAAGCAGGCTCTGCACTGTCAGCAGAGAGCCTCATATGGAGCTCGAACCTATAGACCTGTGAGATGATGACCTGAGCTGAAATCAATAGTCAGAGACTTAACTGACTGAGCCACCCAATCACCCCTTAAACTCTTAGTTTAAATGTTGGGCTCTCATTTTTAAGAAAGGACTGTGGATCTACTCTTTGTCTGCTCTCTGAATCCACATCTCCCTCAAAGTAGAGAGAAGAAACAGAGAACATGAGTCTTCTGGTGTGTCCCCCAATAATCCCTGAGTTCTTCTTTGGTACAATTTCCTGGAACTTTTACTGCACTTCATTGTCGCCTAATCAACTATTTTCTTTTCCCAGTAAACAACCTGTCCTTTCTATTACTACCTTCTTCTGAAACGGTTTGTGATTCCTTTGCTGCTTACCTATGGAGGAAAGCGGGACGGGGAGAGTTTGGTTGTGGGTATGTGTATGCATCTCCAGTGAAACTCTAGTTATTGTTGACTTTTATTATTACATTTCAAAGAATCCTTCACATTACATTCTTGTCCTGGTACTAATGTTGTCACAGGTTTCAGAAAGAACATGGCTTATCTATGTCCAAGTTTTATTTACACATCTGTCTTCCTCATCAGGTTAGCCTCCCCAGGAGAGTACTATGCTTGATGCATAGCAGCTTCTCAGTAAATGACAACTATATGTGTCAGCAGAGAGGCACTGACTTTGAGGATATTGACAAGTGTAGTTCACAGGAACTCATTCACTCTTTACCCCTGCCTGGAAAATGAATTGCTGCTCTGCTGATGGTACCCATTTATCACTTGATTCATAATCACCCTAAAGGGAAAATTAATTCTGTGTGATCAGTATGACTTTTCTTGACACAGAGTCAAATATAGAAGAAAGTCTGGTGAAGATCTTATTTGCTTTTTTTTGTTTCATAAAGGGACTAGAACTTCAAGAAGGAGTGTAACAAAAGCTCAAACCATGCAGTCTGAGCACTGATTGTGCACCAGACACTGGAATACAAAGGTTGGTGAGGAAAAGATCCCTGTTTTCACAACTGACTGACACACTGGCATAAATGACATAAACTCGACTCGATGTGGTAAGTATGGTAATGAAAGAAGGAGATTTAGTGCTGTGATTGCAGAGAGGCGAGGGCCAGCTCAGCCTGGAGAATTTGTAGACCCCGCATAGTCATGGCTAACTGAAGAAATGGGCAGGGCGTTTGGGTAGCTCAGTCCGTTAAGCATCTGGCTTTAGCTCAGGTCATGATCTCGCCTTTACGGAGTTCAAGCTCAGAGCCTGGGGCCTGCTTCAGATTCTGAGTCTCCTCTCTCGGCCTCTCACCCACTCATGTTCTGTCTCTCTCTCTCTCTCTCTCTCAAAAATAAACAATTATTTAAAAATGTTTAAAAAGAAAGAAATGGGCAGACAGGAAAATTGACAAAAGCAGGATTCTCTGTAACCAGTACTCAGTTTGTGTACTCTGGGAAGTGGACCCTCAGACAGAGCTTACTGTTTGGGACATTTTCCAGGGGTGGAGAGAAAGGAGGATTCAGCAGAGGGGATGAGTCAAGTTGCAATGCAAGTCTCAACCAATTCCTTGGGGGAGGTCTGGAGCTTAAATCCTCATTCGGAGCTGTCCCACGTGGGGCCACGTGAGCCAGGCCTTTATATCCTCACCTCAGCCATTCACTGGGTACGGGCTACCCCAGAAGGATGTGACCTTGGGTAGCATGGATTTCTGCAGCCAAGGCCATCCCTCCAAGAAGTGACAGCTGAGGCGATCTGTCAGTTGCATTCTCAAATGACCCCTTGAGCTTCATGTATGTCCCTCGGGCCTCTCTTCCTGAGAAGGGGAAGCCTAGCAAAACAAACTACACCCACTATTGCTGAGCCTAGTCCTGGGTCTGCAACTTATACTCAATGCATCTCTCCTTCACTAATGATTCTGGAATGCTCTCGCTCTCAGCTAGCATCTCTGCTGGCTTTGGGTGGCATAGCTGATGGCATGACCACTCCTGAGGGGAACGGGTCCCTTGTCTCTCTGTCCTCATCTCATCTTCCTCGTCTGTTTCCATCACTGTTTGGCAAGGGCATAACTAGAGGAACCCAAGTAGATCACCTGAGTTCTACATTTCCTCCATGCCCCCATTGTGTAATAGTGGCCCTACCTCTTCTTGACAATCAGGGTCAATTATTCCTACCTGAATAAAGACTCATGTTTGCTGGTCCCTTAACCCAAGAAGCTTGAAATGCTCACGGACAGCCTACTTATAGTTTAATGGGGGTTCTTATTGTTTTCCTTGGGGGAAAACGTTTCCCTTTGGGGATTGAAATCTCTAACCCTAAAGAACCTAATGTAATGGAAATGGGCAGCACAAATTCCCTAGGTGGGTTATTGGAATGGTGGTAAGTAGGATCATTCCTGCGTTGACTTTCTGGCTCCCAGTCTCATGAATTTTATCTATTGGGACACTACATCCTGGAGGATGGCACCTAATTCTTATAAACTGTTGGCTCTGAGCTAGCACGTAAGCACATCTTAAGCAAGCCATTCCAAATCTCTATCTGACCAGGAGCTTCTGGTTGGCCTGGTATGTGATAAAGCCAGGGGAATCCCATGGTCATGGGTCCACTCTCACATTTCCTTTGCTGTAAAGTGAGTCCTCCTTCTGATGGCTGTTTTGTGGGATCCCATGTTGATGGATCAGATGTTCTATAAGCTCTTGGAAAGTGGTGCTAGCAGAGGCTCTGTAGGCAGAAAGAGCTAACATATAACCAGAATATTTGCCTATTACCGTCAGAAAAAAAATAATGGAAGGATTCCAGTGTATTCAGTTCTTACCAAGGTGCTATTTGGTATCCCTTCTTAGGGAAATAATGTTGCAATAGTGACTCAACATTGCTTTCTTTTGCTGACATGTTGCCTATTTGGCAGTGACACTCTTGATCAGATTCAGTAAATGATAGCCCAAGCAATTGGGTTCATACACAACCACATCTTTCTCTATGGCTCTGTCCATGTACCCATGATGCCAGCACTGGGGTGGCCAATGACAGAGCCAAGTCATTTTGTGTCTTTAGTTGTTTAGTGCATTTTTCAGGGTGGTTTCTCCCTCATAGGTGTTAATGTGTGAAATAGTTTCGGCAATTCTTCACGTTTTATGCCAACTCTCATAGGTCCACCCACAAATATATATGCTACTTAATGAGAAATCCTCTCAAGACACCAAAAATCAATCATTTCCATTTAACCTCTGGGAACTCATTATTCAGACTTTCCCAATCTAACCTTTCAGATAACTTTCCCCACAAGGACTACCACCTGACTGACAGCAGAACTGAGTGTCAAGACTTCAACCATTTTTAGAAAAAGACACCACTTAAGCTTGCTCTCCATAAAAGGTCAGTAATTTTTTACTTCCACCTGTCTTCAAATATTCTAAGATCTCTGTCCCTAATGTTGTTTATCTTTGAGGAATGTTGGGCTGTGTTATAACATTTGATTTTTAGAATGTGTAACTTGGCAGGGCAGGCGCAAGTTTTCTACCTTCAGGGATTAATATCCATTACAGGAAGGTTAATGCAAAACAAAGCATTCTTATTCTGAGGGATGATTGTCAACATGAATTTTTAAACCTTTCCAAAAATATTGTGAATTGACCCCTTTAAAAAATGTTGGTATTAAATCTCATTGCTGAAAGCTAGTCTTCCACCTTCATTTTGTCCATGAGCAAAGGATGAAATTATTTCTGACACCTACAATAAAAAATATACTGTTGCTGAATAAAGGGCTGTTATTAGAAAGAAGTTATCCAACCAGTTAGGCCTGTGGTAGTTGCATAAACAGGGCCATGTTCCCTGTTAATGCTAGTATCCCACAAACTCTGTGGGCTCACAGGTACACCAAGTACAATCCAACTTGCCTCATGGGTTTATAAGGGTATTTCTGCCTAGTGATCTTGTTCTGATGTACAACATGAAAGGTCTTAGCTCTGCAAGAAGTCTTGGTCATCAACATCTCCCCATTTTAGCTACTCTCACCAATTAATCATACAATCATGAAGTCAAAAGACTGATGAAGTTCAGTGTTACAGACCTTAAACAAAGTTATGAGGAACTTCCTGTGGTTGGTTCACTTCCTTCAAAGTTGGAGATAGTGTAAAAGTATATTTTGGTTCCTTTGTATTTCATTTTTCCAGGATGCTTGGCTTTGGACCATGAGTCACAATTCTACCCCTCTTGTTCATACTTGCTTTTTCTCCCTCCTTTTCCTCCTCTTTGGTTGCTACATCCCATTCATACCCATGCGAGAGGGAAGGAAAGCCAAAGAAAACAAAAGAAAAGGCTCAGTTGAGCTAGGGAAGTACCTCGTATAGGGAGAAGTCTCTACGTGCTGTTCCATTGCTTTCTCGAAAAAACAATACATATCTAGTACTCTACCTGTATTGTATTCTTCCACTATCTGCTGTTGTTAGAAGTAAAAATGCAGTGCATGAATGCAGTTAACTAGAGTCCACCTCACTGGACACTGATAAATGTAACTGGTCCTTTGTCAAATCAAAGGAAAGAATTAAGCATCAATTCTCTGTTTAAGCTAATAGGCTTAGTTGAGGACAAAATTGTTCTTCTTGACAGAAGATTTTGAGCTAATAAACATGGAAGCAATGATAAGATTATAAAATAATGGTTTGAAACCCCTGAAGTAACTGATTCAGGCAAAAATCATCAATGGTTGATAGCATTTTTTTAAGTTTATTTATTTTGAGAGAGAGTGTGTGTATGTGTGCATGGGAGGTACAGAGAGAGAGGGAGAGAATCCCAGGCAGATTCTGCACTGTCAGCATAGAGTCAAATGCGGGGCTTGAACTCACCAACCATGAGATTATGACATGAACCAAAATCAAGAGTAGGTCACTTAACCGACTGAGACACCCAGGTGCCCATTGATAGCATTATTGGAAAGGCTGATGGAAACTTTACAGTGGAGGGATCAGGGTGTCACCATGGGAATCCTCTCATCTTTTTAAAAAATTTTTTAATGTTTATTTTTCTGAGACAGAGACAGAGCATGAGCCAGGGAGGTGCAGAGAGATGGAGAGACATAGAATCTGAAGCAGGATCCAGGCTCTGAGCTGTCAGCACAGAGCCCAATGTGGGGCTTGAACTCACAAACCATGAGATTATGACCTGAGCCAAAGCTGGACACTTAACCAACTGAGCCACCAGGCGCCCTAATTCTCTGATAATCTTGGCATCACCAAGTATGGAACAACCTCACATTGTGGGCCTCCTCATCCCGTGTAACAGGAAGCTCACAGTGTCTCCTATGAAGCATTCTTGCAACAATAATTTTTTAAAATAAACTTAAATATAGTTAAGCCTCTAGAGTTAACTTCCATTCATAGCAAACCTGGGAGATAGAGAAGTAAGTTAGATGATGCCTCAAAGAAGAAAACAGATAATTTCAGAATGTGGGCCTTCAGGGCAGCTTACTTGGGTTCTGCGACTAGTCAAGACCTGTATGTGGAGAAGAGGGAAGGGGCTCCTCGAGGGAAGGCTGCACCACAGCCACATGTTTTGATTCTGATTGGAACAAATCAACTACGGAAAAAGTTTTTAAAAAAATAATCTGAGATGGGGCACCTGGGTGGCTCAGTTGTTATTTATTTATTTATTTATTTTAAATGTTTTATTTATTTTTGATACAGAGAGAGACAGAGCATGAGAGGGGGAGGGGCAGAGAGAGAAGGAGACACAGAACCGGAAGCAGGCTCGAGGCTCTGAGCTAGCTGTCAGCACAGAGCCTGACGCGGTCCTCGAACCCATGGACGTGAGATCTGACCTGAGCCAAAGTCAGAGGCTCAACTGACTGAGCCACCCAGGCGACCCTAAGGCTCAGTTGTTGAAAATATCTGATTCTTGGGGCGCCTGGGTGGCTCAGTCGGTTAAGCCTCCGACTTCGGCTCAGGTCAGATCTCACGTTTGTGGGTTCGAGCCCCGTGTTGGGCTCTGTGCTGACAGCTCAGAGCCTGGAGCCTGCTTCCGGTTCTGTGTCTCCTTCTCTCTCTGCCCCTCCCCCTCTCATGCTCTGTCTCTCTCTGTATCAAAAATAAATAAAAAACATTGAAAAAAAATTTTAAATATCTGATTCTTGATTTCGACTCAGATCATGATCTTACAGTTGTGGGACTGAGCCCCATGTAGTCTCTGTGCTAAGTGTGGAGCCTGCTTGGGATTCTCTCTCTCCCTCTCTCTCCCCCTCCCCACATTCTCAAGATAAATAAATAAACATTTAAAAAATAATCTGAGAAACTTTATTAAGGAATGGATTTTAGATCATATAAAGGCATTATTTCTAAAATTTCGGTGCAATAATGCATTACAACTATGATTTAAAAGTTCCTATTTTTAGAGATTCACAGGTCAAGTGAGCAGGAATGAGATGACTTCATGTCTGAGACATACTTTTTGAAAGTTCAGCAAGGGCAAACACAGGGACAAATAAATGTTGCAAAATCTTTATAATTATGTGATTATGATGATATGTAATTATAATCAGGACGATGGGCATATGGAAGTTTATTGTACTATTCCTGCTATGCTTATGTGTGTTTGGATTTTTTTACACAGATTCCAAATGAGAGAAAGAGAGAGAAGGCAAAAAAGCAAGATTATATACCGATTTGGGAGGACATGTAAACACTGTAAAATCTAAGAACCAAAGTTTAGACAACTTTAACTTTTTATAGATCACAGGTTTCAAATATCCTATTATGAGAGGAAAAACATTTCATGGGAAAATGATGCAATCAAGTGTGTGTGTGAGTGTGTGTGTGTGTGTGTGTGTGTTTATATTTCTAATTCCTTAAATAGCAAACAACAGATCTTGTCTTTATATATATATATATTTTTTTTTTAATGCTTACTTATTTTTGAGAGAGAGAGATACAGAGAGAGAGCATGAACAGGGGAGGGGAAGAGATAGAAAGGGAGACAGAGACTCCCACACAGGATCAGAGCCTGAGTGGGGCTCGAACTCACAAACTCTGAGATCGTGACCTGAGCCAAAACCAAGAGTCAGACTCTTAATTGACTAAGCCACCAGGTACCCCACAAGCAACAAATTAAGTCTTCAGCAAAATGATAAAGTTCCCATAGCCAGTACAGGTTCCTAGACAGACAACCCACATGCAATATATGAGATAAATATCTTAATGTCACTGCGTTTTTTAAAACGCTCAAATATCTTCATTTACATTTTTAATGCTCATTCATTCCTGAAAGAGACAGAGACGGAGAGACAGAGAGCAAGCAGGGGAGGGGCAGAGAGAAAGGGAGACACACAATCTGAAGCAGGCTCCAGGCTCTGGGCTGTCAGCACAGCCTGACACAGGGCTCGAACTCATAAACCATGAGTTCATGCTCTGAGTTGAAATTGGAAGCTTAACTGACTGAGCCACCCAGATGCTCCCCAAATGTCTTCATTTAAAAATAACACTTAATAATTATTGCCAATGTAAATATGAAACATAGACATATACCCTAGAACAGATGTATTATTAGTTCACTGTAACTGTACACATGGAGATTCAGATGTCCCGAACCAGACAAGAACTGGTTTGGTCCCTTGCCCTGCATGACCAAATGCCAGATCCCTGGGAACTAGAAGACCTGAGATTCATTCCCTCCCCTGCCCCTGACGTATTATATGACCTTGGGCATGTTCATTCAATTCTCTTGGCCTTGTTCCCCCTTCTACTGAATGTGAATAATACTTTCCATCTACTTACCTTGGGGAAATGGTGAGGACTAATGAGAAAACAGCAGTGAAGGGCTTTGAGCTCCTTAGAAAAAAAAATACCATTTCAGTACTATGGTGTACGAAGTTTTTATTTTGACAGAGAACCACATGAGGCTTCTGATTTGTAGATAACAAACCAAACTTTATAATCATCAACAAACACCATGTAGATCACATTTCTTAACAAGAAATGCTGTCTGAATAACTTTTTAATTGAACTCAGATTCAGTTCGCATTTAAACCTCATAGTTTCTCTAGAAAGGCTGTGTAAATTGCAATTAAGCAGAGTTTTGCAAGATTTCAGCAATTCACTTAGAGGTCTGGAATGAAAGGTTTTATAACCCGGAATTCTAGTAGGATGTGACTGTTACAAGTTCTGATTTTAATTGAGATAACCACATGGGAGCAGAATAGGTTAAAATTAGGAATTACTTTAATTTTAGTTCTTAAACAAAATTACTGTTTAATCCCCCACTGTATAGGAAAAGTTAAAAAATTAAAATGTCCAGGGAATATTGATTCTTTACCTAGATCACTGTCAGCAAGGTTATTTCTACATTCTTCCTCAATTAAGGAAATGGAATATATGAGAAATACATTTTAATATATCAACAAATCATTCTGGGCACTGAAATGCTGAAAAGCACAAACGCATGAACTTAAGGAGCAGAGGTTAAAAACAGAATTTTTTCTTCCCCTTTTAACTCCTCCTTCCTCACTCTATAAGTTCAAGAATATTTAGATAAAGTCAGTCACTCACTTAGAACTACCCAGTGCCTTCCCAGTGCACTGTTTATTAAGCCCAAACTCCCAAGCACTATCTAACAGCCTTGCTCAATCAGCTTCTGCCCACTTCCTTGTTTTCTTTTACAGCCATGCCTTCACTCTTCACATTGCTTTTGCTTCTGTTCCTTGAACTTGCACATTTATTCTTTGCATTTGCTATTTCTTCCAACAGGATTATTCTTCCTTCATTTCTTTATGCCCGCCTCCTTTTCACTCTTCACATGGAAGCTCAAATGTTTCTTCTTCAAAGAGGCCCTCACTGAACCCTATTGTAACAGCCACCTCCCTACCCCCACCCTCTATCACATCACCCTCTTTTAACATCATAACATTGATTGTTTTCTGATTTTATCTTCTTGATTTATTTGCTTGTTGTCTGACTCTTCTATTCCACAGGGGTATTATCTCCTGTTCACCTCTGCTTCTGCCATATTCCCATAGAAATATTCTAACTGTTCAACCCTTTAGTTCAAGAACTTCTCTTGCCTACTTTTCTGGAATCTAAGGTTGAAACCATCTAATCCCTAGAAGAGTACTCCAACAGGAAAAAGAATAGCAAACTCACTTTGCCTAGCTTATAACCCATTTGAAAGATGAAATTGCTTCTATTGGAATCAGGGATTGGAGGCTTTTTACAAGCCACATGCCTCAGACTCTTGAAACAACTGGCTTTAGAGTCAGTTTAATCTAGGCCAGGCCCTCTACCAAAAATCAGAGTGTTGATTTTCTCCAATTTGGCCTAGGTCTGCAGGGGTACATGCTACGCAAGCAATCAGAATAGCTCAGGCTTTATTTGTAAATAGTCTAGCAGCCAGGGAACCTGTTACTTCTATAACTTCATTCATTAGTTGAACAAATGTTAATTCAGAATTTCCTGGTTCTAGAACTTTACAGGTTCTTTACAAGACCTTTACAAGGTCACTTTGGAAGAAATGTACAAGTAAACAAGACATTGTATTTACCCTTAGGGAGTTAACAATCTAACAAATAAACAAAAGATTAAAACACAGGGGTAAGTGAGGAGTGTAATGGGAATATTCCAAGGTGCCTTACTCAATCTAGGGCAAGAATGATGATGGGAAGGCTTCCCAGGAAACATGCCACTTACAATGAGATCTGAGACTGAGTGTAGCTGATAACCAGTATCAGGTGGATGCAGAGAAGCCAGAGTGTTCTAAGTGATGGGTGTAGTATATGCAAAGACCAGGAAATAATAGAGCACACAAAAAGAAGCTCATTGTGGTTACAAGCTTTGGGGGAAGGGGAGGTGGGAGGAGCTGTAACCATAGAAATGAGCTAGGACCAGATCATGAAACTCTTATAAAGCCAGATTGAGAAATTTGGGCTTAATTCTGAGGGCAGTGGACAACCGATACATCATTTGTAGCACGAGGGTGACACGATCAGATTTGTGTACCTAATTACTCTAGCTACAAAGTGCAGATTAGATCTTCAAGGACAGAGACCAAAGGCAAGGAAATGATTTAGAAACTTTTTGCAGTAACTGAAGTGAGAAATGCTAGTGGTCTGAACTGTTGGTGGCAATGGTGATAACAAGAAATGGTTAGAGATATGTTTAGCAAGTAGAATCAACAAGACTTGGCATTTGGATACACGGGATGATGAACAGGGATGGGTCAGAGATGACAGACTGCTGGCTTGGGAAATTAGGTCAATAGTGGGGCCATTCACCAAGGTAGTAAATTAAAGATGAGTGAGGGAGGGGTATGGGAAGAAGATACACTGTGAATACATAGCATTGAGGTGCTTCTAGTACATTTTCTCATTTATTTATTCATTTATCTATTTTCACAGAGAGAGAGAGAGAGAGAGACCTTGCACACACATATGCTCACAAGTGCACTTGAGTCAGAGAGGGGCAGAGAGAGGAAAAGAGAGAATCCCAAGCAGGTTCTTCCCTGTCAACACAGAGCCCAATTTGAGGCTCGATCTCACAAAGTGTGAGATCATGACCTAAGCCGAGATCAGGAGTCGGACACTAACTGACTGAGCCACCCACAGGAACTTCACTTCTGGTATATTTAAATTGAGATATTTAGCTGGCAGTTGGTCATCTGAGACTCAGGAGGGAAATCTGTCTGGGTAAGAGATGTCAAACTGGTAGACATTATCCTCAAGGTGGTAACTGAAGCTGTGAGAATGGATAAGGTCTACTGTTCTTCATGGGGCAGAATAGAAAAAACAATCAGCTGATTTTTTAAAAAGCAGCTGATTTTTTCAACAAGAATGGCTAGAAAGGAATAAAAATATGTTACCAGAAAGATTGAAGCAGTGTATCATTACTGCTATCAGAATTTAGAGGTTTTAGGGGCTCCTGCGTGGCTCAGTTGGTTAAGTGATCCACTTTGGCTCAGGTCATGATCTCATGGCTCATGAATTCGAGCCCCACATGGGGCTCTGTGCTGACAGCTCAGAGCCTAGGGTCTGCTTCAGATTCTGTCTCTGTCTCTCTGTCCTTCCCCTGCTTGTGCTCTGTCTCTCTCAAATATAAATATTAAAAAAAAGAAAGAAAAAGAATTGAGAGACTTTTAAGTTCAAGGCTAAGTACCCAAGATGGCTCAAAATTTTGAGTGACCAAGTAGCAAACAAGTGGGAAAATTGTCTTTGGGGGAAATTCTATAATACTGATGAGGGTGCTCAAATTGCTTCCCATGTTTCTCTGACTTAATGAGCTTTTTGACAAGTGCTTTAAGATGTACAAATTTTGACTGTACTAGCTATTGCCCCTGGAGTTTTACCTCTGTCCACTGCTTCTAAGAATTCAGCGATCCTGCAAACCAGGATAGCAGCTCTCAGACAAACTATCAAGAAATGAAGTTAACTCTGCTTTACCGGAAGAGTAATTTTCCAAGATGTTTGTTCAAGTTTTTTTTTTAATTTATTTTTTAATGTTTTATTTGTTTTTGATACAGAGAGAGACAGAGCATGAGAGGGGGAGGGGCAGAGGGAGAAGAAGACACAGAACTGGAAGCAGGCTCCAGGCTCTGAGCTAGCTGTCAGCACAGAGCCTGATGCGAGGCTCGAACCCACGAACGTGAGATCTGACCTGAGCAGAAGTCGGAGGCCCAACCGACTGAGCCACCCAGGCACCCCGTTCAAGCTTTTATAGAGGAAAAAAAAGCGTGAAATCTGGAGACTTTTTGTTTGGGTAAGAAAAGCTACAGGAGAAGAGGCATAAAAGATAAAAATGGTTTATGAGCTGTGTTTTTGTTTTATCAGGCATCATGAACATGAGAAGAAAGTAAGAGAATTTATAGAGTATCTACTGTTTCTGCCATTATCTAATTTAAACAAATAGACACAAAATATAGTACCTTCTGCAGGCTGTTGGAAACTGATTTCTGTCATATCACATTTGCATCAGATGTGCAGTTATGTTAGAGGCCCTAATTCATGTTCTGAATGTCCTAAAACATACAAGTGCAGAACAAGACAAAAATTGGTAGCCACACAAGTCTGAGGACTGTGTAAAAGTTTTCTGTTAATTATGTCCGGAAAGAATGGCATTCCTTTGAGAAGACCAGAAGCAGGGGCACCTGGGTGGTTCAGTTGGTTAAGCATCTGTCTTCGGCCTAGGTCATTATCTCACAGTTTGTGGGTTCGAGTCCCATATTGGGCTCTGTGCTGACTGCTAGCTCAGAGCCTGGAGCCTGCTTCAGATTCTGTGTCTCCCTCTCTCTCTGACCCTCCCCTGATTGCACTGTCTCTCTCTGTCTCTCAAAAAAAAAAAAGCATTAAAAAATAAAAAATTTTGAAAAGACCAGAAGTAGAGCCATTAATACCACGTTCATATAGAGACATGATGTCACCCAAAGTTAAGACAAGAGTGTATTGATTCATTTCATAAATTGAGAACTCAGAGATTTTAAGCTTCTGGAAGAGAAGCAAAAGATATGTTAAATACATCAGAACTATTTTTAAAGTTTATTAATTTTTGTTAATTACATGAAAAATATAGCTCTACCCCTTGTAGAAACATAGGGAAAAAATGAAAGAAAACAAAAACTAACCATAATCCAACATCCCATCAACCCTAATATTTTGCTGTGTTTCCTTCTATTCTTTTCTCTAAGTATGTGTGTGTTCATGTGACTATCTGTGTACCTAAAACACATATTATTTCATATTACATATACTTTCATATTACAGGCTATTTGATACTGTAGTTGCTCTTCAGATTGTTGGCTATGTTGAATTTCCTATTTGCTGTTTCCCTGAAAAGGAAAATGTTTCACATATTAAAATTGAGGAACTATGGGGCACCTAGCTGGCTCAGTCAGAGGAGCATGTGACTCTTCATCTTGGGGTTGTAAGATCAAGCCCCACATTGGGTGTAGAGACTACTTAAGAACAGAATCTTAAAAAATGGGGTGCCTGAGTGGCTTAGTCAATTAACTTCCAACTCTTGATTTCAGCTCAGGTCATGATTCCAGGTTCGTGGGATTGAGCCCCACATCAGGCTCCACACTAAGGGTAGAGCCTGCTTAAGATTCTCTCTCTCTCTCTGCTCTTCTGCTTCACTCCCCTAGTCACTCTTTCTCAAATACAAAATAAAAAAGAATAAATACATAAATAAATACAGAAAAAATAAGATTATCCTATTTGGTAGTAAGGACTCCCCTGTCAGGGATCCATGGAAAAGAGGGGGATCTTATCAGTTTAATTTACTAAATTGTGTTAATATGCTTTTGTTCATGAATATTATCTGTATTGAATTCCTGGAAGGAAGGCATTAGAATATTTCCTTTGAGTTGAGGGTATGTTTATATCCAGGATACACATGAATAAGATTGGCTCTGTGGTTAGAGAATTTTGTAGTATAAGAATACCTGGACATCTCATTTCTTTGATTTGAGCTTTATTAAATTTTCCTGAAAGTCACCTTGTTTGCCACCATTCTTTCTCTTATAGCTCCTGCCTCTGCATAAAATACTCTTTTCAGTTTATAGTATTTCATCCTCATATAAGCACGTGCCTTTACCTCTGAATAAAATAGTATGAAATTCAATACTTATAAAATCATTGATTATAATTCCTCATTTGTTAATTCTTTTTTTTAAGATTTTATGCTTTTTTTTTTTTTTGGAGAGAGAGTGAGTGCAAGTGGGAGAGGGGCAGAGAGAGAGAGGGAGAAAGAGAATCGCAAGCAGGCTCAATGCTGTCAGTGCAGAGTCCAAAGTGGGGCTCGAACTCACAAACCGTGAGATGATGACTTGAACAAAAATCAGGAGTCAGAGGCTTAATCTACTGAGCCACTCAGGTGCCCCAAGACTTAAGAACTTTTTAGGAGTCTGTGACCTAAAGTGTTTTGTAAATACCATAAGAGGTAGATTAAGAGTAACTCACCACTTGTTCTGCCACTGTCTCAAATTTCCTACCCTTTTACTCTTTGTTTGGTATATTTCTTGTCCCAATCTAATCAAACAGAAAACCCTTTGCTATACCCATTATTCTCTTCTCTCCACCCCAGCTGCATTCTGTCTAACAATCTTTCATTGTGTCCCACAAAATCACTTCTATTTTATTCTTCAAAATATTTAAAAAACCAACCTCTTCCAAGAAATTGACCCTGAAACACTCTGACCTTTGGAGATAATTTAAAGTGACTCAGAATGATGTGGAATCCTGACCTTTGTTTTATTTTTGCCCTATTTCCCCTCAAATTTGAGGCCAACTTTTCCTATGCATTTTTCAGTTTCAAAAGTCAGTACATTCTTTGAGATCTTGTCTTTTGCAACAACCTGGATGCAACTCAAGGGTATAAAAACCATATGGCTTCACTTGTATGTGAAACTTAGAAAACAAAATAGATGAACAAACAACAAAAAAAAAGAGACAAACAAAAAATCAGACTCTTACATACTGAGAACAAACTGGTGGTTGCAAGGGAGTGAGGGGTGGGGAGCAGTGAGACTGATGAAGAGGATGAAGTGGACACTTATCTTTATCGGCCCTGAGAAATGTATAGAATTGTTGAATCATTATATTGTACAAGTGAAGCTAATGTAAATTTTTTAAATGTTTTTTATTTATTTTTGAGAGCCAGAGAGAGACAGTGCGAGCAGGGGAGGGTAAGAGAGAGAGGGAGGCACAAAATCCAAAGAGGCTCCAGGCTCTGAGCTAGCTGTCAGCACAGAGCCTGATGCGGGGCTCGAACCCATGAACCGTGAGATCATAACCTGAGCCGAAGCCGGACACTCAACTGACTGAGCCACCCAGGTGCCCCAAGTGAAACTAATGTAACATTGTAAGTTTATTATATCTCAACTTAAGACAAGACAAGACAAGACAAGACAAGAAAAGAAAAGAAACCCAGTACATTCTCTTTAGTGTGTAAAATGACTAACATAGATGCCTCTTTATGGTTAAGTTTTTCCTCCCATCAGATCCAAAAGTGTCCCTTAAACCTTCCATCCATTTGTATTTCCTACCAATAAAATGAGATTAACTCTGCCCTTGTCTGCATAACAGCTCTTCAAATGCAGAGCACATTTTGCCTACAACATACAATTTCCTTTTCTTATCCATAATAAACTCATCCAGCTAAGATCACATGTGTACATGTGGTATGGTTTTCAGATATTTCATCATCTTGGTTGCCCTTAGCTTATCACTGTCTTCACAAGACTCATCATCAAATATGAAATTCTATCTTACAGTGAACATTCCAAATTAGTAGAACCCAGAGCTTGACCCTGGCCAGGATTTTTAGACTGGTTGTAGGTTTAGCCAGATTGCTGGCTTGCTTCTGTAAGGTATAAGTAAAAATATTTGATGGCCACTTTTAACTTTAGTGTGGACCAGAAGTAAGGGACAATTCAAAATATCAGGTAAGGGGAACAGAGGGCAAAATTGGACCTGAAGCAAACATTAGTCATCCAGAATGGTTAAATTGTAATGTTTTAATGTGTTCTTGTTAGTTGTCTGTACGGGGTGAAGCCTACATATTTCCAGGACAATAAAACACAAGAACACAGAGATAAGAAGCTAAATCTTTTTACATCATCCTCGCTGAGACATGGGTTAAGGAGAGAAAAGTGAAAAATGCTCAGCTATTCTGAACAGAGCTTGTATGGCTTTGAATGGAATATTCTGTGTTGATTAACAGCCTCAGATGGCTTTTAATTTTTTAACTAATGCATCACTCTGTGGGCTCAGCTGTGATTATGGTCAGGTCTTTCATATGAACTGTGGCCATTAGCAGGACACAATTCTTCCCTTGTGTGATTTATTTTTTCCTCTTCAATTCAGGAATTTATATTTGTCCCTATTAGAATTCTTTTTCTGAGCACTCTACCTGATTTAGAGCTTCAGTCCTTTGATGTTGAGCTGCC
>NC_043705.1:46347585-46368231 GCF_006229205.1 Suricata suricatta
CATCCTACAGATCAAAGGGTACCCACAACAAAACATCATCAGTTCCAAAATATCAGTAGTCTTGAAGTTGAGAAACCTTGGCCTACAGAAAGATAAAGTAAAGAAACAATTTACAATTAACATATATTTTTCAAGTTGAAATATGAGTGAGTTGGGGGTTATCTTCTGTTTTGGGTTCTCTATTCCACAGCTACTCTTCATGAGCAAGATAATGGACATTGAATATATACATTCGTTTTGCATGTCTTTCACTCGTAAGCACCCTTCTTTTTAATTTTTTTAAGGTTTATTATTTATTTTGAGAGAGAGAGAATGAGCAGGGCAGAAGCAGAAAGAGGGAGGGAGAGAGAGACAGAGAGAGAGAATCTCAAGTGGGCCCTGCACTGACTGTTCAATGCAGGGCTCGAACTCATGAACCACAAGATAATAACCTGAGCCAAAACCAAGAGTCGGATTCTCAAGTCACTGAGCCACCCAGTTGCCCTGACACTCCTTCTTTTTAAATGGGAATGTCTAATGCTGGTCATTTGTACCATGGCTAAGGGAATATTTGTGGACAGTAGAAATTGATGTGAAGAAATTTTTCATAGTCTTAGCTAAGAGTGTGGAAAATATCGTTGATGTTAAATCTTTCATACTCCAAGAGGTTTAAGCCTCAGGATTTTTTGGTTTCTGCATGTTTACCAAATTTTTACATATTCTTTCTATACCTCAAAGGCTATTTCATTATCCTCCTTTGACCCTGATTAACTGAGTTACTTGCCTGCTCAGACATCAGTTCTGCACGACTGGACAAATTCTTGGCGTGAAACTTGCTTTCTCATTCTCATACTAAAAGTATTGTTAATATTGATAAATTTTAATTGCTTTTCACACTTCTATCTAGAGTGGCCTTGTAATGCTCTTAAATTTACATTTGTCTCAACAGCTCTGGAAATAGCATTCTTTCTTTCAAATGAATAAATTACATTTTCTTTGGGAAAATTAAGTCAGTATAATGCGAAGTTACAAGCAGGCTCTTTGTAGAGCCACTTTCCATTTCGTGGCTGTTCGTGTGCCCCTCAAACTCTTAGGAGCTTACAGCATCCTGAACTTGAGTGTTCAGTGCCTAGAGGGTCAGCTGAAAGGGCCCAAGAAATGTGTCCTTATTAATAGTCCATCTACGAGTGTGGCCACATGTCTGGTTCAGAATTGAAATTCATAACGGCATCCAAAGGAATGGATTGATTCCAGTATTCTTGCAGGAGGTCTAAGCTGTGCCAGGAGACCATAGTGGACCCAAATTCTACCAACTCTTAACCAGAACTCACTCTTGAAACTTTTTTTTTTTAATTTTTAATGGTTTTTATTTATTTTTGAGAGACAGAGACAGTGCAAGCAAAGGAGGGTCAGAGAGAGAGGGAGACACAGAATCTGAAGCAGGTGCCAGCACAGAGCCCGACGCGGGGCTTGAACCCATGAACCGTGAGATCATGACCTGAGCCGAAACCGGACACTTAACCAACCGAGACACCCAGGCTACGCAACTCCTGAAACTTTGGAGAACAAAGAAGTAAAAAGTGGGTCCTAGGATCAACGGGATATGGTAGGAATATACTAACAAAGTGTACTTCAAGCTCCTAAATTAGTAGAATGTGAGAGGTGACTATGTTTCTTAAAGTCAGGCCTAACCCAAGCCCTGATCTTCTCCCCAGATCCTGAAGACTCTAAATGTGCTGGGTTTGGAAAGATAATTGTGTGATTTCCCCTCAGCATTTCCAGAAAGCTGCTGACCTCATCTTGGAAAAATGAACTCAAAAGTCATCCTAACTTGCACCTTCCTGTTGACTCTGTTTCTAGCTGAAAATGAACAAATGTACCATAATCATCATTATTTGACACGGCCATGAAATCAATAAGAATAATAATCACAGAAATGATTTCTATGAAAATTGAATTAACCTATTATTAAACATAGCAGAAACATGAAAGTTTTAAAGTAAACATGGTAGACATCTTAAGTATAACTCTTCATATCTGAAGAGTTATAAAAGAATTTTTATAACCACAAAGATGTTGTGTAACTAACTGGTCACTTTATGGCAATTCAGATGTGGTAGAGTCAAACTACTCAAACATGGTGGTAAAGAGCAGTGATTTGGTGTCAAACAGACTGTTGGTGAAATCCTGGTTTTGCTACTAAGTTGAATGGCCTTTGACAAATGATTTAAACTGTCTTAGCCTCAGTTTCTTCATATTCAAAACGGAGATAATAATGGTTCCTTATCTCATGGACTTTTGGTAATATAAAATGATATCTTGTGTGTAAAATGTTTATTCAGTCCCCCAATAAGTATTACTTTATATTTAATCTTCTATGCAACAAGCAAGTAATAATGTTTTGGACATCTTTCTTTCTTTTTTTTTTACTGTCTTTATTTATTTTAGAGAGAGAGAGAGAGAGAGAGAGAGCATGAGCAGGGGAGGGTCAGAGAGAGAGAGAGAAACACAGAATCTAAAGCAGACTCCAGGCTCTGAGCTAGCTGTCAGCACAGAGCCCGATGTGGGGCTCGAACCCAGGAACCTTGAGATCATGACCTGAGCCGAAGCCAGATGCTTAACCGACTGAGCCACCCAGGCACCCCTGGACATCTTTCTAAAGCACATAATTGAAGGGATGCCCAACTGGAGCATGTGACTTTTGATCTCAGGGTCATGAGTTTGAGCCCCACAGTGGGTATAGAGATTACTAAAAAAATAAAATGAAATACACAAACAAATTTAACTGAAATATGGGAGGATCATAGTACTTAGTGAATTTCATTTACTACTAGATAATGTGAAGGACTTTTTCTACCTTCTTTATTTTTTAAAAAAGTTTATTTATTTACTTTGAGAGAGAGAGTGCATGCTGGGGGCATGCGGGGGTAGAGGCAGTCTCCATGTTGTCAGCACAGAGCCCAACCCAGGACTCAGGGCTCAGTCTCACACACCTTGAGGTCATGAGGTCCAACGCTTAATGAACTGAGCCACACCGGTGCCACTATCTTATTGTCTTTTTTAGGATTTATTTATTTATTTTGAGAGAGAGAGAAAAAAATGTGAGTGGAGGAAGGTCAGAGAGAGAGAATCCCAAACAGGATCCACACTCTCAGCATGAAGCCCTAGCTGGGGCTTGATCCTGTGAACCAGGAGATCATGACCTGACCCAAACCAAGAGTTGAAGCCACCCAGGCAACCCTACTTTATTTTTTTATTGTCGTGAAATATACATAACAAAAACCTTACTGTTTTAATCATTTTAAGTGTACGATTCACTAGTATTAAGGACATTCACAATGTTATGCAACCATCACCACTGTCTATTTCCAGAACTTTTTTTATCATCCCAAACAAAAATTCTGCACCTATTAACAATTATTTGTTATTCATATAGTCAATTGAAGTGACTGTTTTATTATTTTTCTATACAAAGAAAAGCACACTTCCCTTTAATGTTATGCAAGTATATCATAAATGTAGCAAATAAGAAAATGGAGATAAAAATTAAAATTGAAATTGCACATTTTAAATTTCATTCTTCACCAGTAAATACATTGATATTTTGGTACATCATGTCACTGCTTTTTTTTTTTTTGGTCTTGAAAAATATATATATATAATGGAATCCTGTTATGAATCTTATTTTCTAACCACTAAAAAGAATCATATGGGGCATCTGGCTGGCTCAGTTGGTAGAGCATGCAACTACTATGGGTGTAAAAAATTACTTAAAAAATAATCTTAGGGGCACCTGGGTGGCCCAGTTGGTTAAGCGTTCAACTTCGGTTCAGGTCATGATCTCACGGTTCATGGGTTCAAGCCCCGTGTCGGGTTCTGTGCTGACAGCTCAGAGCCTGGAGCCTGCTTCAGATTCTATGTCTCCCTCTCTCTCTCTGCCCCTCCCCCATTCGTGCTCTGTCTCTCTGTCTCAAAAATAAACTATAAAAAATTAAAAAAAAATAATATCTTAAAGAAATAAAATCTTTAAACTAGGTAGCACATTTCAGTAGAGGTGGTAAATAACCATGCAGGAGAGAAGCAGAGAGTACAGGGCTTCTGATGGTGGGGCCCCTGGCTGGCTCAGTTGGTAGGACATGAGGACGCTTGATCTCTTGGTGGTGTGTTTGGCCCCACGATGGCTGTGGAGTCTACTTAAAATTTAAAAAAAAGCTTTGATGGGGAAGCATTGTGGGGAGAAAGGCCAAAATGACTTGTTTTTAGGACAACCACTGCACATGAACACTAATTCCCCCTTAATCTACAGTTGTCACAATCCTAAGAATTACTGTAACAGTTCAGCCTGAGCCCTAATTGTCATCCCTCACAGTCTCTCAAAATAACATACACAAATGAAAATCTTTTAAAAACATAACACCAAGCCAAAACTAATAAAAAATGACCATCTCAAAAAAGAAAAAAACACAGCGGGGGGAGGGGGCGGTGTGGGGAGAATGAAATGGCTTCCCTGAATGAATCTAGTTCTATCAGTTGGCCATGTAAAGTACATCAATATTGCACATATTCAAAAAATAAAAACAAAAACATTTTTAAAGCAATCTATAGCAATTAAAAACAGACTGAAACAAATGAACCAAACCCGAACTGAAATGATGAATGAATGAAAGAATGAATGAATGGAAACAAATGAACTTAATTATCAAGTCCCTAACACAAAGAACACAACTAAAAAAATACAAAGAAAATAATTCTTTCAGGAGGCCCTGGGTGACTCAGTCAGTTAAGTATCTGCCTCTTGATTTCCACTCGGGTCATGATCTCACAATTTATAACACTGATCCCATATCAGGCTCTGCACTGACAGCATGGAACCTGCTTGGGATTCTCTCTCTCTCTTCCTCTCCTTCTTTCTCTTTCTTTCTCTCTCTCTCTCTCTCTCTCTCTCTCTCTCTCTCTCTTTCTTTCTCCCTCTCTCTTTCTCTGCTCTTCCCCTGCTTGTGCTCTCTCTCTCTCTCTCTCAAAATAAATAAATAAACATGGGGGAAAAAAGGAAATAATTATTTCCAGGGTATACCTTAACAGAACATATTCTAGGAACAAATAGAAGTACAAAGAAATCATAAGCTGTACTCTGTATCTAATTGCTAGAGGCAATATTAATATTATTATTCTGAAACTATTTTAAACACACTATAGATGAATGCAAATAAGTAATTATGTTGATTTTAGGAGTAAAGATTTTCTGTTTAAGAGGAACATGTACCAAATCAAAGAACTTAAGAAAAATCCTGCGGGATTACCTTGTAATAATGTTATAATGTTAAATTTGAATTGGAAATACCATCAGCATGGTTTTTCTCTTTCAAATTTACAGGTTTCCTAGCACTATTTATTGGAAAGTTCTAGGAGCAGTGACATCCCAGGAACAACGCTGAAATACTCGATCGAGGCAACAATCATCATTGAGTGAAACCAATAGTGGGAAGGCAGATGGGAACTTTACATGAGGGAGAATAAGCCTGTAAGCACGACTGATCAATCTTAGCACCTTTAAAAGTGAAACAACAGATATCATGTGCCTCCTGATGGGACGCATTATGAAGCACACAGCACTTACCCAGTATCCCTGCGGGAGGGAAAATGCTGACCCTGAATCTAATCAATTCTTTTGATCCAACTTTCATTTACAGTAAATACAGGGGATAAGGGAGCAAGTTAAATGACACCACAAAATAGCAAATATTCTTCAGACATTATCTGGTTTCTGCAACCAGTTAATGGGTTGGGGGTGGGGAGAGGGTCGGAGAAGTGACCTTTTTAGAGAAAAAGAGGCTAACAGGCACAATAACTAAATGCTGTATGTGGACATTGTTTGAATTCTTATTCTGAAACTATAAAAACACACTTTTGAAGCAATCAAAAATTTTATTATGGTCTGGATATTAGATGGTGCCAGAGAATTACTGTTAATTTTCTTAAGTGTGATGATGACATTTTGGTTATGTAAGAAAATGTTTATTTTTGTAGATATTCATACTGAGGTATCATATGATACTCGACATAACACAGTGTCTGGAATGCAGGATAAAGTTTGATCGAAGAAAAAAAAAGCAGAAGAAGCAAATGTGGCAAAAGTTTTAATATGTTGAATCTGGGTAATATACATGAGAGGCCATTGTATAGTCTCTCTATTCTAGAATATACTTGCAATTTTTCAATACAAAAGAATTTTAAGTGAAAAAATCTTCACATCTGTTTTGGTTACTATTGCTGTGTAACAGAGTACCTCAACGTTTATGGGCTTAAATGCAATAAATATTCCTTCTCATATTTTCTCTGGGTCAGAAGTTGGCGGATGCCTTTGCAGCTCCAGCTCTTGTAGTTTCTCTTGTGATCGTGGCTGCAGCTGTAGCAGATATGGGGAGGGGCGGGGCCAAGTGGGAAGGGAGGCTAGAAGAACTTGAGACCCGCCAGTCCGCTCTCTCAATGGCTATACACAGTCACAGGGCCTTTCTGTGTGTTCTTGCCACATGGCTAATTTGACCTTTCTCATACACGATGGCCTCAGGGAAGATAGAATGTTTAGTTGGTAGCCGATGTCTTCAAAAGCAAATATTTCTTTGGACAAAGTAGGAGCATACTGCCTTTTGCGTCCTCACCGGGGAAATCACATAGTGTCACCTCTGTGCTCTATTAGTTGAAGCAGAATCAAAAGTTAGCCCATTTACAAAGACCGAGTTCAAAGACTGCACTTTTTTAAATGTTTTTATTTATTGTTTTGAGAGAGACAGAGAGAGACAGCATGAACAGGAGAGGGTCAGAGAGAGAGGAAGATACAGAATCTGAAGCAGGCTCCAGGCTCTGGGCTAGCTGTCAGCACAGAGCCTGACGCGGGGCTCCACCCCACGAACCATGAGATCATGACCTGAGCCGAAGTCGAACGCTTAACCAACTGAGCCACCCAGGCGCCCCAGGACGGCACTTTTGATGAGAGGGTATCAAAGGGTTTGTAGATTTATTTTTAAACTGCCACATCATCCCATGTATCTAATGAACAATCCCCAACTCAAAAGATCGCAAAAGAATTGGGGTGCTGGGGTGGCTCTGTTGGTCAGGCATCCAACTCTTGTTTTGACTCAGGTCATGACCTTGGGGGTTGTGAGTTTGAGCCCCTCATCGAGTTCTGTGCTGGCAGTGTGGAGCCTGCTTGGGATTCTCTCTCTTCCTCTCTCTGACCCTCCCCGTCTCTTTCTCTCAAAATGAATAAATAAACTTAAAACAAGAAGAAGAATTAATGGTCTGTTTATAATGGTAACTCCTAAATGGGGTTTTCTGATTCCTAGGGCCATGGAACAATTGCTTCTTTTTGAAATTGCCATATGAATCATAGATTTATGTAACACTTCCTAACTTGCTATCTCTTAATTACATTATGAGATACCACATGTGAAATGCCCAGCCTAGTAGTGGGTCTAGAATAGACACTCCATGAATGTTGTTGATACCTAATTCCGGTTTGAATTACTAAATAAATTGCTACTGTTTGCAGGCACCATTAATAAATAGTAGTTGGTATAGCTTTGTGATTTTCTGAAAGGTCCGGCACTGTTATCATCGAAGAAATGAACTTCTGTTGAAATTTATTCTAAAATGTTGCAGCTGGGTAATGGTTGGAAATAACAGGGAGTGAGTGTTGGGCAGGCCAGAGTGCTTATTTTGTTTTTACTTTCTATCAGCTCTCTTTGTCCCCAGATTGCCTTTTTGCAAACTTCCCCGAGCAATAGAAAAATAGGAGCATCTCCCTTATATGAAGTATGAATGTGTCATGCCAAAGCTTTTTATAGAATACTAATGATGTTTAGGCTCCAATCTGTTTTATAATATTTCTGGAGATTAAGCAAAACATACGCCAGATTTTCGAGTCTACAAGAAACTGCAGATTTTCTATTTGATTCTTAAAAGTCAAAAAGAGAAGCTAAAATTATATTAGACACTAAAATTAATTTGTAATGTAAATTAATGTCTAATTTCACAAGCTGATGGAAGTCTTAATCAGATAATCACTATAGTTATTCAAAGAAAAATACCTAATATTTTGTTTCCTTTAAAAGGATTTTATTGTTTTACTCTTCTAATATTTTCTTTTTCCTTAAAATTACAAGTCACATAAACAATGGGCTAATTATAAATTGTGAATATTCATTTGTTAAAATATTTTTATTTATATTACTATATTACTTGAGAACAGTAAAATTACATTGTAGTGTTCAAACTCTTCACTAATGTAGATTGCTTTTCCTTTCAACAATTGCATAAAATTCAATGCCTTCACTTTTTCTGTTTAGCAGCCTCTACTTACCTAGGGATATTTGTAGAATTGATATTTAGTTTCTTAGTCTAAGAGCTTAATAACTCTATGTTACCAATCAGTCAATTATGACATCATAAGTCATAAAATTTCATTGGTTTAAAGGTTGTTGACTGAATTCATTTGTGATTTTTATATCACAGGGAAAAAAACCCCTCCAAAACTATAAACAGATGAGGATAGATTATTTGAAAAATCTCCTAATTTCCTGCAAAATGGCTTATTTACCTTCTAATCATGTTCTATAAGAAAACTGCTTTTTTGTAAATGACATGTTATTGAAGTCAAAAGCAGCGATTTAGAAAAAGGTACTACTTATATATTCTTTATTTCATTCTATGTGGAATATGTTCTGGCAAAATAGAAGGCATTACAGAAATCATTTGACTGAGGAAGAAATTCTACTCTGTACAAAACTCTCATTGATGTTAGTGGGAGTTCTGTGAATGGAACAAATGTTGAACTTGACCCTGTAATGTTTAAACTGCAATCCTCCCTGCTCTTGGCAGAGTCTGGCTTCCCACTGAAAGGTGTTGGAGTCTGCGCAGGGATTACACAGGGGGTTAATAGTCTCGTTTTTTGCTTCTTCTGGGGCAACAGATGAAACACATAATACCTTCCTTTAGGGCTATTACATACTTTTAAACACAAAAGACTTTAAATGAGGTGGTGTGAGAAGGTGAAAAGCAGAATCTATGGATGGAAGTATATGTTAACAATGATTTTTAAACTATCTTCTCTAGTAGTGGCTCAGAAGCATCAATGAATAGTATATATATTAAAGAAAAAGAGAAGAACTTCAAGATACTAAACACCACTTGGTATATCAGGTGTTCTGATGCTTTCTGGCTACTGAAGCCGGGCTCACTCTTTCTGTTATACTGCATTAAACATCCATGAAGAATGATTATCAGCCAGAATCCAATGCACATGGGTTTTGGTAAAATGAGTTGGGATGATTATACATGCAGTTAAAAGAAATCATAGTATCAACCCCTCAGAGTGAACTACTGCAGAACCAAATTGGAATGGCTTCTTTTTATTCAGTCCACAAATGAAAATGTGACTCTAGTTGTGTATCAAGCAGTCATAGTTGCTACACAAAAGTGAACATTATGTTCTGGAGAAAAGGCCTTGAAAGCACCTAGCCTCCACAGATACGCTCAGGCACTTGAATAACATCATTCCCAGGGCCCTATCTTTAGTAGTCTGTATTTTGCGGATTTTTTTGTTTTGTATACTTTGTAAGCCCTTTATTTTCTACAATGCATGCACATTGGTTTTATAATAAAGAGAGAAACAAGAAGAAAAGAAAGGGACTTGCTTTTGTTTGAAAGGAACAGAGGAAGAAGACTGAGAAACAGGAAGTATTTCAAGATGAAATTAAAACTGCTTTTGTTTTTATTCGACCAAAGATTGAGAATTAGGAAAACCCCCCCCCCCCAATGATTAAAAGTGAGAATGTTGGCTGTATATATAGGTGTGGAAAAGCTGCTGGTACAGGCAGTATATGTAATTACAGGACAACACAGAGTTTAATGGCTGGCATTTATGCTCCGGCTTCAGGTGGCTGGGTTTCTGTCCTAGCTCTGCAAATTCCTAGCTCGGTGATCTTGTGCAGGCAGGTTATCTATCAACCGGCAGCATAACTTACTACGCTGATAAGAAGAGGAGGGGAGTCAGGCCTTGGGAGAAGCTCATGCAGGCCAGGTGCTGCCGCTTGGATCAGCTGTAGAAGTCAGATATTTGCTTCCACGAGTAGCTAAGAAGGACATTTGGGAGGCATGAGGCTCGGGGTCCCAGGGCAATGTCAGAGCAGCCCTCTGTTCCATTAACCTAGGAGGTCCCGGTTCAGCAGGGACCTGTTTTCTAGAGGTATCAGACTTACCCATAAACTGATTGGCCTCAAGTAGTGTTCTTTCTTTTTACGAATTCACAGATTGTTGTTTTTTCTTTATGTCATAGATTTGTGGGTTTTCTTTGTTTTGTTTTATTTGTAGTTTATCTGATGTCACTTTATCTTTTGGTTTTTTTACATTTTCCCCTCATAGATATAGAATATTGAAATCCATCTCATTTTCTGGCTTTTAGGAGGATTTAACTGTACATTTTTTCTACTTGCTCTTTTTAGTAATTTTTAAAAATGTATATGTATGCATGTAAACTCTGCACCCCACGTGGGGCTCAAACTCATAATTCCGAGATCCATAGTTGCATGCTTTACCAAGTGAGCCAGCTAGGCACCCATCTTTTTAGTAATTTCTGACTCTCACTTTCTCTCTCCCTTCATCTGTTGTTTTTCTACAAACTTGTTTTGATCTTTTAAAAATATTTTGCTTTACTTTCTGGTTTTAGGTCGGGTCTCTTTTTAAAAATTGTTTAGGGGCATCTGAGTGGCTCAGTTGGTTAAGCATCCGACTTCAGATCAGGTCATTATCTCACGGTTTGTGGATTCGAGCCCCATGTCAGGCTCTGTGCTGACAGCTCAGAGCCTGGAGCCTGCTTCAGAATCTGTGTCTCCCTCTCTCTCTGCCCTTCCCCCACTCATGCTCTGTTTCTCTCTGTATCAATAATAAATAAACAAAAAATTTTTAAAAATGTTTAAAACCTACTTTTTTCTCTTCTTGTCCTACCTGATCTCATTTTTTTCTCTATTGTTTGTCTTTGGAAAGCTTGGCAGCTAGTCCAAGGAGGTGTGAAGAGGGGAGAGAGTTAACATTAGTAATAGAGGCAGGCTTTCTTCTGCTTCTTCCTCACCTATAGTTACTCCTGCACCTGACTCCTTAGATTCTTTCACAGGATTCTTCAGCCCTGACAGAATTTCAGTCTGTTAATTTCAGGCCCTTAAACTCATTACTTTTTGATTTGCTAGAGCAATTTGCTGTCTCACAATGTTCAGCACTTATTTGAGTGCCCTAGTATGTTAAAATCTCTGGTTTCCAAAGTATATAACCTTAATTTGAGCACAATGAGGCAAAAGCATATCTAGAAGCCTGGTGGGCTGACCCTAGGAATATGCCCAAATGGGGGCCCACAGCCTAAGCCCAGGCCTGACCCTTTCCAGGTGGTGCTTCCCTATAGATATTCATGGAGAACAGCAGCAGAAACTGTATCTAGTTTCTGAGACCACGTTTAAGTCAATTTAATTTTGATTCAGTTGTCTCACTTCCTTTTATTTCAAAGTCAGAGGATCGTGCTTTGATACAACCCATTGGGGTTCCTTCTGCTCGTTGAGAGATCTGAAAAGGAGCTACCTCTCCAACTACCCTAATAGAGGGGCGCCTGGGTGGCTCAGTCAAGTGTATGACTTTGGCTCAGGTCATGATCTCATGATTTGTAGGTTCAAGCCCTGCAATGGGCTCTGTGCTGACAGCTCAGATTCTGATTTGGATTCTTTGTCTCCCTCTCTCTCTGCCCCTCTCCCAATCACCTGTCTCTCTCTCTCTTTCAAAAATAAATAAATGTTTAAAAATTTTAAAGAAAATAATAGCAAAAGCTGGCTGGACTTTCGGTTATCTTGGTTTAAAAATATATTTTTAATATTTATTTTACTTTTGAAAGAGAGTGAGAGGGGAGGGGAAGAGGGAGAGGAAGACACAATTCAAAGCCAGCTCCAGGCTCTGAGCTGTCAGCACAGAGCCTGATGTGTGGCTGGACCCCATGAATCACAAGATCATGACCTGAGCTGAAGTAAGAGGTGTAACTGATTGAGCCACCCAGGTGCACCTATCTTGATTTTTAAATGGGATTTTTCCTTACCAGATATTTAAAAAATTTTTTTTAACATTTATTTATTTTTGAGAGACAGAGAGAGACAGATCATAAGCCGGGGAGGGGCAGAGAGAGAGGGACACACAGACTCGAAAGCAGGATCCAAACTCTGAGCTGTCAGCACAGAGCCCGGCATGGGGCTCGAACTCATGAACTGTGAGATCATGACCTGAGCCAAAGTTAGACACTCAATCGACTGAGCCATCCAGGCGCTCCATTCCTCATGTGATTTTTAAGGTCATTACATATTTCAAATGTTTATTGGCTCTTTGTATCATGTATGTGTGCATATATGAACTACTGACATATCTTTTGTAAATAATTCTATTGGATTAATAATTTGTTATGGATTTATAAGAGCCTTTTATATATTATAAATATTAGCTATTGTTTCTGATATATATTGTATCTTTTCTCAAACTGTCATTTATCTTTTAACTTTGTTTATAGTATCTCCTGCCAACAGAAGTTCCACACACTTAAGCAGTTCTGTCAAATTTTTCTTTGGTGCTTTCTGTCTATTTCATGTTTGGATTACTGTAAGGTGCCAGCGTGGTATAAAAGAACACGTATTGAGATGAAAGAGACGTGGGTTCTAATAATTGTTCTGCCTTGAACCAGTTAGTATGGCTTTGGACAAGTCTTCAAATTTAAGTTCTCTCACCTATAAAATGCAGCTGGACTAGAAACCAGATGGCCTCTTAAGGTCCCTTTGTACATATTCAAACACTACTAAAAACATTCAGATTCTAGAGTTCTAAAAGCTTATGATTTTTAAGTAGGCCAAAGATTCTCCCTAAAACTAACATTTCTGATTTGCCTACAAAATTTTATGCTGTAAAATCTAGCCATGTCTGACTTAACAAAGCTTGTGAATTTTGGATGTTCGAATTAATGACTTGAATTTTTATATAAAATTTGATGAGTTTATATCTTACTCCTCTTTTAGGTTACAGACTGTATAGAAAATAGAGCTTGCATTTGGTAGGTACTCTAAAGTGTGCATACTATAGAGCCACCAAGTCAATGGACACAGAAAATGGCATATGATAGTTTATTGATGATAATAATGAAATGTGTTACACTAATGGAATAGAAAAAAAAGATAGTTAAAATTTTTTAAATGTTTATTTATTCTTGAAAGAGAGACAGGCTGCGAGTGGGAGAGAGGCAGAGAGACACAGAATCTGAAGCAAGCTCCAGGCTCTGAGCTGTCAGCACAGATCCTGACGCAGGGCTCAAACTCACAAACCATGAGATCAAGACCTGAGCCCAAATCAGACACTTAACCAACTGAGTCACCCAGGTGCCCCAGTAGTTTTTATTTATGTAATCTTTATAGTGTGCTTTCATGTACATCATCTCATTGCTACCCCAGGTAGCCCTATGTGGTAGATAAGAAAGGACTTAATCTTTCCATTGTATAGATCATGAATTATTGCATAGAGATTAAATCATTTATCCAAGGTGATCAGCTACTAAATGCTAAATGCCATTGCCAGAACTTTTCTGAGAGATGGAAGATTGATGACAAAGAACTTATTAGCTAAGGTTTCGTTGTGACAGAAGACACAATAGAAATATGAGTTATATATAAGATAAGGTGCCTGGAAATCAGGTAAATGAAGTAAAATATCAAGAATAAAAACTGAGCCTGAGTGGCTCAGTCAGTTAAGGGTCCAACTCTTGATTTCAGCTCAGGTCATGATTTCATGGTTCATAGTTTTGAGCCCCATGTCAGGCTCTGTGCTGGCAGTGTAGAGCCTGGTTGGGATTCTCTGTCTCCCTCTCTCCCTGTCCCTGAGGGGCACACATTCTCCTGCTCTCTCTCTCAAAGTAATAAAAACATTTTATAAAAAAGAATGACGAAGAAAAATTATGTTGAAAATTATCAAATAAAATATTTGAAAGCTATTTCTTCTCTACATATTTATATTTATGTAAAGAATTACAAATCTTTGGAAGGAAACTAATATTTCTATTAATAGTTTGGCATGCTGTATAGAAGGAAATATGAAAAATATACAATATAAAGTTTTGTATAAGAAAACAGAAACCTTCAGAGCAAGTTTCCAGAGGTAGAAAGAAGGCAAACTTAGCATCTATTTTCAAGGAACACTCGGAGATTTAAAAACTAAGAAAACTAAAATACTATATGATCTATCTCATGGTTGGCTTTAATTTAATGGCAGAAAAAAAAGGGATTGGGCTAGGGAAAACAGAAGAGAGGAAAGATTTTAAACTAGGTTACTAGGGGCGCCTGGATCAGTTGAGGGTCCTACTTTGGCTCAGGTCATCATCTCACAGTTAGTGTGTTCGAGCCCCACGTCAGGCTTTGTGTTGACAGCTCGGAGCCTGGAGACTGCTTCAGATTCTGTCTCCTTCCTTCTCTGCCCCTCCCGCGCTCATCCTCTGTCTCTCAAAAATAAACAAATGTAAAACATTTTTTAAATAAAATAAGTTATTATTTAGATCAACATTTTTGAAGGTAAATTCGCACTCAATTCCCAGAAAATACCTTTATTTCCAAAGGAAGAAAGTATGACTGTTAAAGTATATCCAGAATTATTTTAGAAAATCCAATTGAGAAGTATCATTTTCCAAACACTGATTCAACCAGACGTCAGTTAGATTTCTCCAGTATTCTGGTCATGATATTATTGTCATGGACAATATAGAGATGATTTACTCTTACTTTCAAATAGGAATGGTATATTGCTTGACTAAAGTAGTTTTTATGTTACATTGTTGCACATTTAATATCTTACTACATTTCCACTTAGGCTTAGTACTCATGTATTGGCTATTTTCATGTCATATATGATGCTAAACAGTTCTTTAAAAAACAAAATACTACAGGGATGCCTGGGTGACTCAGTTAAGCATCCAACTCTCGATTTTGGCTCAGGTCATGATCTCATGGTACATGAGTTTCAAGCCCCATGTTGGGCTCCATCCTGACAGTGCAGACTGTGCTTAGGATTCTCTCTTTCCCTCTCCCTGTCCTTCCCAAACCTACTCTCTATCTCTCTGTCTCTCTCAAAGTAAATAAACCTTTTTTTTTTTTTACTTTTAAAAGTGTTTTTATTTATCTTTGAGAGAGAGAGAGAGAGAGATGGAATGTGAGCAGGGGAGGAACAGACAGTGAGGGAGACACAGAACCTGAAGCAGGTTCCAGGCTCCGAGCTGTCAGCATAGAGCCTGATGTGGGGTTCAAACCCACGAACCATGAGATCATATCCTGAGCTGAAGTTGGATGCTTAACCGACTGAGCCACCCAGGTGCTCCAAAATAAATAAACTTTAACAAGGCTGCCTGAGTGACCAGGTAGATTGATCTGACTCTTGATTTCGGCTCTCTCATGGTTTGTGAGTTCTAGCCCCATGTCAGGCTCCTTACTGACAGTGCAGAGCCTACTTGGGATTTTGTCTCTCCTTCTCTCTGCACCTCTCCTGCTCTGTCTCTCTGAAACAAATAAATAAACTTAAAACTAGCAAACAGAATACTACAGAGAAATGGAAAGTCAAGTGTGGGTTTGAGTAGGTAGCAGTTTTGTCACCCAAAGAAAGGTAATATTCTTTTTTATTTTTATTTATTCATTTCTGAGAGAGAGAGTGTGTGTGTTTGAGAGAGCAGGGGAGGGGCAGATTGAGAGGGATACACAGAATCAGAACCAGGATCCAGACTCTGAGCTGTCAGCACAGAGTCCGACGTGGAGCTCGAACCAGCGATCTGTGAAATCATGACTAAGCTGAAGTCAGATGCCTAACCAACTGAACCACCCAGGTGCTCCAGAAAGGTAGTATTCTTAAGAGAAAGCCTACATTGAAAGGCAATAAACAGCAATATTTAAACTTCTCTTTTGTTATATGATTTAGAAGGAAGTGTGCATATTGTAATATGATTGACATAGATTATGATTCATACCAGGGAGGATGTGACAGGAGAAGTGATTAGAAGGAAGTAGTAATGTTGGAAATGTTAGGGTAGCTTTTTGCTTTAGTTGGTCAAGGACAGTCCTGGTTTTACATCTGTTGTCTCTGTGTAATTGTTATTAATGTCTGCTTTTTCTTTCCCAAGTATTTAAGTTTGGATGACATACCATATGGCCACCTTGGAAATGATGGAAGCATGGTACATATTATCAGTGCATTTTAAAGTGCAATATTAATAATAGCTAACACTTTTATGTGCCAAGCACTGTGCTAAGCACTGTATGAGCATTGTCCTATGTATTCCTCCCAATAACCTATGAGGCAGTTAGTATTATAGTCCCCATTGTAGAGAGAAGGAAGCTCAAGTTTATGTTTATAGGTGTTTAAGAACTTGCCCAAGGTCACTCAGTAGCCAAGTTTCTAATTTAAGTCGTCTTGTTTCAGAGGTCACACAAATAACCACTACACGTTATTTATTTTATTTCTACTTAAAAAAATTCGTAAGACATCTGAAAGAAATTTAATTTTGATGGGCGCCTGGGTGGCTCAGTTGGTTGAGTGTCCGACTTTGGCTCAGGTCATGATCTCATGGCCTGTGGGTTCGAGCCCCATGGCGGGCTCTTTGCTGGCGGCTAAGAGCCTGGAGCCTGTTTCAGACTCTGTGCCTCCCTCTCTTTCTCTACCTCTCCTGCCTCTCTCAAAAATAAATAAACATTAAAAAATATTTTTTAAATTAAAAAAATAAATTTAATTTTGATAGGCTACAAAATGTATAGGATGGAAAAAAATATTAAGCATATACTAGGGAAAAAACTTGAAAACTTTTCGTAAAGGTTTTCAGAAGGGGCAGACTTACATCTGTTTCAAAAAATACTATTGAAAATATGTTGGAGCAGTGCCTGGATGGCTCAGTTGGCTAAGCATCCGACTTCAGCTCAGGTCATGATCTTGTGGTTCATGAGTTAAAGCCCCACTTTAGTCTCTCTGCTGACAGCTCAGAGTCTGGAGCCTGCTTTGGATTCTGTCTCTCCTTCTCTCTCTCTCTCTGCCCCTTCCCCATTCACACAACCCTCTCTCTCTCTGTCTCAGAAGTAAACAAACATTAAAAAAAAATAATGAAATAAAAAAAGAAAAATATATATGTCTTTTATTTTATGTCTTTTATTTATTTCTGAGAGACAGAGAGAGACAGCGTGAGCAGGGGAGAGTTTATTTATTATTGATACAGAGAAAAACAGAGCATGAGTGGGGGAAGGGCAGAGAGAGAGGGAGATACAGAATCTGAAGCAGGCTCCAGGCTCTGAGCTGTCAGCATGAACCGTAAAATCATGACCTGAGCTGAAGCCAGCCGCTTAACCGACTGAGCCACCCAGGTGCCCTGAAAATATGTTGGAAAGGCATGCAATGGGACATATGATTCCATGCCTGAAGTATTATAAAATCTTTAATTGGTTCCTGTATGTATTACTTCTTTGGAACCCAATTGTCCCTTTCCCACACACTTGCTACCCTAACCTCCTGCCCTTTCTATCAAGAGGCAAAGATGGAAGTGAAAATAGGGAAGCCAAGCCATATTAAAAATACATGTTATAATGCATTTTGATCTAATTGATCTAATGCTTCTAGACTTTTAAAAATCTAACTCTATTCTAGAGCACAGGTTAATTTTCCCCAAATATGACTGTGATAAAAACTTTAGTTTTAGGTAGCCAGTCCTTCACTAAGTTTTGAGAAAGAAAGAAGAATGATGATCCTGAAGTTTGCTTTGCCCTCTGCTTACTTTCTTTTCACAGTGCTTCCGCATAGCTGCTTGGCTGGCATGGGGAAATGACAGGGAGACCCTTTTTAAAACAGTGGATAGACTCTTTGCTGAGACTTTCTTTTTTTCTTTCCCGGCGGATGCTGTGTGCAATCCCTGGAATGCTTAAGTCCTTAAGACTTTTCTTCAGATATGTGGCTTATCTCTAGCAGACAGTAATTCCTCTCCTGAGCCCAGCCATTGGGAAGGGGAATCCCAAGGAAAGAACTCCCTGCCCTTTATAGAGAATTATTTAGAGAATCACAATGGGAAAGATGAAGCTATACTATATAGTTACTAGCTTTCTCTCTAAGGTGGTCCAGGAGTTTATTTAATCATTACAGGATCACAGTTAGGCAGGCTTGTTTAAGGAAGGGTTTTAGCTCTCCTTTTAATCATAATTGAAATGTTAAGTCCATCTTAGTTGAACTGTCGGAGGATTTTCAAAGGAAACTAATCTGTAAAGCACAGGACAAGAATGGCTTGTAATAAAAGAACAAATGGAAGATTTGGCTATATCTGCTGCTCATAGGAGTTAGAACTAAGTAGTCAGTAATGAGTAACAAAGATGAATCATTTCTGATTATTGAATCCCCTGATTACATAGCTGTCATTTCACCCTTCTATATGAGCACAGAGAATTCTTGCTGAGGGTCATTTATAAAGGTATTATTAAATATTTGTCAAAATAGCTAATATTGATAAGTGTGCCCTGGCTCCCATCCTCTGAAGGTAAGTGTTTTGAGGCTCATTCTTACAGTACACATAAGATTCATTTAACAATCAAATGGGAGGCACTTTATTTCTATACTTCATATATTGCCCCATAGAGTGAAACCACATTTCCCTCTCCTACATTCTCAGCATCAGTATATGCTATCTCTATATTCTCTCCCATCAAAAGCTGCTTTGGGGAAACAATCTGATGAATTAGGTATAAATGACTAATAAGGCTTAAATATTACCTTTCCCAGGATTATGGCTTTGTGCTAGAGAAATAAACTACTCAAAGGGATTAAACTCCAGTGGCGAAATTTTAGGTGAGGGGTTTTTGTTGTAGAAACTTTTCCAGCCTAAAATCAGCCAGGCCGGTCCCCGGTTGGAGTTTAAATGTGTGGTGGGGAGTGTGAAGGGAAGACTAGAGACAAGGCAGGTCCTAACCAAGAGACTTGTCTGTTCCTACTATTTAGGTTCAGGAAGGGGTTGGTGGTGGTGGTGGTGGTGGTGGTGGTGGTGGTGGTGGTGGTTAGGCTTACTTCAATCTATGATGCCACATTGAAAGGGGTCTTGAACCAACCTGAGACTAAATGCAACACTGGAATTCCACATTCCAGTGGGTCTCATGCTGGTATGGGAGATACTCTGCCCTGGGATGCTTTAGTAGAGTGACCCTTTCAGTCCAGGGCTACTATACTCCTAAATTAGGTCTGACTCAAACCAGTTTTGGAAAGGGGAGTAGGAAATGCCTGTGACGATTAAAATAGTGTAAACAATATACCAAATACAGATTTTATACAACATCTAAGTTTCATATTCACATAAGATGGCTTAACTAGCTTGGTGTTACTATTACACCTGGGTGTCATTTTGTTTCCTAGTTTTAGTTAAATGCTCTTTTACCTCCACTGCAGCAGTAAGTCTAAACACTTTGGTACTAATTGGGGAAACTTCAACTTCTGCTCTACCCTAAAGAGTTAATTCCAGCAGTTATGGAAGTAGTTAAAATGCGGTCACACTAACAATGTCTTGAACAGCCCCGTAGTTATTTCAAGTGTTTTCACTATCATACAACTCACTTTGGTAAATAATTCTTTGATGGACTTTATGAAGTCCTTCCTTTGGATGCAAGCCAAAAATTATCTATAGAGCATACAGTTCTTTATTCAAACTTGGTAATAAATAATTATCTCTGGAACACAGACGGAAGAACTGAAGCAATGACTTCGGGGACACAGAGACTAATTACCATCCTTGTACACAGTTAAGTACAGCAGAGACAGGGGGGCGGGGAATGGTTTGTTCCGCATCTATTACGTTCCTTCTCCAATAAGACAAGCTGTCTTGTCTGTTAACATATTTAAAGCAGTAACTGCAAAAATGTGCAATGTTATGGTTGAAACGTTTTATGCCATATGTGTTGATAGAATGCTTAAGAGTCTCTCTCCGCAATAAACGCAAACCCTGCCAGACTGGCTTATTAGGGCCAGCGCAATTCAAGACTGCACCACCGAAACCGCTGAGGTTGGAAGCTTACGTCGCATTCGGAGGGTGTCCAACGCTTCCTGTAACAAAGGCACTATCTTGAGGCAATTTCGCGGGCCATTTTCCCCCTCCCAGCGCCAGCTTTGTCTCCTCGCTGGTGTGAAGCTGAGACTTGGAGGAGCCCCAGCTGCTTTACAGTGTGAGCAAGCTCCGAGCAAGGGCCAGCGTGGGAAGCTCCACCGAGCCGCCGCGGTGGTTTCCTGCAAACCGAGCGTGCCATTAGAGGAAGGTGGAGTGCTGCAGTTGAAAGACATACCTGCAGCCTTAAAATCGGGGCTGGACTTGAACCCTACGCATCGATTACTCTCGTATAAAGGAAACTCAATCGGCCAGGGACGTGGGAAGCCCGGGAGCTCTCAGTCTCCCCGGCCGGTGGCGGAGGAGCCGGGGTCGGTGTTGCCTGCGTCCCCCCCACCTCAGGCGGCTGGGGGCGGCAGGCAGGCCTCCCCGGGCCTGGGCCTGAGAGGGCCTGACGCCGCGCCTCGCACGCGAACCCCGCCGCTGCCGGCCCCTCCCCGCAAGGCCCCGGGCCC